>NC_083757.1:4939375-5263750 GCF_033458585.1 Syngnathus typhle
ATGCTTAGCTCATTGAAATGCACGGGACATTCCGGCTGCAGCTGCACCTATCAAATCATCGCTTCTGGCTCTCATGAGCGCAAAACCCCCCACCCACCCTTTGCACATTCACGCACATATATGACGAACCCAGCTCTCCTTGTGTCTAGTCAAAGTAATGGATGATATGACTGCGGTGGTCCACTAAAGAGAAATGCCAGAGCTTCCCTCCTGTTCTGCAGTGCTGTTTGCCCCTCGCTATCGTCTCTCATCCTCTGCATTGCCCCCCCCCCCCCGTCCCACCCAACCCGCCATCCCTCTCTTGCAGTTCCTGCCGACTCACCAGCATCACACTTTGCGACTCTTGTTGCGTAACGCACCTGTTAATCTCCCGTGTGCTCATTTATTTTTTTAAAATTACGTTATTTTGACATCTATCAGCAGGCTCTTGTCCGATTTAAGGGAGATTGAGCTAACTGCAGTGACACACATTCACTTCTCTTCTTTGTATTAAGTCCAGGGGAACCGTTGCCAGACATGAGTGGCTTTTGAGTAACACTGCACATTATTCAATCTGCCCTCTATTTAGCTCCCTTTTTATTCCACAGATTATTCTTTTTTAACCCCGCCCCCTTTCTTTAAATCCCAAAGGAAGGATTACAGCTGCCCCTTGCTCAATCCATCATTGTCGTCCATGACTTTGTGCAGTTAGGTCCTGATTCATGCTAATACACATGTAGTGGTCCATTCCCTTCAATCAGCTCCTTATCACCTTTCTGCATATGATAATTAAATTCTAGAAAAAAAAAGAGGAGACAAGAATACCGCAGCGGTTAAAAGGCTTAATATACCCGTGATTGCCGGACGTGTGAGCTCATTCCGCAATTGTGTGCTGAGGCTATAAATATACAAACTGCAGCGTTTGCTTGCTTGCGGAACGGAGCAGACAAGGGGATCCTTTAATTTTAGCATGAATGAGGTCACTGAGAGCAAACCTTAACTGAGCGTGTAATGAATGCGTATTTTTTATATTCTACATATGAGTTTTATTTAATCAATCTCTGTGTGCTGCATGTTTTTTGTAGCAAACCTTAACTGAGCGTGTAATGAATGCGTATTTTTTTATATTCTACATAAGAGTTGTATTTAATCAATCTCTGTGTGCTGCATGTTTTTTTTTGTATTCTTCTTACAATTTTATTACCGTATTTTCTGCACTATAAGCTAAAAACCTCAAATTTTCTCAAAATTTACAGCACGCTTTATAATCCAGTGCGCTTTATATATGGAGCAATTTGTATTCGTGGATGAGGACTAATTCATTTAAGTAAGCTTTACGTGTTTAAAATGGGCCATTCATTGACGGTGCGCCTTATATTCCGGTGCGCCTTATACTGCAGAAAATACGGTACATGTCTTCTGCCTCAATGCTATTATTCAGAGTGGTAAATAAATATCGACCGATATTCAGATTTTCATGCTTGGATTGGAAACTCCCTATTGGTTGGCGAGTTGGCGTAATTGTGCTTCCTCACTTTCCCCCCTTGGAGCTTTTGAGACATGCAGACAGACACAGACAATGTGAAGGAAATGTTTTGTACACATGAATTTCCATCATGTTTTATACATATCCCTGGGTGAACACTTCAAACATACATAGATCAGCAATTTGCATAATTTATGATAATCTCCATGTCTTTCTCTGGTTTGAGATTTGCAGCTATTGAGTATTCAAGGTAAAGCACCATGACACTGGCAGTCATTTGCAATTCAGCCAACGACACACTTGACATTGTAAGATTTCCTCATGCAATAAATCCCACTTAGTCGGCACGCCAAGAATGATAAGAGCCAACATTTTTAATAATTTGTAAACACTTTTGAACCAAAGCATTTTCTTTTAATACTTATGTGTATTTGAAAGCAAGCACATGTAACAAAGAGGGTCCATAAAAAAAGCCCACTGGACTTGGAAACCAGTTAGCAAATTGATGTGACCTGTCTCGACAAATATTGCTTCCAGGCACCCTTGACTAGACATCGGTTTAAATAGAAAAGACTAGATTTTTCCTCAAGGCTTTCCATGAATAAGGAAGAATAACTGATATTTCTGCACTTGCCTAGTAGACAAATTTGTGTTTGTAATAATTATCGAATTACAATAGCACTTCAGCCAACACTGATTCGCCCTCCAACAGTATTATGGATCCACCCGATTTAGTACTTCAAGATCAATTCGGTTAAACTACTAATGACTAAACATCCATTAGAATGTTCCCTGTGTCTAAATCTTTTTTTTTTCTCTTGTCTTGTTTTGACTCATCAGTAACCTGCCCCATGAATGAGGTATTGACAGCATCCACAGGGGTCATCATGAGCCAATCACCAGGCACCGGCTTCCCTCATTTTGAGTCGTGTTCATGGGTCATCAAAGTGGAACCCGGATACAACATCACGTTTACCATCGAGCATTTCCAGACCAGCCGTCAATTTGATGAGCTTGAAATATTTGACGGTGAGATCCCGATTCTTTTCGACCGACATATGTACTTTGAATGTTGACAGACGTAATTGACAGCGTCAGCAATTAAAGCTTCAAATGAACTCACATGGTCTTTCCTCTACATCTGCTTTGTGCATTTGCTTGTAATTACGAAGGCAGTCAGCAAAGCCTGGCAGGCCTCTCGCAGTAAATGGTGGTCGTATACGCAAGACTTGCTGATTAGTGCATTGTATTTATTTATTTTTTGTAAAAAAAAAAAAAACAGAGGACATTTGCTAACCTTGGGGCCGCCAAACCAATTACTGAACGTACTTTTTCGCCTCTTCAATTAGACGCGGAGTATGTTTTTATTTTATTACTAGTGAAACTAAAAACTGTGCCTGCTCTCATGAAAATAGAGTACAACATGTGACTGTTAAAAGAAATTGGTCAAATATAGAAAATTGAATTTGTCGATCGGTCTCTCAATTTAGGTCCTTCAAGACAGAGTCCTCTTCTGATTACACTTAGTGGAAACTACTCCAATCCCCTCAGCATCACCAGTTCCAATAACAAAGTCTACCTTCACTGGTCCTTCGATCACACGACCAGCCACAAAGGTTTCCGCATACGCTACTCGGGTAAGAAGTGTCAGATTTGGATTTGTTAGTTGTGTTTATATGTCATTTAATGAATCCAACTAGAGCCCAACAGCTATGTCGCCATGGCCACCGAGCATGGCTGGAAATAGGTTGAGCCCTATTCAATAGCACCTGTATAACTGGCAATGAATTGTGACTTTAAACATTTAAAATACTCCCTCAGCTCTTTATCAACATTATTCTGCCAGATTGACTAATCATTTTTTTCATTTTTTGCTCTCCGGCTCCCCATCCGGGTGTTGGTGCTATCATTCCTATACCCCCCCAACCCTCCCTTTACCTCATCTTTCAATTTCTACTCACCGATGATTGACTTTGCCATCGCAGGTTCCATGACAGATGGATAGATTGATTGCCAAGAACCTGCAATTTGCAATAGTCAACATGAAAGTATCGTGGTGGCGAGGGAGAAACAGATGGCGCCGGCAGATTTGGCCTACACGCCTCTTTAGCAATCCGTCAGTTATTGCATTAGCAAGAGGCAAATATCTCCTTGAGCACTTTGCCATCACGGCTTCCATTCTTAACATGTCACCTTTCATTTTGTGCCACCGGCGCCTCATAATGCACCTGACTATCTCCGCTCTTATCTCTTTTGTGCTTCATACACCTTCCGCCCCACACACACACACCTCCCCATTACCTATTCCTATCCTCTCACCTGCCCCTGTCGATCCAAGTCCTTTGACTGCAAGGATGATTGAAATGAGAAAAGATATGTTCTCGGAGGCAAAAGGGAGAGGAGGAGGAGTCAGGATAACGGAAAGGCAGGCACATGAGATTGACAATGATTGAAGTGGAGAATTTAAATTAGATCCCAAGACCTTACTCAGGGTGAGTGACAGAGGGCCAATGTAATGTGCAGATAGCACGTCTATGAGGTTTTCTTTGCTGACCTGAATCATGTACGATTATTGCGGCCCCCGATAAGGCAAACAAACAAAAGCAGTGGTTCGATTATTGCTTGCCCATTTTTATACCGTATTTTCCGGAATATAAGGCGCAGCGGACTATAAGGCACACCTTCAATGAATGGGCCATTATTTAACTTTGTCCTTATATAAGGTGCACCATTAATGCATCATGTCAGATTTTTAATCCAAATCATTCTCCATTTTATCTTTTTTATTTCAACTTCAGACAACAAATTACTTTATAATCACAACATAATGATACATAGTCTTTTTGATTCATGATTCATAGTCTTCAGCGGGCCACTTATGATTGATTTCATGACACAATGCTTCGGGCCAGTTTAAATTTAGCAATTTGGTCCATATATAAGGTGCACCGGACTATAAGGCAGCTTTTGAGAAAATTGTAGGTTTTTAGGTGCGCCGTATAGTCCTGAAAATACGGTAATCCTTTTGGACAAAATCCAAATCTGTCAGAGTAGAACATCCTTCCCAATTTCATATCCATATGTATCCTCATATACTTCACCATCCAGAGATGGCAGATGCAAAGGAAATCCGAGGGTCTTTGCACATTAATCCATCACCCCCTCAGCAAGCACTTGCATCATTTCACATTGTTATTGGATTACATGCTTATCGGTATACAGATTTGTATTGTGTGCTTTCTTGCTTGATTTTATGTATTGCGCGTTTGAAATTCCTCCTAGCGGCCTACTGCAGCCCACCCAACAACCCCGTAAATGGCAGCGTGCACAGCCTGACAGGCACCAAACTGGGAAGTACTCTGCGGTTCAGATGTGACCAAGGCTTCCGACTCATTGGCCAGAGCAGCGCCACCTGCACCCGCAACGCCCAAGGGATCTATCAGTGGAATGCACCAGTGCCACTCTGCCAAGGTAGGGGCTGATGAAGTGGATTTGGAAATTGCTCAGAAAGATGGAAAAGATGGGAATGTTGGTGCTCAGAAAGCTAAATCTAATTTTGATGCAAAATATCTGACATGCAAATGTGATTCACCAAGCAAGTTTTACTCATATTTTATATCTTTTGCTCTCTCCTTCCATGCCAGTTACATCCTGCGGAATGCCCGTGCTTCCGGTGAACGGTAGCATTGAGGGTCAGGACTTCTCTTTAGGAGCCAGAGCGACTTATCAATGCAATCCCGGATTCCGGCTTGCAGGACCGGTCACCACGACAATGATCTGTCAGGAATCCGGAAGATGGAGTCCCATCGAGGCCCCTCCCAGATGCGTCCGTAAGTAAAACATTCAGGTAGTAAAACAATGTGAATCCTGTTGATGAGTTCCTGTTTTTTTCCAACTAGCGGTGACGTGCCCTGATATCGGCCACTCCGCGGTAGAGCACGGACGATGGAGATTAATTTATGGATCCCAGAACCAATATGACGCTATCATGGTGCTCATATGTGACCCGGGGTATTACTACAGGGGGCAAAGAGTCATTCAGTGTCAAGCTAATAGCACTTGGAACTACCCAGATCCACGACCTTTCTGTGATAGTAAGTGTTGCTATGCTGTGTTTTCAACCATACATACTCTAAAGCAGGGGGTGTCAAACTTATTTTTGTCGCGGGCCGCATCGTAGTCATAGTTTGCCTCAAAGGGCCATTAAAATTGTCAATTTTAAAATAATAATAAAAACTGTTAGAATATTTAAAAATAGAATATTGAAATCAAATATTTTAAAAATATAAATCAAATGAATGGTAATAAAAATTGCTAACAATGTTTCTCATTTTTAAAAGTTAAAACAATTTGAAATTTTGCAATTTTGCACAATTTGTCTTCGCGAGCCACCTAAAATAGTGTGGCGGGCCGTATCTGGCCCACGGGCTTTGACTTTGACACCTGTGCTCTAAAGGATATTTAGGTTACATTCTAAAATCATCAACGTACTTCTGCTTGCAGTAATTTCCTGTGGTGACTTGGGGACTCCACCAAATGGTAACAAGATAGGAACGCTGACTGTGTATGGAGCCACTGCAATTTTTTCCTGCAATACAGGTTACACTTTAGTCGGCTCCCGTGTTCGGGAGTGCATGTCCAATGGACTTTGGAGCGGAACACAAGTCCAGTGTCTGGGTGAGTCCGCTAACAAAGTGCTGATGTGTGAAGCTAATTTAGAAAAAATAATGAAAATGGGCCTTCATTTTTTTCCCCCCCATAGCTGGCCACTGTGGCAGCCCTGAGCCAATTGTGAACGGGCAAATTAATGGGGAGAACTACAATTACAGAGGTAGCGTTGTGTACCAGTGTAACCCTGGATTTCGTCTCATCGGGGTTTCTGTGCGGATCTGTGAGCAGGATCATCGCTGGTCAGGACTAACCCCAGTTTGTGTTCGTAAGTACTTGCACTGTTGAGTATCTTCAGCTCAACACTAACTGACCATTTTACTTTCTTTTTTTTTCCAGCTATAACTTGCGGTCATCCCGGTAATCCCACTTTTGGTATGACGCAAGGAAGCCAGTTTAGTTTAAACGATGGCGTCCGCTTTGTCTGCAATACCGGATATGTTCTTCAGGGAGCTGTTAAATCAACCTGCCAGTCCAATAGCCAGTGGAGTAATCCTCTCCCTCGATGTAAAAGTGAGTACAAAGTTTTAAATTCATAAAATTTTGCATTGGCATGATCCATGTAAATTTAAGCAAAGGCACAATTGCAAAGGCGACAAGAACATTTTTTGCACTTGTTTGAAGGACAGCTTCGTTTTGAAAACCACGTCTCATCTTTTTCTGAATAATTCAATTTTGTCAAAGGCGAGAATGTTTAATTATGTTGTGTGTTGCATAAAGAAGTAGTTTCGAAACAGTTGGTATTAATTGAAAGCTGAATGGCAAAGCCGTTAAAGGGCCCTTGTGAGTTTTTACTCGAAAATATGAAGGAGAAAATTATATGAATACATTTCTTTTGCTCAAGGTAAAAAATCTTTTGGGACATTTATGAAAGCATCGGTGAGGTCATACTTTTCTGGAGGTGAAGAGGTTCCTACTGTACAAGAGGAATGTGCAACTGGTGACTGTTAGTCGCCTGTGGCCTTCATCCTTCCGCGTAGGTGGAGGCCACATAAAGCCGGTCCAACTTGAAATGATTTACATCACACTCAGCGGGAGATCGAAAAAATGGGAAAACTCCATACCCGCAGCGGGCAAGGAAGAATATTTTCGACATAACTTTTCCACTCTGCAGTGCAATATGAACATGGCTGTGGTGAAAAAAGATTTCTCATTGTGTAAATCTCAAAATGTTTGTATCTTCAATGGTGCCGTCTTCTTAAATCTCACGTCGGGTTGATGTTTCTGTTATCCTCACTGTTTGCGTGGCTATAGGAAGATTGGAGGTCTGTAAGCTCGATATATCACATTAATTAGAACATTGCAGGCGAATTTTATAGGGAGACTCCCTGCTGTGTGCTTGCTCTGGGATTGAAAAGGGAAAAAAGAAATACAGGCATGATTAATTTCTTCTCAGTTTACACGGTGAACCTTGCGCTTTCCTTTTCCGGGAGGTGAGTGAGTCGGACAAAAGATATCAACTTTTGTTAGTGAGGTCTTAGAAATAAAGTGAAACAAACATGAATACACTCAAGTTCCCAAACTGTTTCTTTATAATGGTTATAAATAATGCAGGTCAGAGATCTGTAAGGGAAAATAAGTTTATGGTAATTCAACTCTGCTGCATGTTGGGAGTGTCGAAATGAGCGAGGTTATTAGCATACAATGAGCTCAATTGAGAATATGGCAAATAAATAGGGCATGGTGGGGCATAATGGCTCCTCTGGAGGTTGTAGACAGTCTTTTAGAAAGCCATTTAGAGGTTTGGCATCATTGCATAGTTAATTTAAATTTGCATTTTCAACTAAAGACCAAATGTTAGAACTGTTGACACTGTCGAAACAATATGGAGGCAACTCACGATGGTTCGAGGCAGTTAATGTTGATAAATATTTGACAAGATCAGCCGATCTGCACCATATCCTGCCCGACTAACCCTAAACCTAACCCATCTAAGCTTAACTGTTTAGGGCAGGGGTGTCAAACTCATTTTTTTCACGATCCGCATTGTAGTCATAGCTTCTTTATGACTGTCAACCCAAATAAAAGTATGAGCACCTCATATTATATCCAGTACAAGCTACAAAACAAACTGACAAATAACTCGTTTTCAAATCAGACGAGTAAAATCTGGTCAAATATTAAAAAAAAAAAAAGATATTAAAAGTGAAAACAATTTGCTATTCTCGTAATGACACAAATTTGATGCACAATTTTTCTTTGCGGGGCGCATAAAATGATGTGGCGGGCCGTATCTGGCCCCCGGGCCTCGAGTTTGACACCTGTGGTTTAGGGACTGCTTTGTTGTTGGTAGAGTTCAACTTGTGCTGTCAACCTCCATCTCAATCTCACTTTAGCTGTGAACTGCACGGAGCCAGGTCATGTCGAAAACAGCGTTAGGCAAGTCTTACCCAGTGGACCACATCGCTACAGCTTCCAGACCACCGTGACGTACCGCTGCAACCCGGGCTACTACCTACTCGGGACAAGTTCTATTTCCTGTCAAGGCGACGGTACCTGGGACCGCTCCCTCCCAAAGTGCCTTTGTGAGTACCATTAGGATCTGAATTTAATATTTCCAAGCTAACCGGTACTTTCTCAATTTCTAACAGTGGTGTTGTGTGAGCGCCCGAGCATACCACCCTACGCCCAGATCTCGGGCGACCGACGAACCGTCGGATCGGTCATCCGCTACAGCTGCATCGGCCAACGTAGCATCATTGGCAACACGACCCGTATGTGCCAGCTGGATGCGCAATGGAGCGGCTCACCACCACATTGCTCCGGTACCAACTTAGGAACAATATGTGACCAAACTTCAAATTGTAGATTGAATTCGCCCCAAAATATTTCATTTCTCACCAAGTAAATAGTTTGTGGTGCTTTAGGTGGACTGAAGCAATAGCTGCTGGTCTCAAGGACAAAACGTGTCCTCCATAAAATAACTTCATTCAACTTATATTAGACAGAGGAGCGAGGTACCTATACCGTTTCCTCGCTTGTTTATGAAGCTCAATAAAGATGTTTACCCTCGCACTCCTACTTTGTGGAAGAACATATGAGGAGTCCCTTTAAATCCACAAATTTCAACACACCAACAGAGATAAAGTCCGGAAAATAGCCATCATAAAAAGTACTCAAACCTTCCTTTGCTTTTTTCTCCCATTAGGTCTTTATTTTTATGGATTTTCTTTCTCAATTTATTTTCATCTGTTTTTCGCTTCTTAGGTGACTCGGCAGGCCTTTGTGGAGATCCAGGTGTTCCCGTGCATGGCATCCGGTTAGGGGAGGAATTTACAGTGGGCAGTGCAGTGCGCTTCAGCTGTGAGCCGGGTTACACCCTCAAAGGTTCTCCAGAGCGAACGTGCCTGGCCAACGGAACTTGGCTTGGTACTCAACCTGAGTGCCATGGTAAGGAACACAGATGGATACTGTATTTCTTGTCAGTAGATCAGCAGATGTTGATGTCGCAGGCCAAGCAGACTCTAAATGATTGGTGGGAATCGAAAAGTTCATTTAAAATTCTAATATTACTGCAGGAAAACAAAAACAGCTGGCGACTTGAGGTATCTGTGAGCATGGAGCAGAACAACTTCCCGTTTTGCACCCAAAGCAGACACTGGAGGTCGATAGCCAATCTACTCATGCAATCCTCCACGCATTGCAAAGATATTCCGGACACATCTGACTTGAGACACAGAGCCAGACCCAAAAGACGATAGAGTGATTACACAGCCCAACCAGCCAGGAAATGCCTTGGTATTCAAAATAAAGAGCTGGAGGACAGTAACGGGAATAAAAAAGAGACGACTGCACTGCAGATATTAACAAGTGGCGTAAAATTAAATGAATGTGTCGGATGGGGAAGTCGTCTTTAATGAGCACTGTCTCTAACAGAGACGCTTGGGAGTTGATGTGGGGTTATTGAAGTTGAAAATTATATTCACTAGATGCCTTGTGCAAAATAAATATGCAAAATAATATTTTCGCTCCGGAGCGAATTACATTGCTGATATGTCATTATCATGAAAATGTCGGGTTGAGAAATCAGGTTAGTCAGTGTGTGCTCATCTAACAATGAAAATTAAAATTGGAATTGAATGAAAGGGAATAGGGAGAAAAATTTTAATTGATATCTGATTTTGCAAAGTGAACAAATAGTCTTAAAATATTTCCTACCTTTGACTACTCTTCTTGGGCTCGATTTTATTTTTCTGAAATTCAATATTTCCAGCTCACCTCAGTCTCCTTCTGCTACCATCACTCTGCTATGCCTCCTTTTGGCTCATTCCCATTTTGGTTTGCACATGTGAGCCGGCCGGCGTCACCCACCTGTTCGTAGCTGGCGCCAGCTTCAAAGACCGGACCACATCTGGTCATTATGGAGAACCTAGACCCTCGGGGCTTTGACAGTCTGATGCAAGCTGGTGACTGCAATGCAAAGAACCTCTGCTTGTGTCTGATCGCCAAAGTTCAAGTCACACATCCCATTAAGAATCACATTAACAGATTCAATTCCTAATACTGTCGGATATGGCAATAGACTGATCTCATTTTACCGGCCTAATTAACAGAAAGCAAATTTGGAGTTGACGTGATGGATGGGATGAAATCTAATAGCTGACATTGTTGCCCAGCAACTAAATCTCTCTCTCTTTTTCCGATCTTAGTCATATCCTGTGGAAACCCCGGAACCCCTCGGAATGCCCAGATCCTGATCCACGATGGGTTAACCTTCTCCAGATCCATAACTTACGCCTGCAGGGATGGCTACTACTCTACTGGCCTGCTGACCCGACACTGTACAATAAATGGTACCTGGACCGGCAACATGCCCGAGTGCTCAGGTAATTAACTGCCCGGACCGGAGAGCCAGCAAGTAAAGTTTCTCAAAAATCATATGCCGGCCTTATATCTTTGACGGTTACGACAACGCTAAACTTGAATTTTTTTTTTCCCAGTAATCAACTGTGGTGACCCTGGAGTTCCAGCTAATGGAGTGAGACTGGGAAGTGATTTTATTTACAATCAGACCGTTAGTTACCAGTGTTCTCCTGGGTTCACCATGGATGCTGATCGGGCCTCCACCCTTATTTGCACCAAGGCTCGAACCTGGAATGGAACCAAGCCTCTGTGCAAAGGTATTGTTGTCTCACCACGTGAATGATTCCATGGGGAAGAATATCGGATATTATTTTGTTATCTCTCATTTGTAGCAATAGTCTGCGGTTCTCCGCCAGTGATTCCGAATGGACAAGTCGTAGGTACGGATTTTAACTGGGGCTCCAGCATTAGCTACTCGTGTAACCAAGGTTACCAGCTATCATTGCCCACCGTGCTAACTTGCCAAGGCAATGGGAATTGGAGTGGGGAGAAACCACAGTGCTTCCGTAAGTCACAACATCCAATGGCACAATTATGTCTTTCATTCTTTAAGCGTGATCTTTCTTTTTGCAGCCGTGTTTTGTGGAGACCCGGGCTTGCCTGCCCAAGGGAGGAGGGAAGACCGAGGTTTCACTTATCTGTCCTCGGTCTCCTTTTCATGCATAGCCCCTCTGATCCTGGTGGGCTCGATCAGGAGGTATTGCCAATATGATGGCACCTGGAGTGGAACTCAGCCCTCTTGCATAGGTACATTTCACGTAGACGTAAACACATTTTTACATCACAAAAAAGTTACGCTTGAAGAGGTTTGTGTTTACTTTTATATATCCGCTGCAACTGTAAAACAAAAACTACAACCCGCTGCAAACTTCAGTTTTATTAGTGACTGTAGCAACAACTGCAGTAAAATTATCATTCGTGACCAACATAACACAGCAGACAGTATTTCACATCATTTCTGTTGTGATGAAACATTTGATTGTTGTGGCTGTCATGAATATTAAACAAAACTTTGTTGCAGATCCCACTCACACCTCTTGCACAGATCCGGGCAGCCCCCTCTTTGGTAATCAAAACAACAGTCAAGGCTATCAGGTATGATAAAATCTTAATTTAAAATCCAATGTTAGGTATTTAATCACGATCCAGTAAACGGTCAGAATTAGCATTACTCTGGCACTAGTTCTCAGACTTTCTTTAAATCCAAAACAGATTCAAGCTCTCTTAATTATAAAAGAGGGTCCAATTGAGTGTTGCTTTATAGCCTCCAATGATAGAGTAACAACCTTTATAGTCGGCTTTAAAAAAAATAGTGTGCTTTATATGGCATTTATTGTGCATCATTTGGAGCGTCCAACGGCTTCTATCCAAATTATATTTTCACGTCCTTATGTTTTGCTGCTTCCAGATCAGCAGCACTGTGTTCTTCAGCTGCAGAAAAGGTTACTTGCTGCAGGGTTCAATTTCTCGCACGTGTCTGCCAAACCTCACTTGGAGTGGATTTCAACCCGAGTGCATCGGTAAGCTACCGTATTTTCCGGACTATAAGGCGCACCGGATTATAAGGCGCACTGTCTGCTTTTGAGAAAATTTTAGGTTGCTAGGTGCGCCTTACAGTCCGGAAAATATAGTAATTGGTATATATGCATTGGTGTTGATAGTCAACTATTGCTCTTCTTGACCTTCTGTCAATCTCCATGCTTAAACACCTTACCAGCTCACCACTGCAGCCAGCCGGAGCTGCCAGCCCAATCGGACGTGCGAGCCATTGAACTGCCATCCCTTGGCTACACGCTGATCTATACGTGCCAACCCGGATTTTACTTGGCCGAAGGATCAGAGCATAGGACCTGCAAGTCCGATGGGAGCTGGACTGGGAAACCACCTCTCTGTGCAGGTAGAAATAATCTCATGAGGCTTCCATTGTGGAATACTTCTCATTGCTACTTAAATATGCAAAAGGTTTCAAAACCTTTTTGGCAAAATTGTAGAAATCTATCTAATGTGTACAAAGTAGTCTTAGCAACATTACCAAGAGGAGATAAGCTGATAAGCACAATGTTTCCCATCGATTTTCCTTCTTTTATATGTGGCGAGGAAGCGTTAACAAGTTCCGTCTGACAAATTGACCGTCTCAAGTGTTTTCCTAAATACATTAAAGTGAAAATAAGAGCCATTAAAACTTGCTAGTAATAACCCTGTCCGGATGATTGCTACTTCCAATTTAAGACCTTGTGAAGTGAAATTAGAGAGTTGTTTTGTAAAAGACATTATACATGTTTGGAGATAATTGCTGAAAACATGTCCAAAGGAGTAAATTTTCGAGGTATAGCATCTCGGCTTTATATATTAAGAACCTGAGCTTTCTAGTAATGTGGTTAGGGCTAAGTATGTTGAAAATATTTGCTCCCTAATGGGAGTTTCACACTTCTGTAGGGTGCAATTATGGACTGGGCGGATCATATACTGGCATCTGATGAAAAGACTTAGTTCACATGTTTACTTCTGCAGTCCTTTGTGAGTGTTGAGACCTTTGTTGAAGGTCTAATGGCTCCGTAGTTGAGCAGGGACTTTGATTCTTTCGTCGGGTTCGTCGCAAGTTCTAGACGCTCGCTGAATGCACCGCTAATGGTCTCGCCTTTGAGTTTATTGTTTTCAAAGTCATATTATTTTGGCACGCTCACCCCAAAATGTCTTCTTCATGATATGATGTTGTTATGCTCCACAGCTGATAATCGTCCGAGTGGTAAGAGCCCCGTGGGGACAGTGCAGGAGCCTCCTTCCAAATTACCAGGTAAGACAAGCTGCTTTCTAATCTTTTTCAGGTTATCAACATGAAACTTACCGTTCTACCTTTGTCATTTGCTTCTCTCAGTACCGGGTGGGGTATTTGCAAAGAACTCTCTCTGGAGGGGATCCTATGAGTATTTGGGGAAGAAGCAGCCAGCTATGCTCAGCATCACTGCCTTTGAATCTTTTAGCAACCGAGTGAACGGAACATTACTTGACCACAGTGGCGTGGAGCTCAAACTCGCCGGTTGGTACTCCAGAAATGAAAAGTGGCAATCACAAACTTGCATAATGTTTTTGAACTCATTGACCTCATCCTAAAAGACTGAACAGATTATTTCATTTGTGGACAAGGAGCAAGAAATCATTGAAGGCGCTTATACGATGTGGATTATTGCCGCTGTTATGAAATAGAAAAGCTTTAACATTTTCCCCGTGGCATACTTGCTGTGCAGCTGTGATCATTAAAATGCAAATTTGCATTAGGAGAAAGCAAGGTCTCATCACTTCTCGCTTCTTGATATTGTCGCAACACACAAAATCATGCATTTGAAATTGGGGCTGTTGTTGAAGCTCTTAAGTGATGGCGGAACACGATTAAAGCTGATTGCGCAATATTCAGCCTGTGTTATCTATTCATTAATGTTCATTATTGATTGGTTCTTTCTAAAGGTACTTACAAAAGAGAAGAAGCCCAGCTACTTCTTCAGGTACACCAAATCCGAGGCCCCGTGGAGATATTCGTCAACAAGTTCAAAATCGACAATTGGGCTTTGGATGGACACGTAAGTTGGACGAGTAAAATATTTTCGACAGCCGGCACTTCATTTTTTGCAGCACTTGGATATGATTGGATGTTTCTGTCTTTCTTTGCTTTTCCCTCGGTAGGTGTCCTACATCTCTTCATCCAACTCCTTTGTGTACCAAGGATTTGTCCGTGGTAAAGGCTTTGGACAGTTTGGTCTGCAGAGATTGGGTAAGTGAGTTTCCCACTTCTATAAAACAAACGTGCATTCCCAAGTTTCTGTTTTCAAATATATAACCACATCTACAATAATGTGGTCACAAATAAAGCTGCTGAAAATTACTCCGCAGGCCAGAATATGTTTGCAGTGTTCTCACTTGGCTCTGTTGCGTAATCTCACAATTGACACTGTAAATATAGTTTGGAGTTTCAAGGTGAAGAAGCTTTATCCCCCTAAATCGTGTGTTCTGTTTCATGTCTGCCACCTTAAATACTCCAAGACGTGTTTTTTTTTTTTTTTGCCGCAACAAATCCTTCCGGCTCCACTCCATTAATCTGGAAGCCTGCTACAGTTGTGCAATGTGTACACAAGAAAGATTTATTCCTCCGGTCCCTCCCACACCCTGGTTTGTTCTTTGGACACATTAAAAGGATGAAGAAAGCTATATGGGGGGGGGTCACATTAGAGTATATTGACGGGTTTCTTCATTATTAACTCGAAATAATACTCTATATATATTTCTATATATATTTATTACAATTATTAAATTTATTAAACATAATATATATAATAATAATTAAAAGGATGCAGAAAGGTATTTGGGGGGATCATATTCGAGTATATTGACGGGTTTCTTCATTATTAACTCGATAAAGTTTGAGAAATAATCTATATATATATTTCTCTATATATTTATTATAATTATTAAATGTATTAAATATAATAATCTATATAATAATAATAATTAAATAATTATTAGATATATTAAATGTTCATTACATTTATTATTCAATTGAATTTCATTTATTGAATATTATAATTATCCAATTTTAATGCAGCCGGCACATCTCAGTGGCCAAGCTGTGCTCAGGCCAATATGTGACTTGAGGTTGAATTTCCACTGTGATAATGGCACATTGATCCAATCCCGTCATGTATGGTCACCACTTATGATTAGTCCATTAATGATTGTTGCAGTTTGGATGAAAGACTGAAGTGCTCTACTTGCTGGCTTTAGGGAACAAGAAAAGATCAGGTGGGGAAATATGTCACCTCGGAACAAAACAATTGTTGGGTTCTGCTCATAGTCTTGCAGAGCTTGGTTAAAACTCGCATAATTTACTGGAAATCAACTGCGGACAAATGACACGGCTCGGCGTATCCAAAGGGAGATGATTGGCAAGCACAACGTGAGCCGCTAATTGAATTCCTTCTCAACCTGTCACCTGTTTTTATTTCGGAAAAGGGCTGAATAACAACAGGTGGGCTGTCGTTCTGCTGGCATTGGCGCGGACACACACGCGCGCCTTTCTAAATTAGAAAATGCTTTACAAGTAACACATGCCTGTAACCGAGAGTGATTTTTACGACAATGGGTTTTGACGTTCCCAAAGGGGGGAATTAAAGTGAAGCGGCGGGGTAAACTTTCAAAGGTCACTTGTCTGCTCAAACTATTATGTAAATTCCACATTGCTGCCAGCGCCCTTCCAACTATATTAATGACCATATTTGTTTCATTTTTTTATTTTTGAGTGGTTGTTGACAAAGTTTTGAGAGGACATTCGGGTTTCTCTATATTCACAGCCTTAATTAATTAATGTTCTTTGCAGAGAGTTTAGATCCCAGCAGAGACAACACAGCCTACAACTTTGCCTCCAACAGCAGTTCAGTGGCAGCCGCCATATTAGTGCCTTTTATAGCCATGATCATCGCAGGCTTCGCCCTGTACCTCTACAAACATAGGTACGCTCAAAATGTTATCTACCCAAGATGAGAAGGACGTTTGCGCCGTTGTGGGAGTGAACAAATTACAGTTGTATTGTTAATTGGGTCGCCTTCTTGGCATTGTGGTGTTCCAGAAGAAGACCCAATGTCCCTTTCAATGGTTACGTGGGCCATGAGAACACCAACGGACGGGCTACATTTGAGAACCCCATGTACGATCGGAATATTCAACCTACTGACATCATGGCTAACGAGGCGGAGTTCACAGTTAGCACAGTGTGCACAGCTGTATAGCGACAGCTTCAACTCAAGGTAAGAAATCTTTTGCTGCTATACGGTTTTACAAAACTGCTCACACCAACTACAAACTGATTCTCCGATGTGGAACATTTCAGAAAATAATCTCTGTTTTTCTCTTGTCATCTCTTTGCATCATTTCAAATATCCCATTTTTTCATCCCTCCCATGCCATTTATATTTTCAACTACCCATTATTTTTATCATATTTATTCCATTATTTCCACATCCCTTTTGAATCAATCTTCCAGTCAAGGGAGGAGCGGTGTGCTCGATCTTCTTGGACATCTCTCCGTACTTCCTTGAGCAAATGGGGCAAGACAAAAAATATTTTAGTCACTGAAAAACAGTCAGGAAACAACTCAGTTGGGGGAAACTATGCTCCTATCAATGAAACAACGCAGCAATTCTTCAACAACAAAATGCTTCATTGTGACTGGATAACTTCTTACCCCATCTTGAGGAAACGTTTGCACCTCAATGTGCATTCCAAGAGAAAGTTAATGCTGGAAGCAAAGCTGTGACCACTCTACCGCCTAAACCCAAAGGGAATTTCAAGACTTGAAACTGTTGAGATAACATACAAGTCAAGCGAATGGCAGACAGACATTATTCATTGTTTTCATTTGTTTGTTTATATTTGCGTTCGCCCTTTACGCTGCTTGCATTCTTTGATGAGGAATTTTGTGTTGAGTTCACCACGCTGGGCAGTGGTGTCCATTGGAGACTGCAAAGGGCTGCAGAAAAAGCACTTAGTGTTTTGTTGGGATCTGCAACCTGACCCCCAGTCGGTATTTTTATTTAGCGTACTGAGTTCTCTTTATTCTTCAAGGAATAATAGTCAGATTTTACATAAACATCAGTCACAACTTTCTTTTTGGTCCTCATGGATGTAGCTCAACATGCTAAGCGCTAATGTCACGTTGTTCTTTTTGAGACCATATACTAGTTGACATGGACGTGTTCAACAAAAGGTATTACGCGGATGAATCGGTGATTAACATCATGCGGATTACTATGTGATCTTTCCCCTAAGCTAATTTCTGGCAGCTCTGAAAAAAAAAAAACATTGAGATGATTTGTTTTGTCTTGACTTTCCATGAATACATTGCTGGAGGCTTGGGCAAGGATTTGACAACAAGCAATTTGCTAGCATAATGAATAGTCTTATAATTTCTGGAAATCATATTAAAAATTTCTTCTCAGATTAATTGAAGACCAACATCTGTAACTAAAGAATTGCCCGGCTGAATTTACCATATATTTGTACATGCATATACACAAACATACATATACCGTATTTTCCGCACTATAAGGCTCACCGGATTATAAAACACACCTTCAATGAATGGCCCATTTTAAAACGTTGTCCATATATAAAGCGCACTGGATTATAAGGCCCATAGAATAAATAATTCAACATTGCTCAAACGTTAATGCAATCACAATATAGTAACACTCGCAATAGTGAAACCAATAACAATATATCAATAACTCAACGTTGCTCAAACGTTAATATCACACAACACACAAAATAAACACGTAAAACTTACTTTAATAAATTAGTCCTCATCCACAAATCCATATTGGTCCATATATAAGGCGCATCGGATTATAAAGCGCGCTGTCGGCTGTTGAGAAAATTTGAGGTTTGTGGGTGCGCCTTATGGTGCAGAAAATACGGTACACATAAAAAAATGATTTAATAAGTTTGACTTTGACAAATCAGCATCCATTCAAAAAGGCATTTAACCCAATGTTTATAATCACCGACGTACATAGTTTCCCTAAAAAATCTCGCCCTTTGAAACCAATCACTGTAATGTTCCTTGAATCCGAGCGGCTGTGGGCCGGTAATTGCTTTTACTATGTTATTACTTTTACAGCCCTCACTTATCGCAACGCTACAGATAGAATATTGCCCCTTGCCAGGTCTGCTCACTTGTGAATTGATGGAAAAGGAAACAATTGAATTACCTTGGAGATTTCGCAGGAAGTCCACGTTATCTTCATTGCCGTTTACTTCTCAAAGTTGTCTCCAATATTCATTTATTCTTTTCATATTGTTCGGAATCTTGGATGTTTTCATTCATTCAAATCGTCTGTGTTCCTTTTAATTGAGTTTTTTTTCCCCTAACATTTCTTCCGTGACATATTTAATAGATAATAATGCCCTTTCATAAGCTTAATTGAGTTTGTACTAAACTAGTACGAGAAACATTTGGACTCTAGATTGACAGTCGTTTAATCAACCGCGATAACTAGAATTAAATACAAATGATTGTTTGTATGTAAACACAAGGGCTCGGTCGAAAAGACCGAACTTTTGTCCTCCGTATTTTTCTACCCTCTCCTCTTTCCAAAAAGCACTTTATGTTCATCATAGTGCCTTGTCATGACCTCATTATAGCGCTTTGACAGTTTCAGTTGGCTGAATTCTAAATTGGATAGATCGGTGTGTGGAGGGGGGTGGGGGGTCATAATGTGCATGAATCACAGTTACATGAATGAGCTGAAAGTTTTTTTTCATAACGTTTGACATTTTAGTGAATAGTTATTTTGCTTGCTGGATTGGCCGTTGCATGTTTTGAGGGAGATTTCAAAGTATCAACCAAAGATCATGTTAAGCTTTTTGTTCCGTTTGACGTCTACTCATAATGTTTTTACGACGGGGACCAAGAAATTTGAGAGCTAATTTCTATGTAGGGCGATTTGGTAATATTCAGCAAAGTTTTCGCAAAGTGCACTCGAGTTAAGTGAAGAAGTAGGAGTTATGGTTTGAGAGCTATCTGGCACCATCCTGGTTCTTTTTTGCATATTTAAAGACGTATAGACTCCGTCCATCCTTGACACATTTTTGTTATCATCAAGGCACAGCTCTCTTCAGCTCAACATCTCGCAGACCCTCTGCTCTACTTGCTGTAGACTTTGCTCAATTTCCTGTCAGTGGGGGATGCGATTAAGAGCTGTCCCCATTTTTATTGCTAATTCCGATCTAACAATTTGTACTGTACGTATCATGAAATTCAAGATATAATGCGTATTTTGTTGTGGGCAAACGTGCCAAAGCTTCACTGCTGTGTTATTCAGTCCCACTCAATGCAATTTATCTTCAGCTTTCAGAAAGAAAAAATGATTAGTGATTCCAGCTTTTAAGTTGGTAAAGGACCGGTTATTTGTTTGAATATGTTTAATTTCACTGTGTATCTGAATTCAAGATCCGCTGTTTGCCGGTATTGTCAAAAGAAATGCTTTTTAGCACAAAATACTTTTTGGTTTGCTTTCCTTTTGCAACCAGCCAAAAAAAAAAATCCTCTTTGTTGCAAAAAGTTAAGAAAATGTCTAAAAGGAAAAAACTGATGGTTCGGGTCCAAGGGCAATGAGAGAAACACGGACAAGAGAACTATGTAATGTCGCTAAAAAAAAAAGAGAGAATATTAACAAATAAAAAAAAAAAACATTTTTGTACAGAGATATATTTTTGTGAAAATACATTTGTAATATAAAATGGAAAAAAAATGAAATTGACACATAATTTTCCCATCATTGTAGTACAAATGCTAGTGGGGAGTCTATGAAAATTCTATAAATAAATCTATATAAATATATACAAAGAAAACAAAATCAAATCTTTTTGTATTTGTAAAAAGAGTGTACATAAAAGTTTACATAAGTATTGTACATATGTAAGACCCACCATGGCTTGTCTGCAATATATAAAATGTATTTTATCCGTCTGTATATGATGCTTTGCATTGTGTCTAAGCTTATTCTACTTTCTTGAACTCGAAACTTATTTTGAAGGTTTTTGGAATAAAACGGTTAAAAAACGAACTATTTATTCATGTTTGAGTCTTTCTTCGGCGCCACAAACTGGACCAAATCATTTTTTTTCCCGACATAACTTCCTGTGCTTGTTATATAGAAGATGAACTTTACATGCATGCCTGTTAAGAGGAGGCAGTTCCCGGAGCTGTTAACAATAATGCGCATAGCATAAAAGAAGACAAGCCCTCCTCTGCATTCTTGCTTTTTAAGTGCTCATGAAAGCTGCTCAGGGACCAAAGTCGTGATCCATCCTGGAGCTAGCTGCAACGATGCACCAGCCCTCCCGAAAGAAACTTCATTATCATGCATATGTACAATATTTGTACATCCAAACCAAAAGGCGGCCTTCCAAAAAAAAAAAATCCACACATTCCTTTTCTCATTCTTTTTATTCTTCGAACAGCCACGCCGCTTTTTCGACCAACTTGATGATGCAGAACAAAAATAACTTATTGATTTCATTTCCAGGCAGATAAATTAAACACGCACTGCTATCTGAGGCTCTCTATAATTGCCTCTTCATCAGATTAGAATTTGATTTTGCTTAAATGCACTTTCTAATGGTTCATCCTCCACGTGAGCCATTTGTGAGATCACGTCGAAGGTGCATTTGTATGTTTGAGGTGTAAAGTGTGCACGTTACTCACAGGAGGAATGGATCAATTCAACACTTAGTTCTCCATTCTCCATAATTGTTACCATTAGTGAAGCAAAGGATTTTTTTTCCCATGTATGCCAATCAAAATTAAAACTCAAATGTGTTATCAAATAAAACATAACCATTGATAGCAATAATAGGAGCTTACTAATGATGCAAACATGCTAATTTATCATGTTGACAGCAGTGATAAAGAGTCGTCACTTTTCAAATGAATTGAAAGGGAGATGAAAGCAGGGGAGAAGCATCTTAAAGGCTTCTGCTGTTATTACCCTGTCATCGTCCTGACAGCTCCTTTTTTTTTTTTTTTTTTTGCCACACATGGTAATTGGAGACTCATAGTTGACTCTTATCATAGATCTGGATTGTTCTTTTGACTCATTCATTAGTTATGATAATTAAGTGTTTATCTCAAAGCGAGCTTATTAAACGTCATTAACGGTTATTTCTCTGGTTATGTATTAAACCACATTGAATGCAGTTTTGTTGATTGATACATTAACTTCATGATGACGACAAATAATAGATAAAATAGTTTGGTTCCGATTAAAACAAGCTTGGGCTAGATGTGATTTATTGGTAATCACTTGGGTCTCTAATGGTGATCTGGTTGACAAATTCAACTGACACTGCAAATATATACTTGGTCTCATCAGACAATCCCTTCATTCGTTCTCCAATGTCTTCTGGGATGGCAGGGTGGATTTTGCCTTATATTAGCCAGAGCTCGCCGGGGGGAGATTTGGGAGAGTTAAACCTCTTTGCTCTGATGTTTACTTCCATGTCCGAGAGTGACGCAGTAAAATAAGGCATAAAGCGAAACAAAGATTCCATTTGTGATTTTTTTAAAAGCAAACCGTACATTTAAAAAAAAAGTTTTTCAGCTTTGACTTTTTAGTCTGGTTTATACTTTTTATCAGGCAGACTCAAAACAACAAAATATATTGGCTACCTTTCACTAAAATGGCATCAAGGCAAAGAGGCAAACACTTAAAAAAATGCGCACACAAAAAAAGGAATGAAGTAAACAACCTTGAAAAGCAGCAGCCACTTTGGAAAAAAAATAAGAGTTTTCAGGAGAAGTTTGCAACTTCCTACTTTTAAATGAATAGCCTGTGAAGGATTGCAAATCTTTGCTGCAGTTCACGTGGCAAGGACTGACTCCCGCCATGAATAGCATAAAAGAGACCCTTGGAAAAAATAGATACGCAAAATCGATCTGTTGCTAGCTGACCACTCTTGTAGTTAAATAGTGTCAACAACCCCCACACTTATTTTCCATGTGTACTTTTATATTCACATCATATAAAGGCAAGTTTTTGTAAGAAACTAAAAAAAAAATGGCACACTCAGCAGGCACCTGCCGCTTATATTTGTAGTGGACACTTTTGGAGAAGAACCTTGAATAGATTCAACGCCGTCCGTCTCAATGTTGCCCTCAGCCAGTCGGTGTTTTTTTTTTTTATATGACACGGTGAGGCTTAGTTCATTCACACAGGTAATAAGCACTCGACAGGGAGTCACCGGCAGAAAAATCTACGACCCACTTCACAATTTGAGAAGCCACGTTGCCATGGCGACAGTTGCATCTATCTCTCAAATACGGTATCAGGAATCTCAAATGAAGGTATTGACACAATCGGCCTTGAATCGTTTGTCACAAGCTATTCTTACGGAAAATAAAGTCGCGTTATATAAGCTGATAATATTTCACTCCCCACATGAAACAGTAGAGCTGATGGAGCGAGATGATCTTATTTACAGGATCTCAACCAGTTTGGAAGATAAATTATGGATAATCATCCATAAAATATGTCCTTATTTTTGTATATTTAGGAAGGGGGGGTATTTAAGACATCCCTAATTAGATCGAGTTATTTCGGAAGACTTTCCCCGCAGCAAAGACTTTATTCTGTGATTGCAATAAAACAAGGGCAGCAGGGGATGATTAAAAAGAAAGTAGAAGCAGTCAGCGTGCATATTTAGGAAAATAAAAAATGGGGGAAAAACGAATGTCCTCGGGTGTTGTAATAACCCTTTGGTGACCTCGTGTTGTTGCTGTCTTTAAAAAATTCTTAGTCGCCATTTTGTACTGAATCAGTTATGACGTTGGTCCGGAAAATATCTTGAGTCTCCCAATCTATACTGTCCGTGACATCTCCCATCTTATCTTATTCCAACATCTCATTTTAACCCCTATGTGCCACCATTTTATAATCTTTGGCCTCTAGATGAAATCTTCCTTCCTCTAAGGATGCCAGAAGGGGCCATTTAGATGAAACTTGGAATGCTGCTACGACGAAGAAGTTGAAATGGAAGCCTGTGGACATACACACCCTCCCATGTTAGGACTGAATGTGCCATCGGTTTATCACCATAATGCCCGGCGGCTAAAATTCCAACACTTGAGACTGCTCATTGCTTCAGACCCTTGAGACACTTTGCTCCAAACAAATTTATTTTCTCTTCAATCCGATCTTCAGAATAGAACATTTAATATAGTCAGACATCTTCAGGTCTGAAGGTGACTCCGGAATTGACTACATACTTCAAGACGAGTCGAGGTGTTTAACTTTCCGTTTTATTTCAAGAATTCATTTAGCGAGCAGTTAGATGCATGAGTCCATCCCACCCGCTTTGCAGATCATCCAGGAAAAGAAGCTCCATCGGTATCTCAGGTGATGGATTGGAAATCAAAGTTTTAATCATATGCTCGACGTGGTTGCCTAGCAACAGGGCTCCCCTTTGCATGGCAGCAACAGAGAGGATCAGATGAGAAAATAATGAGGAAAAACTGACTGAGCCTAAAAAATGGATTGAAATCACAAACATATTAAAGGTTAGAAAGACTTTAGTCAAAAAGTAAAATATGCCGCTTAGCTTTTTCTTAAATTATTACATGCTATTTTACAGACCTGAGATGTGACCTTTAAGAAACTTTTTTTTTCCACAACGTGCTGCTGTCAATTCTTCTTGTATTACCAAAAAAATCACCATTACATCCTTTTAACAAGAAGAAAGCGTGAAATAATCTCCCTGAATAATTTCCCTGAAAAAAAGAACAGCAAACATATTTTGTATGATTTTAGCGTGCCAACCTAATTTCTTGCTTGGTCGGTGAATCTCGCATCTTCTCCCACGTGCTGATATTTTCACTGCAGTTCCAAATCGGTTGATGTGTTGCTGAAATTGAAAACTCATTTCAAGTGACATGTGGATGATTTTTCCGTACACCAAAATGCTTCCCGATATGCTGCCAGATCTAAATTTTTAAATCAATTATTCACTCCATGTTTGTGCAAAATTATCCCCATTGTCCCACAAATCATTTTGAATTTGGCTTTTTTTTTTTCTTCAGAGCTATTTTTTATCTTATTGCGTGCCAGGAACTTTGTTTAGAAGTACCGTGTTTTCCGCACTATAAGGAGCACCTTCGATGAATGGCCCATTTTCAAACTTTGTCCATATATAAGGCGCACCGGATTATAAGGCGCATGAAATAAATAACTCAACGTTGCTCAAACGTTAATGCAATCACAATATAGTAACACTCGAACGTTGCTCAAATGTTATTATCACACAACACACAAAATAAACACGTAAAGCTTACTTTAATAAATTAGTCCTCATCCATATTGATCCATATATAAGGCGCACCGGATTATAAGGCGCACTGTCGGCTTTTGAGAAAATGAAAGGTTTTTAGGTGCCCCTTATAGTGCGAAAAATACGGTAGCTTAAATTTAAAGTTCCAACATATTGCACGACTCTACCCTTGCGAAATGGCAGAAAAGTGCTGATGCATTTGATGTCCTCATTTCAACTCGTACTCCTGGCCTGTTTGATTGCGGTGGTGTCAAGGATGAGAATCCTTAATTGTGCTCAAGCTCACCGTGTCTCCCTTTGATGTTTGATAGAAGTGCTCATCTTCTCACTTTCTGATGCTTCTAAACGGCAGCTGTGCAGAAATGTAAAATTGCAACAGATTTTTGTCCTTAGTTACATACTGTATGCACATGATTTAAACCACAGGTGTCAAACTTAAAGCACGGGGGCCAGATTCGCCCCATGACATCATTTGATGTGCCCCGTGAAGGCAAACGAGACCATTTTTTTTTTCGTCCTTGTCTTCACAGTCCTTCATCTACAGTGTTGGCTTGAGTCACAGATGCCATATAAAATCGCTCGTACCCAAACACACAGCCAAAGTAATTAATCATTATAATTAGTGTTGGGCGAGTCCGGACACGGCGACCTGCCGACAGTCTCATTCCCCGCTTCCATGTTCCACACACCTGTCATTGCCTATCCGCAGAGCTGCTTTTCTTCCGTTTTCCAAACGCCCCCGCAAACCGAGAGCATCGTGTTACGCGATGCATGTGAGGTGAAAACTGTTCCGACTGCAGGTCATGCTTTTGTGACATTTGTTCATTTATCATTCTTTGTTGAGTGATGTGGAGAATACATATATTTTGGGTCTCGTTTTTACACTTATGGACAGAGTGAGGGCAGTCAATGAGAAAGGTAGTGTTGGGGTTGTTGTACAATAAATGTACAAGATATTACAGATGCAAATTACACGCCATTATCTTCGATTTTGTCACACAATACAAATACTGTAAGTGATCATGTTCCTCCTACATTTCCATCCATTAGCTGATGTACACTCGGCTTCCAAGTGGGTGCTTGTTAATACCCGGGTCTTGGCTGAAGAGGTTACGAGAGGTGTTTCAGAGTCTCTACGAGCGTGTGAATAGGCCTTGTTGACTCAGAGTCACTCTGTAGGGTGTGCTCGGAATAGCAGAAGGCCAAGTCCATTAAAGTGAGAAGGGTTCATTTGTCACGGGTTCCATTGGTGTTGCTGTAATGACCAGGTATGCGGTTGATGAATTGCCTGACCTTTTCCTTCCTCTTTATAATCAAGTGTTCCTGTTGGATTCCCAAACTTAATTTGTAGATGTTCCAGATGTCAAGGCGGTCTACATGTGCACAACTGAACTTTGAAAGAATATGAAAAAGAAAAATAATTGAACATTTTTTTTTTGTAGTGTTACATGCAGTCTAATGTTATGTTCGATGTCTTTTTTTTTTTAGACATTTGGCATTTTAGCAAAACCCTAAAATGGCATGGAATTAATTTCCGGAAGGAGGTTCTGACATGTTCGGTCTATGGCAGCCACAAAATGTGCTTTATGTGCAGCTCAGACATAGCAACCAGGAAGGTGGGCTAGTTTTGTGAGTGTTCTGACAGGTTTTTTTTTTTCTTTCCTTTTAGATTTTTTTTTCCCTAGCAATAGCATGAAAATGTATTTTAGAGGGGCGTATGAAATACATTTGGCAATATATTCTGATTAGATGTTCGGTCCACTATCTGATCTCATTTTTCCGATACTTTGACCATTAGCACCCAGTAGAAATGGCTTTTGGTAATTACAAAAATAATGCAGCTAATGTAATTATGCCTCTTTTATAATATTTATCTTTGCTGCACAGACCTTCGCTCTTCTTTTACTGTTGCACAGAGTGAAAACACGCTAATCAAACTGCAGACAGCTATTTGCCCCCCTCTTCTTTTTTTAATATGACATTTTGGAAAGACCTGTAGGCAAATCATAAAAAGCCAAGAATTATAGTGACTAGAAGACACCCGTCACATGACACCCCAGGTCAGTCAAGATAAAAACCAACCTAAAATAATATACCGAAATTAATTGGATGAACTATCCCATACATGACGACAAATGCATTTTAATTAAAATGTCAAACCTGGAAAATCGGTCAATTGAAAATATATTATTCCTGCCTTTTATGATTTCAAGTCGGCCGCAAACAAATATCAAACAGCGCTTAAATGTGCAACGTGAGGAAACTTTATGGATTCCTTCTGATTCTTTTTGCCTTCAATAACTCGCCCCTCCCATCCTCCCCGCCCATTCTCAAGATTTTAACGATGACAGACTTATGCGTCAGCCTAGTACATGTCTTGTAATTATGAGGAAATGAACCTGGAGGATGCACAGACCATTGATCAGCCTATCGAGTTTGACTGCCACCACAAGCAATTAACCTTAAAGCTCTTAAGCATCTTCTAAAGCCCGCACCTTTATTACCACCACACACACACATCCCAAAAAACAGATGCAAGGTCATTACAGAACAGTTAGTCAGCCTTTTTCCCGATTGGCTCCTAATAGCAAAGAGTTTGATGTGATCTTGGCCCCTCCCACTGAGGATTTCTTAGTCTAGAAAATAGTGTACACACACACACTCATACACACTTTTGCGTATTACATGGAGTCAAGTGGGCAACGGGGATATCATCCATCTGTGAAGCTATTTTACTCATCCCGACTGGCGCTCATTGCTGTTTTTAACCTTCTTCTTCAGTTAATCCATGATAACAATGTTAATGTTGCAAGTATCTGCAGATTCTTGAGCGCTAGGTCGCAATTGAGAGAATAATTACATTCGCCGAGTAATTAAAGTCGCTGGCTTCACTTAAGGAGCTCTTAAATGATTATCCTTGATTCTCTCTGAAATACTGTAGGTCATATTATTCGGCTAAAATGAGCTCCATTAGTGTGTGGCGTGCTATTTATATTCTACTCTTGCTTTTTCGCTGATGTTCCGGCGGCTGAGATTAAATTGCCTAATTGTACTTTGCTACCGAGTAGTAGCGACACTCTTTCCAGTAACGTTTGTTGGACATTACAATAGGTACACTTACATAAAATGGAGAGCTATTACGTGTGAAAATTGCAGACTCGGGGTTCATCAAAAGTACATTCTCACATATTTATCACGTCCATCGCGGAACAGAGTTGTTAAATATTGTATGCACTGCACCAGAATGAGGATTGCATTTAATGCTAGCTGACTTTACTTGGAGTTCATTTTTAGACTGGGAAAATCAATCTCAAATTGAGGAAGGAGATCATGAAGATAATGGCGAATGATTTTGGACTTTAAAAAAGAAAATCAGTTTCCATCTCATCCCAGCGGTTTGTTTTTTGAAAGAAATGCAGCAGATATGATTTTTAGTTAACAGTCTGGCATAACCTTGAAAGTCTCATTTTTACAAATCACTGTAAAGGAAAATTACTGTATTTTCCGCACTATAAGGCGCACCTAAAAACCTCCAATTTTCTCAAAAGCCGACAGTGTGCCTTATAATCAGGTGCACCTTATATATGGACTGATATTGAGCCACAACAGCAGGCGTGTCCAAAGTCCGGCCCGCGGGCCAAATGTATATATCTTATATATGGACAAAGTTTTAAAATGGGCCATTCATTGAAGGTGCGCCTTATAATCCGGTGCGCCTTATATATGGACAAAATTTTAAAATGGCCCATTCATTGAAGGTGCGTCTTATAATCCGGTGCGCCTTATAGTGCGGAAAATACGGTCAGTTTATATTAATCAATATCATTGATCAAATTTGTATTTTTTTGCTGTTTTGGGTGTATAAGCCAATTCCAGATCTGACTTGAGGGTCTTCTGCTTGGTATGTAGATGCTATGAGCAGTCAGTCATAGAGGACAAATAAACCAAGGCGAAGATGGAGGGGAAAAGCCAGGTGTGCAGGGAACACCAAAGGCCCCGGGGTTGAGTCGCACACAAACTGGATTGTGTAACAAAAAGGATGAGCTTCACTGCTAATGACTCCCACGGGGGTAGACCAGATGCTTAGTTAACTGTGGTAACACACCGTTGACATAAACCAAGGAGGCTGGTGACTCATTTAAAAGAGATGGAAAATTGCGGGTGACATTTTAAAATCAGACTTAACTGGATGTGCTGTTAAAAGGATTGCAAACTTTTTCTGTAGCTTGGCATTGCTTCTTTTGTGTCTTTTGAATTTTTGAAAAGTCATATACAGTTAAGATGAAAGGCTGTTTATTGCGACATTTTTACCGTCCTTGAAAAATATCATAAAGGTGACATATTTTGAAAAATGGGCTTTTTGATTATTTTCACAGTACTATACAAATGGTTGAGGCTTTTTGAGTGTTTTTTTATTCCAAGGTACCTGTCAGAATATGTAGGCGAGCTGTTTGCAATTTTATATAACACCGCAAACTAAGTCTTGCAACTTTCGAGTGATGGCCAATGTCGAGATCCCGGTTGTGATGGTGTGACCAAAGTCAGCGGTGTTAAGAGCAGCTATGCTTGAATCAATCTTTCTCATTCCTCTTTCTCAACAGACTTATGTGTGTTGGCTGCCGGTACAAGGTTGAATTGCGACATATACTGTAGCCGGGTGAACCTACTCCAACCTGATCATTCATCATTTTGCAGAAAAATGTCTGGATATACCTGAGTACATGACGTGCATGGGCTGAGGGAGCGCCCTCGTGGCGTCGCCTATCCTCCGTTCTGTACACCCTAAATGAGTTTGAGAGAAAAAGCGCTGGCGTTATTGATGAACTGGACAAAAGGTCACAATGCAAGGGCACGGTGGGCCCATCCTGGTGAAAGATCATTTCACCTCAGTATGTCTCTGTCGCTGACACGCCATTAGTCACATTGACTTAATTCTAAAATAGAACACAAGATAAATGTTTTCCTGCTACCCAAGATCAAAGTTTGTCATATTTTGCCATTATCGTTCATTGAATTTTAATAAGTAGAAAATTTGCTTAAGTAAATGAGTTATAATCCAATAATGGGATTTTTTTTCACTGTGATGCATCATTGGATTTACTGGTAATAATATGCAAAACGTTTGGCATGACATATGCTACTTTGCAGAAAAGGGACCATTTTTTTCCCCCCTTCTCCTTGGGAAATTTTGTCATGTTCCCCTCCATCAGAGACATAATGGTGCGATCCGTTAGCTGGTAATAGCGGTCTGATCCGTAGGTCACCCGGCTCCAAGCCAGAGGAAAACAGCCTCTCTCATGGCCCATTACGGTCTGCTTAATGACCACACTGATGACCCAAAGTCTGTGGCAAGCGCTCAGTTTAAAACAACATTTCACCATGCTTGCCAAAGCCAAACGCTCATCAACCCGCTGAATTACAAATTCTGAAATAATGATTTTTTTTTTTCCTCGTGGATATTTCGACATTTCAGTCCTGAATAATCACAATGAGCATTTTTTTGTGCAGTCGTGCCTAATTTTCTGACCGGCGAGTGTATAGAAAATGTCGCCTGGCTCTCTCTCTCGTTGTAAAATGTGGCCATGTTTCACAGTGACTGGAAATGACGGATGATCCCCAAAAATGAGTAATACAATCACCGCCAAGGGGCACTGGGGAGTTGACAGACGAGAGAATGCTAGCGTGAGTGGAATCCATCAACGATAGACACCACTGAATCTGGGCACTGTAATTCAGTCGGCCATAATTAAAAGTATGTTTGCTATTTTTTCCCCCCACTTGCTGCCTAACAGTTTCACTTCCATCGTCATCATTGATAATCACCTGCTTCAAAAATCCGGGAATGTAAAAAAAAGTCAAAATAAGAAAGTGGAGCTCCTTGCTGTATAATCTTGAGAGCTGTTTGGGAATCATCTTGTCGAGAGGCACAAACAACTACTATTTGAGCCACTCTCCCAATTCCAACACTGCAATTCTACCATTCCAATATTCTAACCACTATTCATCCAATTTCCATATTTAAACTGAACTCCATCACCAGAGTGCATTTCTCAATAATTTGATTGCAATTGAAGACAAGGATTTTTTTTCCACAGAGGAAACGCTATACTGCATTTGTGGCTCTCTGACTTTCCCTTTGGAAATGTTAAATGTTAGTATTAGCTTTTCAATTACATAGGCCAGAAGCAATTTTAAGAATTAGCATAAAAGTTCATATTAGCATCGGTTATCCCAAAGGGATGTGACCTAATTAACTTATCATCCTACCTTCTTAAATTAAAGCGCAATAGCAGTGGAGAGATTCTTTCTTATGCGGTAAAATGTCAACAAAAAATGAGCTCCAATTAATTTAACAAAACCACGTCGATTGCCGAGTGTTTAGCACGTCTACAGGTTTGAGTTTTGGCTTCGACATTATGAAGTGAGTCAGTACACAAACAAGAATCTGCTGTCTTGTGTGGGAAGCAATAAAACAAACACCGGTGGATACGTTTCGAAAGGACACCTGGGAAATCATGAAAGAAATATAATTGAAAGCAGTCACGCAAATGGTATTCCAACATTTGAAGTTACCCAAATCCCATTCTTTGCTTTTTTATGATGACCTGCTTAGTTCCTTTATCTGAACAGTACCACGGCCTATAATTAAGTGTCAAAGAAGAACTGTCGAGAGTTATCACTAAGTGAAAAGGTGGACAAGCAAAGTTTGAATTTGTGACAGATTGTGGTTTACAGGATTATTTCTGGGCTTAGTTTTATCATCATCTGAGACATCTTCTCATGGGAAGCTTTGGTTTTTGTGATTGAGGCCAGTGCTTAATGGAATTGATGGCTTGGTATCAACTTGGATGGAGCTGGGGAGGATTGGAGTAAGGCCAAAAAATGGAAACCTCACACACATACTTTTTTTCATTTTGTCAGAAGTCATTTGGGAGTAGGATTTCATTGGATGGATGGATGGATGGCAGGTCCGATTTGGAGATATTGCGATTATTGGTTTGGCTTCCTTTGGTTCCATTTTCCAGCCATCTGCTACCAAACAGCAACCAGTCGACTGAATGAAATAAAAAGTAGTCGTGACTTGACTGATGTTTCCGTCGATGTTACAGAGAATGAAAGCACATCACTCTTAGAGTATAATACATCTTTTAAAGCGGTAGTCATGTGTCTCGTCAAGCACACTTGTCCCCAGCAGTGCATGAAAATGGGGATATTATCTTGTCTCCCCTCAATTTCAGAAAGTGAATGGGAAAAAAATAAACCTCGAGCAGTACAGTGCCAAGCATGATGTCGGACAGCAACTAAAATTTATTGATTTAGATTTGCATGTCTGGCTATAATGTTCCTGAAGTTTCGATACATTATATTATATTATATTATATTATATTATATTATATTATATTATATTATATTATATTATATTATATCATATCATATCATATCATATCATATCATATCATATCATATCATATCATATCATATCATATCATATCATATCATATCATATCATATCATATCATATCATATCATATCATATCATATCATATCATATCATATCATATCATATCATATCATATCATAGCATAGCATAGCATAGCATATCATATCATATCATATCATATCATATCATATTATATTATATTATATTATATTATATTATATTATATTTAGAAAATAATTATTATAGAAAATACACCCAAAATATAATTCAATTTATTTCAAGCACACGACTCTGACCAAAGCCGATACTCCTTACAAGTACTTGTGTCTGCGGGCAAAAAAAAATAACCTGTCTGAATCCATGTTGAGATGAGACTTCTCCTGTGGCCAGAGTTTTGAAAAATCCAGTTAGAGCCCGCGGGTCCACTCTCATCACATTCCTCCATTTTTTGCACATAATCCACTAAAGGAATACTTGGCAAGTGCTTCAAGCTCGGCGCTGACTCCTCTGATCACTCTGAACGCAAAAACGGTATATGCGCTACTCACCCCCCCAGGTAGTGTCAGCTTTTTAAAAGTAACCTGAAGATTTATTCAAATGATTCTCATTTGTGAAGATCACATCGGTTTGGTATGATAATTCCCTCTATGATAGCAGGTGGAATTTATTTTTAAGGGGCAAAATGCATTATTCAGGTTTTGGGGGAGTAAGATGCCCTGAAAAAAACATTCAAGCTCCAGCTAAGCAGGAGACCATAATAAGACTGGGTAAGGACACCGAATTATTATGATCAATATGTAATCGCTGAGAATTTGTAAGTGTAAATATAGAAAATTAAATAATCAAAAAAATATATAATACAAAAAGAAAATACAAAATAAAATGTATAGAATAATAAATAAAAAAATATAAATGAATAAAAGCAAGTCATTATTTTCCAGTTTCCAATTTCCATTCACATAATTCCGTCCATCTCTTTCGTGCATGATCAGAAATGGGTGCAATTTAGCAGCGCATCGTTTACCCAGGTTGACATGTCATAAGTTCCCGTTAAGAATTTGGGACGGACAAAGCTGCTGTCATTGCAGCTCGGACAGTCTGTGACTGATTGGGCTTGACTTGATGGAGCACTTTGCATGACATTCAATCAGATGAAATGGCCATCAGTTGGGCCACATCGCGTCATAAATCTCTGCCGAGATGGCGAGGATTATGTATTCTCTTCCCACATGAATCACGGTCATACCTCATTTAAGAGTCAATTATTGTACTTGACGAAAAACAAGGTTTGGGAATAACCTTGAGGATTTAGCTACCAGCTGAGATAGCAACTCATTTTCCGATACTCTGGCGTTGTAAAGGCTTTCATTAGTTGGATTTTGAAAAACATGCTTGTAAAATTTTGATTTACTATGACTGGATCATGCTGGGTAAAGTATTCATTTCTCTTTGCTACAGATTTTTGCCAATTCCGATGAGTAAATGGATGCTATTTCATCATCAGTCCATTAATAATTTGTCAGTATTTTATGTCCTGATGAGGGTAACTTATTTTGTGAAAGGCTCTGTGATAAAAAAAAAATTGCATTTCAAAAACATCACCATTATAATTCCACCTTGCATCAAACTTCATCTGTCGCAATTTGCCTTTGAGCAATGTTTCTTCCAATGTCAGAAATGACGGCCACAACTTAAAAGTGTAAAACAAACGCTAACTGATTGGTGAGTTATGGTGATAAATTTGAAGCTGCTTTGTGATATCTGCAAACATAATATTTAATTTAATAATAATCTAAATTCCTCTATGACAGGAGATCTAGATAAGTCTCTTCGACATTCCTTTCTCACTCTTAGATGACAGGTTTTGTCCCATGATAGCATTCCGTCTGGCACTGAGTCCTCTATTCATTGTTTCACCAAGGTATGTTTATGGCTGATTGTAGGGCAACCCTTGGAATCAAGGTCACTTGTCGAATTTCTTCGCACTCCTTCTGCCTCTCAATCCATCCACCATTTCAAATCCAGTTTCTCTAGCATGTTATTTCAGCAAACTACAAATTAACTCCTATCACGCTGCTAGAGTACAGTGCAATGGTTCTCCAAGTGTGCGTATTTCAGATGGATGTGAGAAGGCCTGAGAGAAAGTCATAGGTAGGAGCGAGAAGAAGGGTCAATGTGCTGTGGATCAGTGAGGTGAGAAATTGCAGGCGGCACTGATAGTAAGCTCTCACCTTCGTCAAGTTCTCACGTCATCCGTCTTCTTTTGCTGGCACTGTTGCCATATGACAGGATAAAGTGGATTTATTATTTGTCCATTAGTTTTTCTTTTAAGATGAAAAATTGGGAATTATACCATTAAAAGAGATATTAGGATCAACCCAAATTTAATTTAATTAAAAATAATTTAATATTAGAAATATTTAATTTAATTTACCGTATGTTTCCGCACTATAAGGCGCACCTAAAAACCTCCATTTATCTCAAAAGCCGAGTGCGCCTTATAATTAGGTGCGCCTTATTATGGACCAATATTGAGCCACTACAGCAGGTGTGTCCAAAGTCCGGCCCGCGGGCCAAATGTATATATCTTATATATGGACAAAGTTTCACAATCGGCCATTCATTGAAGGTGCGCCTTATAATCCGCTGTGCCTTATAGTGCGGAAAATACGGTATACTGGCCAACATGTTTAAAATTGTAACTCCAACATGTAATAATATACTTTCCAGGGCAGACTTGGTGGACAGAAGGCTGATATTTAATTCATGTAATCACGTTCCGTCAAAGTCCTCAGCACATGTATTACGGACTGGAGATGACATGAATCTAAACTGCACGTTGATGTGTTGGCTGAGGCATCCGACAACAAGGCAGTAATTCCTGTGTCTTGCTCCGAGAGAAAAAACAGATGTGCAGGCAGCGGCAAAGTAGCAGCTGATTGTGTTTGGGATGTTTATTGCTTCGTTGGCTGGTGAAGATTTACAATGAATATCTCTTTTATCGCTAACACTGAGCTCGGCATTTTACGCCGGTCGACTCGAATACCGCCAACGAACAGACCAGCTTGTTGCGTTTTTGAATTTCAAAGTGTTTAGCGATATTGCCAATCATTTGTTATCACTTCAGGAGACTTGGCGGGGGGTCCTCACATGAAAGTCTGAAGTGATTAGATTTGTTGATGGAGGAAAGGATGTGATGGAGGGGTGTAGTGATTAAAGGATGCAGGCGAGGATATGATGGAATCGGGGCCTGTTGAAGTCTGGGTCTACTGTTGAACTCTGAAAGCACCCATTTGATCATGGCATGTCAAGGATGTGTACGAGCGAGCGAGTCGGCATACAGTCCATGTCCATCATTTGGCACTAGCTTGAATTCTCAGAAATTGGGATGTGTGTCTGTACACACGTGTCGCTAACTCTGATGTCGTGTAGGCGGTGTTTTGCTGAGGCCAAGGATTTGACTCGCTGAGATAAATCGATCCAAGAGGTTTCGTCGGAGGTAGGTTTGAGAAGGGAAGGGGGGTCGGTAGGCCATTTGAATGTCACACACTGAAAGATAGTAGATAGTATCATGAATTGCTCAAGCTGGGATGGAAGAGGTGGACCATCCATCTCGTGCCTTGCTCTCAGCCTGGAAGGACGTTAAGCCGGAGGGATAAGAGTCTGTCCGGGAGTGTTTAGAGCCACACCTGGTTATCGCTCTGCAGGAACCGCTCAAGAATTTAAATTATCGTACTTTTCTAAAAAGGCAATTTGGTCACTTGGATTTTTGGCCCCTGATTCAATAGTAGAATTGCACTGTAAACCCCCCGAAGTGTTTTTTTTTTATATATATATATATATATATATATATAAAGCAAGCAGATGCTGTTTCGATGTTAATTTTTGTGTATAAAAGTTGAAACACAACAGACAGCAGAAGAACGTTTTTATTTTGCCAACAATGAAAGTGCAGTGGGATATAATTAGGCTGCTTTGCATGGATGGCTGAAATGAACTGATGAAATGAACAGAATGTTTATTTTAAGTGTCCAGCTGCTTCTAGATGGGCGACTATTAACATTAAGATCAGCTTGCTCAGCATTTTTCACATTTTTATCCAATTATGTGCGCCGTGATTTGTGTTGTTGTTGAATTTGTTTCAATTAAATTCAGTATTTTTTTTGTGTTTGCTCTTAGACTTATCATACATTTTTCAATATGTTTGCTCCACCAAAGTTATTGTGATTGACCATGTTAGGTCTTTGCGGCTAGAGCAATAAAAAAAAAAAAATCAATCAGACTATAATTCCGTTATTCTAATGACCTATTAATAACCCCATTTTAATAGTCAACCGTTTTTTAAAGCCTTCGTGTTTTGGGAAATAAAATTCCTGAGGTTCTTCCAAGTTGCTCACAGGCTACTTTGCAGATTTAACACAGTGGTACATTCCAACTATGACTGCAGCTCAAGTAGTCTACAAACCTTGCCAGTCAAGTCTCACCATTATTGTATTCATATATTTCAAATATTTTACAGCAATGTTATACCGAGCGTCAACTTTTATAGCGGCTCCCTCATGGCACAGAAAAGACGTTTGTATTCAGTTGACATTATAATAAGTACATCTCGATCCAACGCGAGGGAAAATTTGTCAGTGAAAACACGTCTATTTTTATGAAAAAGCCGACAGTTGGCTCTTATGGGACCTATACTGAAAGATTTGGTAAGCCTTAATGTCTGGGAAAAGAACTATTGCAGCAATTTTGCAGGTAATTTGTTGTTTTATTTCCTGGAACATATGTTACACTGGGGAAGAGAGACGATTTGATACTTTATACAAAACTTGGTAAAATGCGGAACATCGTCAAATATATTTGTAAAGACTTGGCACGTGTAGAGATTTTTTTGAGGATGTCTAATGTTAGCCAATTTAATTTTAGCCAAATGCTTTTTGATTTGGGTCACAGTTTAGGCTAGTTTTGCTTAGGGTTAGCTAACCCCATTTCACGGACAAAATCAATGAGTACTCAAGGCACTGAACCCTCTCGAAAATCAGCTCCAGGGCAAGCACCTGGTGTGTTCCATCAGAGTGACATCTCTCCTTAGAAGCCTGCATTTTTTTTTTCCAGGTCTGATTTTCTCTCTGCGGTGCGCAACAAAAATATTCAGGCGTGTCTGAATTGAATTTCCCCTGGAGGGATCGTAATCTGTATCAAAAATATAAATAAATAAAGCAGTATTTTTCTAAAGTGTTAGGCGCGTGTCCCCTATGGGATGACTTCAGGCGAGCAAAGCAGCAAACGTCATACTGAACAAAAATATATATTGTTTTTTTTTTGCTTTAAGAAGCTGAACTCTAAAATTGTATATTGCGCACTTAAAAATCAAATGAAAAACTTTGTTTGCATTTTTTAAGGGTCTTCACACACTGTAATTAATTTTCCTGGTATAATTACAAAAATGAAGGAGAACCGTATTTTCCGGACTATGAGGCGCACCTAAAAACCTAAAATTTTCTCAAAAGGCGACAGTGCGCCTTATAGTCCGGTGCGCCTTATATATGGACCAAATTCCAAAATTTAAACTGGCCCGAAGCATTGTGTCATGAAATCAATCATAAGTTGCCCACTGAGGAGTATGAATTATGCATAAAAAAGACTATGGATCATTATTTTGTGATTATAAAGTAATTTGTTGCGTCTGAAGTTGAAATAAAAAAGATAAGATGGAAAATGATTTGGATTAAAAATCTGATATGATGCATTAATGGTGCACTTTATAGTCCGGTGCGCCTTATATAAGGACAAGGTTTTAAAATGGGCCATTCATTGAAGGTGCACCTTATAGTCCGGTGCGCCTTATAGTCCGGAAAATACGGTAATTAAATTGTTTTAGGTGGGAAAGTAACTAGCAGCAATAAGTAATTATTTTAAAAATCAATTTTTGCTCACTCCCGATCCTGTCCCGGCTTTGCCCCGCCGTGAGTTACGAGACTCGGTGTTTCATTGAACGACTCTGATGAGGTTATGAGTGAGCCAAGGACGAAGTTATCTCTCCTCTGGCCCAACAGAAACACAGTTTATTATCCTTCACAGCACGGGACCCCTTTTTGTCCATCTAATCCTTCCTCGCTCCTCTCCAACCCACCGCTGTCAGCTTCCATAGCATCGTGAGACAGGAAAGAGGAAGCCAGAAAAATGAAAAGATGAATCTCCAATCCATTTCTTGGACGCGTCGACTCGTTGAGCCCATATTGTGTTATTCATCTTGAAGCTTGTTCAACTCCAACTAGCCGCTATTTACAGAGTTCCATTACAGAAATGCTATAAGCTGCAGGTGTGTCCGTAAATGTTTCACCGGGATTCGATTCTACGATATTTTCAATGAAATTACTGCAATGACATGGTCCACCTCTCTGCTATTATCTGGCATGAAAAGAAGGGCAGAGTGTGACCGCAAAAAAATCTCGGAGTGTAGCCTGAGGCTGATTCATAATAATGAATTCTTAAAGTGGCCATTGAGGTACATTTGTATTTGAATTCATATCAAAGCGGCTGCTCTCAAACGAACTCTAAATTTATATTTCCCCACTGGTTTTCATTTGATATATATTCTCACCCAAAAAAATAAAAAAAGTTCTCTATATCTTCTATCCATCAACTTTTAGGATCGCCGTCATCTGTTCTGCAACTTCAACCACATCCATACTCTGTTGTTTTCATTGATTGCCAGCAAAGTTTTCGCAAAACTAATTATTAACTTTTGGAGATGTATAGGATCAGCCAAAGAAAAATTCAATACATTTTTGGCAGAAGTCAAGTGCCTTTATTTTTGTCCTCTCACACACAAACACACACACTCTCTTCGTAATTTGTTTCAAAGTAGATGTTAGTTTGGCTGAATGTTAAAATGTACTTTATAATTAAATTATATAATATGACAGAAGCAATGTGTGTTTGTGTGTGTATGTGTGAATACCACGTTTGGTAACCGCACAGGTTGACTGAAGTCATCTTAAATTGGCTGGAGCTCACCTACGACCCTAATATGGCAAGCACTTTAGAAAATGGATGGATATCCAGTAAGGCTCGGGCTTTTTGTATATATGTTCCACTTTCTCTCTCTTGCATCGTCCTCTGGTGTCTTTTTATGAAGTCATCCGTTTGCTGCAGACAGTCTGGAAATGAGCACATTTATAGTGTGTTGGGGTATGGCCGCGTCGTCCACGTAATTAATCTGCTGTCTAATTTGCCCCCAGCGCTCCCGGCGTATATCGTAACATCCCATCACTTGTCATAAAAGACATCTCCCGAGAGATTCCTTTTAAACGCTCAATGCAGATCTTCGGATGTCTCCAATGTCAGATGCTATTTGGTATAAAAGTGCAACATCACAGCAGAAATAGCTTTTGTGTGTTTGCAAGATGGTGACTGAGATGCAGTCTTGTAATGATCCGCCCATGTGTCACTGTGAACGGTCGGCATGGTCCACCCACGGAAAGCTCGACTTGTCGCCCTGACGACAGCCCGGAATCAATAATGCATCGGCCAACAGATGGTCGACTTGCCTTTGCGATCATTTATTACGTCTCCTCATTTTGCCATCTTTAGTATTAGCAAAGAAAAGTTCCTTATAGACTCTTTTTGTGTAAAGATGGAAAAACACGATTAGCCGGTTGACTGATAACACCCGATTTCCCGTAGATGAGAAAAGTCACGGCGAAAAGTACACTTTGATAAATAACAAAATAAGTTCAACTAGTGAGAAGGATCCGGAATGCAATGACTCAACCTGTGCCTTCAAATGTGTTTGCCGCTAGCACTGACAGTCTTATAGGTCTGATTTAGGATATGTATATGTCGAGCGCCCCGTCGTCTGGGTTTCATCACTTCTTCTGATACCTGTCTTCCTCCATCTTCTTCTGTCTTTCCTCTCCTCCCACTCGTTCTGCCTCCGTTGATGAGTCCCCCACCCTCCTTCGTACACGGCAAAGTCTATGTAATTCAATCTCCTCTGCCGCTTGCTTCGTCAGAACGCTTTAACATATCAAAGGTGCTGCGCTGGTAGAAAGCTTGACATTATACCCGGTGGAAGACATCAAGCGATGGAGCTTTGCGAATCCACGTGGGATGATGCGGGGGGGGGGGGGGGTGTAGTCAACGTATACCACATTTTCCGCACTATAAGGCGCACTGGATTATAAGGCGCACCTTCAATGAATTGCCCATTTTAAGACTTTGTCCGTATATAAGATATACGTATACATTTGGCCCGCGGGCCGGACTTTGGACACGCTTGCTGTAGTGGCTCAATATTAGTCCATATATAAGGCGCACCTGATTATAAGGCGCACTGTCGGCTTTTGAGGAAATTGGAGGTTTTTAGGTGCGCCTTATAGTGCGGAAAATACGGTAATTAAAGGCGTTTGGAGGATGGGGCTTTCTCCTTTTGGATAAACTGATTCATCTTGAGTTTGCTGACTGTTTCGATTGCTTATTTTGTATAATTGATTCGAACACACAGTAGTTTGAGTGATGTGTGGCACCCGTGTTTGCTTTGCGTGTCTCCCACCTCCAACATCAACACACACGCATCCGGACTTCTCATTCCCTCTAGATACATCAATTCTCAACTCTAAAATCGCGACCTCCCGATGCTCTGGGCTTCAGCGTCGCATCTGTAACTCACGCCGGGTTGCAAGGGCTCGTCTGGCAAGTACATCTGCCCACACGGCCGACACACCATTTGCGAGACGGGTCATGTCTCACGAGCTGACAAGCTTTCGACAGAGATTCCATCTTGCCGTGCTACGCAAAGTGAGCCGCCGGTCTTGTAAAGCTGCCACGCCACCAGATTCTGCCGTCTGCGAAATTACAAGAAGACTGTGAAAGTAGTCCTTGTCAGAATATCTTGGTACCTATGTCACAGTACTTTTTTTTTTTCTGGAGGTATTGTTCAGAATCATTGATGTGTTTAACTTGACTGTGAGGACAAGGGGAAATCTATTGACGAAGCAGCTTCTCTTTCTTCAAAATGGACGCATGGGTGTTGGCAGCCCAGTTGCACTCGTGTGTCTTCGGCCGTCTTATTGATAGTAAGCTGAGGGTAATTGAACAAGACCGAGCTGGGTCGTGGCTTGAACGGCTTTGCCTCGCCGCTTCTGCAGAGACTCCAAGGCTTAGACGGGATCTGATATTTCCGACTTGGGACTTGTAGTTTACGGGCGGCAAAGACAAACATTGGCCAAAGAAGTCATGTCAAGTGAAGCATTGAATGGTAAAATAGTTTCTTCTAACTGAGCGCTATTATTGGGTTTAATTTTTTCAATGCTGTCCTATTCCCAAAGAAGTTTGTCACGGCCCATTGGCTCGATCTAAATTGGCTTATAGAAACACTTTGTGTGAATTTGTCACTGTTGCCAACCCAAGGTTGGCACCAATGGATGGATCACTGAGCAGCGCCCCTATCTCCCATATCAATTTCACCCCATACCCTAAAAATACACACAATTCTACAGAGAAGCAAAAACTACCACCATACATATATCTATTTGACTTCAATGTGACATTGTGCTCTATAAAGAATTTCAAAATAAGTGACAGGACTGTGACAAGTAATACGCTGTCAGAATATATCTACCATTTTTTTTATCTGTGTGAACTGTTTGGAAAATAAACAATCTTTTTTTATCAACTTTGGGATCACTTTTAAAACAATCTTACACACTCTCCACTGCAAAACTGCTCGTTGGATAAAATAAAAAAAAGTCAATCTTAAAACACCCTAGGTGTCATCCCTAGACTAAGCACTTCATTATTGGTTCACAACATGCCATCCCCCCTCACAAAAAAATAAAAAATAAAATAAATAAAGTAGAAGCAAATAAATAAAATTATTAAGATAAATTAAATAAATAAATTAAACAAATAAATAAATTAAAATAACCGACAACGTGATATGTTTAATCGTCATAAACGTTTATTCCCTCGCAACTCACAAACACCAGAAGTCAATTACCCGGGTGAGGACAAATGGCGGATCCGCACCCTGCTGATGAGTGCTCTTGATTAAGGGCAGGAAAGTCCCTACGGCTTTAAAAGCTCGGATGCTGAGTAAATAAGCCGAGTGATAATTAAGAATTAGCCGAATACGACCAGCTCAATTTCCTTTCACGTCTTTAGTGATTGTCATATTTTGGAGTGTTGAATATTTTTCACTTTAAAAACTACTTTAAAATATTTTTCTGGATCAACACGAAGATGGTTACTTCTTGACCTTGACTGCCAATAGGTTTGAAATGTTCATTCAACACGATTTCAATGGCTGGATTTCAGAGTGCTTGTCAAGGATCTTGGATGTGAGTCAGATATGTGCGTTGGGAACGTTTGCGTTAATGAAAGAAGCGTGATGAGCTCCATGACAAGGCTTCACCCTACTCGAGGCTGCGAGAAGAATCTTGGATATGTGAGGCGCTCTCTTGCTGTTTTCTTACTTTACCCATAGCGGTCTGGAAAATTATAATGTTCAGGTTCTAAATGAAGTGCTCAATTTGAGGTGAGGATGAATGTGGTCAAATCTAAATAACACAATGTCAGAAATGATAAAATGATTGAGGCAAAGAGAAAACAAGTAGGTGAATCTTAAGAGGCGGGGCCTTTTCCTTTTTCTGTCAAAATCAAATTAACCTGGCAGCCTCTTTGCGCAATCTCGTCGTATCGGGCCGCTCGTCCGTCAGAGGTCCCATTTGTGTCAGAACAAAGTAAACAAGGAGAAATATTTTGCGTCAGCAAGCGAGAGGACGGATGTTTTTGGACTGTATGACTGTAGCGAGAGAAATACTGCTGAACATGGTGGATCTGTCATTTCTGTTTTTCTTTCTAAAACACTTGGCAGACAACAGCACAGGAAAACATCTCACGTGAAGCATCGTGCCGGGATTATTTAAAACAGGAGTGTCAAACTCATTTTTTTTCACGGGCCACATTGTAGTCATAGCTTCTTTCATTATGACTGTCACCCCAAATAAATGTATGAGCACCTCATTATATACAGTAAAAGCTACAAAACAAACTGACAAATAACTCGTTTTCAAATCAGACGAGTAAAAATTGTCAAATATTTTTAAAAAATATATTAAAAGTGAAGACAATTTGCAATTCTAGTAATGACACACAAATCTGATGCATAATTTGTCTTTGCGGGCCACATAAAATGATGTGGCGGGCCGTATCTGGCCCCCGGGCCTTGAGTTTGACACCTGTGATTTAAAATGTATGATGCAGCCCCTGAAATATTATTCAGTCAGCACAACTTAGAAGTCGGTCATTTTTTAAATTATTCTCCCCGTCTCATCATGACGCAAAGTCACATAAAGTGAAGCTCAGCAAGCCAGGATGTAGATTGCCTGTTTGCTTTGTTTTAGAATTCTAATCGTGTGGAGTTGCTTATAGAGCGCAGCTGTTACTATACAAAGCCAGCAAGCTTTTTTTTTTTTTTTTTTTAATTACCTCCCCAGCATCTTCAGTTCTTCTCATTGTCTTTATAGATCATCAGTGGCCCCCAGTGGAGCTGGGTAGCACTATGAGCTAACGTAACCAAAGTATGAAATACTCGGTTGTGTGTAAACTGTGTGCGTCTTGCAAATGAAATCAGTCTTTGAAAACGGGTGCAGTACATCTGTCGCTAAATGAGCTGCAAACAAGACAAGTGCCGAGCCTTAATCTGAAAATGAGACGGTATCAGCAAAACTGGCACTGACGGTCCTTCTCGTGAATACCCGGCAGCAGGAGGATTTTTTTTTTACATGATTTGATTTATTTAGCGTTAAGGTTAATCATTTTGTTTAGAAATCAAAAAGAATGTTTTATCTATTTGTTTTTATATTTATTTTTTTATTTAGCGTTAGGGTTAATCATTTCGGTTAAAAATCAAAAATATTTTTTTCATGGCTCACATGTAAAGATCCTTTAAAAACCAAACACACTCCCAACATCTGCCTTCTTGTGCTCTACAAACAGTGAAAGGTAAATGTCACAGCCTGAGCTTTACTGTATGTTTTCCTCTTCAAACATGAGATTCCGAACCAATTTCAAACATCCAGATTGTTGAACTACGGTCACGTGTGTTAATGAAAACTACAACGTGAGCAACTCTTGAAACTCAATCTTCTCAAGTGGATTTATTTGTTATATATTTCTGACACGGAAAAAAAATATAAGCCGATTTACAGGTATATGTCATACGGAAACGACGGAAGGGGGGAAAAAGGTCAAATAAATGTCACATATACGACAAAGAGGTTGATGAAGGGCTTCCAGTACCCAGGCAACTAATTTTCTCCCGGCTTATCCATCAACCATGTTGAGTTTATTAGTACGGATTTGACAGCGGGTGGCGCTGCTCCGAAGAGGATGAAGAAAAAACCCCAAATGACTTTTCCATTTTGAAATCTGACACATGTATCCAGTAAACATTGACGGTATTCATAAGCTAATAATAGAGGAGCTAAATTTAACTGTGGCTATGATGACAATAGCGGTGAGAATGAATTTGACAGTGGCAATAATGGAAGTATTAAGAGAGCAGTGGCATCATGGTGGCTCAGCTTGAAGTGGGTCAAAGTCTTAATGCAGTCTTTGTCAATGTGACAAACTGTCCCCCTGCCCCTCTTCCTATGCACGGCATCGTAAATCCTCTTCTCATTTGCTACGACTCAAATTCAATTCCGCAGAAACTGGTTTTGAAAATACCACTTACAGCACAACGCCGTTAGCGGTTTAAGCGACAGACATTTTTGGGGGGGTTGCACTTAATCTTAAAAAACTCATATTTGCTTTTTAGCTTCTTTGCTAGGCTCCATTTTACTCCAGAATCATCTCGATTTAATGATGATGGAAGTTCTACCAAAACAATAAGCAAAGATTTAACGTATCGGGCAGAATTAGACTAATTCGGTGGGGGTAATAAATTTGAACATGATTAAAAAGTCCTTTTTTTTTTTTTTACTCTTGACTTCACAGCCAAACAATTGAAGTAGGCTCAAAGTCAACATTGACAGAACAATTTGTATCGTTCCCCGGAACTCATTAGCTTTAGAAAGCTCATTAAAGCCATTTGAATGGTTGCTTGACCTGTGAAATCGGAACTCCTGCCAGCCCAAAAAAAGAAGTATGAATCTTAAGTAAAACTCAACAGGACTGGGAATTGATAGTGTAGGGTTCAGCAAAATTTGAAGGGCTGCTTGCTTGATTTATCTGAAGCTGTCTTTATTTGCTTCTTTCTGGATTGAAAATGAATATTTTTGGATTGCCTAACATATATCAAAGTTTGAGAAACTCACCCTTGCCAGATACTTTCTTTGATTCGTTGGGTTCTTCCCTCTGACCGTGCTTGCGGCTTTTTGGGACAGATGTCTCTGGTGGTTGAAGTTTAGCCATGTGGAGGAAAAAGCAGCTGTAGATTTACGGCAAGAGAAGCTCTGGTGGCTTTACCTGTTGGCATTGGTACGGTACTTGGGCCAAAGGGGAATGAGGATGGCGGAACTGCAGAGCATGCAGTGAAATGAAGGGTGAGGAGAATGAAATGAAGCAAAGAAGGGGGATTCTGGAGAACACAGCTGCTGTCGCTGTATCTCCCGGAATGGCCTCAACAGTGGACGGAGGGTCAGTAGTGAGAAGAAACTTATTTTCCAACCAAAGTGGAAGTGTGGTGATGATAACTCTTACTTCTTAATGTACTTGAGTACTTTGGTTCCACAGATTTATGAGTCTCGGTTTGCCAGAGGGTAATTGAGAAGACTCTAAGAACCTCCCAAAGACCCCTCTTGATCATCACACTTGCCCCCAAAGAGACCATGACTCAGTCTGAAGCTCCTGTCAGTGTCACCGAGATGGATCTAACCGCACGTCCATTGCTGGAGATAATTTTTCCTTGACGTGTGGTATGCTCTCAACACTCATGTTGGTAAATGGCCTATTTTTAACCAACATGGTGGGTGAGATGTCAACACGGGGTTACGATGCTTCCAAACTTTAAAGGTTCCAGGTTTGCTGAGAGCATTCCAAAGAGAAAGCTTGGTTAAGTCCATTGAAATTAGATTACCAAACAGTGTGTTGATTGGAATCACTGTGGATCTGGTAATCGTTTGGCAAACACACGACATGTGTTTTGGTCTCTCTGGTGGTTTGTTTAGGCCCTGGGCGAAATCCGCCGTTTCTGACGACGTCATTTTACAGAGCGCTTGATCCCAGCATGCAGACGAGTTGAGCTGAGACGTTCGGATGTTGCTGACCCACTTTTTCTCAGTGCGGGAGAGCTGTAAAAGTTTTGTTTTTTTTATTCAGCCTACTCTCCCTTTCTACCTTGTAAGTCTGTAGCAACACTGCGGATCCTCCTTCGCTTTGTTTTTGTTTTCATCTCAAGGCTGTTTGCACCTTCATTTTGTTTGAAATCAAATGCGCATCCTTTTATTCATTTACCGCGCCTGCTCCTGCGGTTTCTATGCGGCACGTATACATCTGCGCTATTCAATCCAGTGTAAAGGCCAAGGAGCAAAATCATATTAATTTTGCATGACTTTTTTGGAGTGACTAAAGATACACGAGAAAGCGAATCATGGGAGTTTTGCAAAGCTGTTTTGGAACACTAAGTACTGATGTTGTTGTGCTGTTAGCTCTCGATTCCAAGATAAGACCATCCCCTGGTCGTCGTCCTTTTGAATGCATGTGCCTACTATCTCTTTGGCACAGTCCCAAAGCTCCTGCCCGGCTCTTTGAAACCGAGCACTCCTGGCAAAGACAGAAGGGCTTTTGGGACCTGCAGTCGTATGAATTTTTCATTCACTTCCACCGACTCTCCCTCAGTAGTCATCTCGCTCTCTCTCGCTGACACATATTGTCTCAGTCTGCACACCTTTTACCTTCACGGGCAGACGACGGAAGCAAGGCAAACACCCACACGCAGGCAAACACACATCGGCGTAGCCCGAAGACAGATTAAAAAAAAAAAAGCTTCTCGTCGATGGTTCTTAGTGTTTTACTTTCCAGTGTTTGTTTGTTTGTGTGTTTGCTTGCACTCGGGTCCCCTCGGGCCCGGTTTTGTTGAGAAAGGGCAAATGGATGCCTTCAGCGGGGGGGCGGGAGTGTTGGCACAGAAAGGATTTTGTTAAGCTAAGAAACAAAAAGAAAAGCTGGGAAATAAACTTTGTGCATTCAAACGCGCCTCGGAAAGCTTGATTGACCGAGACAACCTGACGTGTCCTTTTCACGGGCCACAAAATACACTCGTCAAGTGGCAGCAGCACACTCATTGAACCTCGACAGATGTCGCCAGTAAAATTGCTCATCAGAAACAAGTTGAACCCTTAGGCCGTGACATTTTAGAGATCAGCTCATGAGACGTTTGGGATCTCCGGAGATGACAGGTTACCTCGGTTTATTGTTTGCTTGGGCGTATATGATGATGTACACTCATTGGATAAAATCTTAGGTTCTAATGATGTTATTCTCTTTGTAGAACACACTTTTGACACATTTTGATCTCATTATACGAATCGCTGTGTTAACACTAAGAATTATTCCTTTGATTCTATATAGATGAAGCTCGGAAAGAAATATGCATTGTTATTAATGAGGGCATGAGATTGTGTTGAAAGAGGAGAATAAGGAGATCTATTTTAAGATTTTTTTTCTTTCATAAGTATATGTTGCAGTACATTTTCAGTGACATCTTTTGTTTTGGTTGCATGTACGCATTATCAATCGCTAGAATTGCTGCTGTCAAGGTGTGCTATATTTGGTTAGCTTAGGAAAACCGCAATGTCTGGTTGGGTTTTACACGCCACTTAGTCTGTGAGGCTAGACTGTTTTGGTTGTCGGTTTAAGCGAACAACTATGGCGGCAGGATTGTTTGCAGATAATAAATATTCAAGACTATATTTCTTTGTCGATAAGCATTTTATATATTCCACACCATCATTGTACCACTCTTGCAACGTTTCTTTTGTTTCAAACTAACAGTACATATTTAATGCCTGATCAGCAACTCTAACTCTTTCCAAAATTATATTATTGTAATTTTATGTGCTGTTCTTTGTTTACCACATATAAGTTAAAATAGAAGAAAATGCAGATTTGTGGTGGTCCTCCAAATAGATTCTCTGTGCACTAGCGCCCCCAAGTGGTATCACATGCCTGCATGCTTTGTTCAGCACTATAGCAAAGTGCTGTTATGCTTTTTGTCTGGAGGAAAAAAAAAAGGCCTAAGAAACAGTAGCTGATGTATTGGAAGTGGCATGCTGATATATGGCCCGTATTGCTTTTTCGATGACCATAGGTAAATGCTCTGCATGCTGACGCAGTAAACCACGTAGCACAGATGACTAGAACAAATCAGTCCCGAGCGCTTCCTCTTTTGCACCCCTGCCAGCACATACCTGGGTTGAGCCCCGGTCGGCCAAAATACCCGTTATGAATCAAAGACGGCGAAGGAAAAAGAGGAGAGACAAAGACTTATGAGCGCTCGGCACCATTTCTCAGTCAAGCCTAAACTGCTCATGCAACAGAGAGTCATCGATAAACATACGATGCAACAGTACATGCATTTACTCACAAGCGAATTTCTTAGTGGCTCTTCATCTCAAAGTGGAATATTTTGAGTATTTATATTGTGATATCGATTATGAATAATGTTGCACCTCATAAGTAACGATTGATGATCTTCACTGGACCAGAACGCAACTATTTGATCTGTTGAGCCAGTCGGCCGAATCTAGACTTTATTAAAGTCACTTTGATGGATTCATTCGCAGCTTTGCCCCCAATTGTGATATATATATAGCTTGTCCAGTCCTTGGAGACTCTAATAAACTAACAACTTGATTTTAACACTATTCACAATTCACACAACATCTGCTTTATTTATTTTCCATACTTAGACATGACTTTCTTGTGTATTTACACTCATATCGTATATTAAGACGATGCTCGGGCGATTTTAATAGCGCGGCATTGTTCGGAGCAATTCAAGTGTGTTGAGCATCCGACCTAATAGAGTAGTAAATCAAAGACAGTTAAGTCTGCTTGAGTCCTTCACGGGCTTGGTGAAGCCTTACAAAGGAAGGCAATTTACAGAGGAACTCACCGGGCAGAACATATTTTTACATTATCGGCAAATAGATGTTTCTTGTGGAAAAATATCTACTGACGGAAATAAAGATATCCCGAGTCCGGCTCTACAGAAAATACACGTGCTATATTCTTTTTTAACTGTCGTAAGATGTTGTAACACATGCTTTATTTGTACCATAAATTGCCCGAGTAAGAATGCATAATGGGATTTTATGAGCAAAAAATGAATATTTCATGAGAGCCAGGATAGGAAAGAAAAGGAATGCTTTAATTTGCAGAAGCTGTTTGTAAAGTTTTAAATGCCATCGAGTTGCCTGAGGAACTTTGTTGAAGTGAGTTGAGGAGCAACAATTGAGCTGATGTTTGTTGAAATCTGGTATAATCTGAAGAGTCAGAAGTTTGCTGGGCGCACCATCATGGTCGCCATGGTAGCCATCAGATTCGGTCCTTTCCAATAGTACCACTTTATTCCGTTGTAGCGAACCACGTTGGATGAGCTGGGATAATGCATTCCATTCAGGTTGGAAGGTCCACAAGCCTCAAACCACCAACCTGTGGAGCAAAACGTGGTCAAGAATAAGTCAGGGAGAACATTTTGAATTTTTTGGGGGTACCTCCAGACGCCAGCTGTGCACATTTGCAGGTACAGCGGTCATTGTCTCTGTCCTTGGTGCTGAATTGGGTACCGCTGTGTGCCATGCTGTCTGTCCGCCCGGCCGTCCCGCTGAACCCCTCAACGTGAAGGCTGAAATTGTGGAGTCATCAATGTATGGTTTACATCAGAATTGCTTCCAGGAATATTACCGTATTTTCCGCACTATAAGGCGCACCGGATTATAAGGCGCACCTTCAATGATTGGCCTATTTTAAAATTTTGTCCGTATATAAGGCGCACCGGATTATAAAGCGGATAGAATAAATAACAATGTTGCTCGAACGTTAATGCAATCACAATATAGTAACACTCGAAATAGTGAAAACAATAACAATGTATCAATAACTCAATATTGCTCAAACGTTAATATCACACAACACACAAAATAAACGCGTAAAGATTACTTTAATAAATTAGTCCTCATCCACGAATCCATATTGGTCCATATATAAGGCGCACTGGATTATAAGGCGCATTGTCGGCTTTTGAGAAAATTTGAGGTTTATAGGTGTGCCTTATAGTGCGGAAAATACAGTACATCATGATTCAAACCTGTAATAATGCTCCTCCCCCTCTATGTAGAAGCGCTGATAATGTGAGTAAGCCTCGTTTTCCTCTCGGTCCTTCAACTGGACATGTAGGCTATATTCCCCGGATATGGTCAGTTTATGGATGATGTCATTTCCCAGCCAATGTTCCCCAGAAGGCTCTCCAAATCCCTGGATCGGGCACAAAGACAAAGAACCTAGTGAGCGGGTGGCTTTTGCCAAGAACCTGCCAAGCGTGTTTGTGCTTAATACGATAATGTAACTAAATTTAAGAGTCACATTTATCATTCGGATGGCAGGAAGACTAAATACTGAGTTCTGGAAGTGGCCCTAGTGATGACTCAGTTGAGGCTTAAATTTGTTTTAATATTTGAAGCTCAGCATTTAAATAATTGCTTGCTTCGTTCACTACAGACAAGGACGTGTGACTCAGTTTTAATGGGAAACATAATGAAACTGTCCTACAAGAGATTGCTTTGAGGCTAGTCCAAGTATATTGTAGATAAGGTAAGAGCCCAGTTCCATTTATCATGTGACCTGCAGACCAGGGCACAACAGTTTAGTGATATTGATTGCAGTCAGTGGGATCGAGAGCTCGGAAACTGGATCAAATAATTTATGTTATCTGCCACCAACAGGGTCTCTCTGCTCCCATGCCTCTCAACTGGTGCTAAATATTTACTATCTTGTGAAAATATTATTCTTGAAGGATCTTCATGGATTTGTTTTGTTCTTGCTCCCTCAATCTCCTTCCATCTCTGATGTTCTGATTTCAGGTCAAGTTGTTGCAATTAAGAAATGAATTGCTTCGGTAATCATTAAAAAATCTGGGCTAGGCTCACTCAGTTAAAGTTGAAAAATATTTTTGAATCAATGGGCCAGATATGAAAGGACTTGGAATATTTTGTTTAACCGAGCATTAAGATCTTCATACTTGATAGTATTCTTACCTTATGGGTCAGTGAAAATGCTTGGATGTGTGGGAGTCTGACAGAAAGCGGGAGCAGGTGCAATAACATGGGAGGTGGGAGAAAACACGAGGGCCGCCAAAGATAACACCCGCCAGGTCACCCTCGATCACACAGTACGATGGCGATCCCACGCCTCGCCATGTTAAAACACATACAAATCAAACCATCGGCTCTACCCACCAATTTATAGTCCTTCCATTCGCGATGGAAATCAACGGAGCCGTTTCGACGATGTTGGAACACGGTCCACCCTCCACCTCTGGTCTCCATGTCACAGAAAACCTCAAGAAAGGATATTTTAAGGAGTACACATTTGTAAGATACAGTACCGTATTTTTAGGACTATAACAAACCGGTACAGCAAATGAGTCAAATCTGACTCAACTTCAATTTAACTTAGTTTATTTATTTATTTTTATTTTTATGTTTGTATTTATTTATTATTTTATTTTTGTTATAGGATTAATAATGATATTAATTATATAAATTAATATGATATATACTATTATTATATATATTACATTATATTTTTTTAGAAAATTCAAGGATTTTAAGTAAAAGAAAGATTAATTTTTATATTTGTATTTATGTATTTATTTATTCTTATAGTATTAATATTGAAATTAATTATTTAAATTAATATATGATATATATTATTATTATTATATATTACATTATATTTTTTTTAGAAAATTCAAGGATTTTAAGTACAATTTATAGCCTAAAAAATACGGTAATTTAGTTTGAAATATTTCCCATGGCTCACAGCTTTAATGATTCAAATGTAGGTCTTTGCTAAAGTTACTCGCTATCATTGAGACACATTTTATAACTTTTGGGAGTGTGTTCAACAGAGAGCTCAAAATCTCTGAAAAATAGAACAAAACTGCATCTGGCCCACTTTATTATAACCACCCAGCTTGCCAGCCTCATTCATGGCATAGATTGAAAGCAGCAGTAGTGATTTGGGGTGTTATAACTAGCACCAACATTGGCCCCCGTTGACAGGAAACACATGGCACAACAACTTAACACCTGGGTGCTTTGCCCACCGGGGTTGAAGAAGAATACACACACAAAGAAGCTGAGGATTAAATGCCAGCCAGCAAACTTAAGTAGAAGTGATGAATAAAAAATGCTGCTATCTTGAGACCAGTGAGGACACCAGACTTGAATCTTAAACCAGGAGCATGAAGCCGCGGTTAAATTAACAAGAGCATGTTACTTGATTGACAGCTAGCTCCCAATTTATTCAACACACATTCTCACCACAATAAGAAACAAACACACGATGGCATTTCCACCAACACAATGTCCTTACTATATATTCGTTGTCACAATCATCAGCTCAATGACCTTTAAAGTTGCAATACCTTGATGGAGTGGGAGGAGTTTGCGAGATGTATGTTGTATATCCCGCTCGATCTTTGTCCTGATTGTAGAATCTCGGCACAATCCCTGAAACTAGGTGGCTCATGTTTGGGGAAATTGGAAATTTCTGGTGGAGGAAAAAAAATGCAGCAGATTGATTAAATTGACGGTTTTGTATGTTTTGGTTTGGCGTCTTACCATTGCAGTGGTTTAGTAGTTGCTCGACCGTGTCCGTGAGACGAGCTTGTTGTTTTTGCATCAAGGTATTGTTAAAAGTTGCAGCACCCAGTTGGACCTGGAGCTGGCCGACTAATCGGCTCTGCCTTTGCATCATTTCCCGCAACTGCTGCTTTTCTCCTTGCGAGCTCTCCAGCTCCGTCTCGTAACGAGCCTCCAGTGCCAAAAGTCTTTGTTCGAGATCACTGAATAAAAAAAAAAAAATCCTTATGGTGTAAGATTTTTTTATCCATACCAACTGCCGTGTTGACCCGCCTTTAACCCACGCTGACCAAAACCTGACCTCATGTTCCTGCGTTTCTGGTAAGAAGAACAGGAAACCCCTCCTAGCCATTTTACTGCACACATTTCCTCCACATGCTCTCACAATGCTTATTATATTATGAATGCCATGTTTGGTCAGATTAGACTTGCTTTTATTCCCACTTCTGATACGATCGGGACTACATTGAGCTACTTTGAATGATTAAACTCCCGAGACAAAATCACCTGTTTTTGTCACCGAGACGTGAGATCTCCTGAGTCTGCAGGAGGATGAGCTTCTCCAGACGGTTGGTAAAAAGTGAATACTCAAGTAGTTGGATCTCCAGGCGACTCGTCTGGTTTAATACCTAGAGCGTGTCGACACAATTATGTCATGTATCAAAATATATTAGCCTTCCTCGTACCTGAGTTTCAACATCAGTCAGTTTTCGAGTCTGCTCCGCTGACTGGCTTAGAAGGTTGGTTCCCATTTCCAACATGGCGGCCGTTTGGGTGTGCACGGCGGTTCTTTTGAGTTCTTCCACGCCGGAGCGAACGTTCTCTTGGATGAAATTCTCCAGCTGATGAAAGAATAATTGAGAGTAGAATAATGGCAGTAATTCTCACTGAGTCCATTCTGTCCTTCTGATCTTCCACTTTAAACAATCAAAGCCTTCCTGATCTAAATCCGAAGTTGAAAAAAGAAAAGCCATTAACACACGGATTAAAGCAATCTCCGACGGAAGAATTTAAGATCCCTGGATTGTGAAAATCACGTTCGGGATGAAGCGTAATGAATCTTGTGTTACTCGTCGAGACATTGCACTCATTTGTTCGTGTAATTACAGCAGCAGAGGAACACCAGGGTGGCTATTAGCCATGTTTGGGTCATAATTGATGTCTCGCTCAATATTAATACGCCAAAGTGTGTGTTCATGGCGGCGCTTTTTGAAAGTGGTATTTCACCAGGTCATCAGCTGTACAATATTTGCATAAGCTGCCGAGGCTATTAATAGAAAAACAAAAGCACGCTCAATCTTCTCTGCAAACCTTCAGCAGCAGGAGGGAAAGCAAGGTTGCTTTAGGGGCTTGGACAAAGAAAAACAAACATGAGTTTCTTTTTAGAAAACAGCAGAGAAGGAATTTGCAATGTTAATGCTCCCCTTGGTGCACGTGTTCACTTTTTGATCCCGAAGCAAAACGACTTTTTTTTTTTTGCATTGTTTTTCATTAGGCTTCATGGATATGATTTTTATATATGACCAATATTTGGCAGTCTTCCCAAAGATACTATTTATTTGTCATTCTACATCAACAGAAAAATCTATTTCTTCAACAGCACACAAAGAACAATTACTTTCTATCTGTACCTTTTTTGGACTCTCAGACTCATGCAACTGTCTCAAGGGGTGCTTGGGATGGAAGTGAGGTCCTCAGTTCACACACTTGAGCTTCAGAGAGTGCACGGGGGAATTGTGGCTAGTGTGTGTGTTTTTATAAATGTATTTGCAGGAAAGGGAGCGAGAGAAAGAGAGTAGAGGAGATCTGATGTTAGACAAGGTGTGAGATGAGAAGGATCTCCAAAGCATGCAACAATCCTGGGAACATTTATGGAGATGGACAGACAGGGCGGGCGGGGGGAAAAAAAAAATCTGGTGAGAATGTTTATATGTGGTATTCATGACATTCTATTTTAAAATTCAAAACTGCGGTCACGTTTGATCAATCTAAAAACTATGCATACGATAAATATTGAAAGCGCCGCAGACAAGAATAGACGTTCCACATGGCATGTAGAAGACAGAATTTATTTAGAAGCTAATCAAAGGATTGTACCTTCTGCAGCCACAGGGTATTATTCTCAGTGGCACTTTCCAGATTCTTAATTTCCTGCCAAGAGGATCTGCTCTTCTGGTTCCTGCCGCGATTAGATTTAACTTGGGCTGGGGAGTCCCCCTGGAGCGTGTTCGAGACCTCAAAGTTTTTGTGAGGCTGGCAAAGTTCCACCTCGGGGAGGATGAAAGTATAGCGGCAGGGGCCGTGCTGCACCTGGTGCTGCTGGCGCTCGGAGCCAGCTACAAGGTGGACCAGGTAGACCAGCATCAGGCCCAGCATGCGTCCCATCTCAGGATCGGGTCTTCTTCAGAGAGAGCACATGTTTCCTTCACTCTTCTCTCCTCTTCTGGTTGCTCTTCCATCCAGATGTTTCCCTTCTCTGCTTTGTTCCTGCTTCTCCTCGTAACAAGCAATTATTCAATCCATCCAGAACAAACAATAGTTGCTTCTGTCCATGTGCTTGTATGGAAAAGATCAGAGTTCTTCTTATTATCCTGCCAGTAAAGTTCTTAAAGTCTCAAGAGGAGGCTTTCTGTCTCCCTGGCTACAAACGTTCAGACTCAGTCAGTGACCCCGTCCTCTGATACTTTCACCCACTCGTCCAGCTTACAGAAGTAGGAAAAGAAAGAGCAGAGCTCCAGTCAGAACTTTGTCAACTTGTTGCCCCCTCCCACTCTTGCTTTCCCTGCTTGAAAAAAGTAAAGTAGCTTGGAGAAACTGTGTTTGTGTTTGTTACTGATGGTTGCCCGCCAAATATTTTAGCATCCTTTCATTAGCGTTTCCCCAAAGAAGAACAAACAAACATCCTATGGTTCTCGCTAATGCTAATTGTACATAATATGACAAAGGTACACCATGGAAGTTTCCAGAAGTGGATTTCCAGTCAACACTCATTCCACACTGCCATTGTTGTGTTAATGCTTAATGACCCGGGCCATTTTAAACGCCAAATCATTAAATAATATGTGCCAAAATTCAACCAATTAGAGTTGAGCAATACCTGCATCCATCCATTTTCTGTACCTACATCCATTTTTTTCAAATTTAAAAGGTTCGTCATCCATAAAACTAGAAAAATCTGGCAACTTCAATATACCCATAAAAAATGATTGAAGAAGAAAAAAAAAAAAAACACCCGCACAGAGATAATTTATTTTAATTCATGCTTGAAACCACATGTGAGCTTTTTATGCATGCATGGAATAATATAAAAGGCAAATGGGACTCAAACATGTTAAAGATAAGATGAGAAATACTGCGCGTGGTCATGGATGACCACAGTCCATCCCACTGGACATGGTCTGGATTTTCTCACGCATTCCACGAGTGGATGCAAGCCCAATTAAAGTGTTGTTACTCACTCAGTGTCCAACGGGGAAGTTGACAAACGTTTGGTACGGTGAACGTAAATCCAACGTGGGCTATCCCGGGGGGAGAAAAAAAAAAAAAAAGAGAGTTACTTTCACAGAAACAATTGTTCACAGCGAACCCATCTGCTATTCTAGTCAAGTGGTCGGGAATATCCGTCCTGTGGTGGGAAACCAACATTTAACGTCACACTGTAAACCTCGTAAAAAAAGTATTTCGCTGAAGCTGACTATTTCCAGATTGATGATATTTATAATCACAAGAATTTTATTGCCGTAGCTTTACTCAGTCAGTAAGACAACAGAGAGCCCAGTGGGGGGAGTTCTGAAAAAAACAAAGCCAAGCTCCACTAATTTGTGCGACTAATAAACATGACCTTGTGTGAACTTTACGAATGCTGATCATTTCAAACCTTCAGGGCAACTAAACCCCCCCCCCCCCGCCCCCCACGGTTTAATCAAGGTATGTTTAGATGACACGAGTGAAACCATCCAAATCCTAATTGTAAGTGAAATGTGATGCTTAATGATTACAGACCATGGATGCAAAACAAACACTGCTGCTCTGGCATTTTTTTTTCTGTGTGTGTGAATATTTAATGAAATCAGAATTAGTAACATTGTTACATTCACCACTATTCTCATTTTGGGCCCCTTCAGTATGTCTGTTTTCATTCTTCTTACAGGTGACCAATGGGACCAAAAAAGCTTTTAATGTACCGTATTTTCCAGACTATAAGGCGCACCTAGAAACCTAAAATCTTCTCAAAAGCCGACTGTGAGCCTTATAGTCCGATGCGTCTTATATATGGACCAAATTCCTAAATTCAAACTGGCCCGAAGCATTTTGTCATGAAATCAATCATAAGTGGCCCGTTGAAGACTATGAATCATGAATCAAAAAGACTATGGATGATTATTTTGTGATTATAAAGTAGTTGGTTGCGTCTGAAGTTGAAATAAAAAAGATAAAATGGAGAATGATTTGATTTGGATTAGAAATCCATTCATTGAAGGTGTGCCTTATAGTCCAGTGAGCCTTATAGTCCGGAAAATACGGTACTTCATATGTGATTTCAAACTACAGCAAGCTGTTTATAATTAGGGGACACGTTGCTTGTTGTGCACTGGGATTACGTCATACAACACATTTTATGGATTGGAGACATATTGGAAGCAGCTGCCGGTTGCTAGTTACCTTTAGTTTTCACCGTTACCACAAAGGCATCAAATAAATCTGTAAAAGGAGAACAAGATATTCATGGACAAGAACCATGAACATGAAGGTGGAATATAATATGTCATTTCTGTATGAAATGTAAATGTGGACAAAAAGGAGACCCAATTCCACCCTGACAAAGAGCAGCTGCCGCTTTAGTACTCGAGCGTCAGTTCTGAGAAGGAAGCTGTTATGAATGATGACGGCGGAGGATCATCGCAAAGCTTGATGGCAAAAGCAAGACAAAGCAGATTTAGATACAATAGAAGCTAATGCTAATAAAACTCGACAATAGGGAAGAATAATGCTAAAAATGGAAACTTCAAAGTATGTTTGATATCGAGAGGGAAATTGGAGGCGTGCACATCACTTGACTCTAAAAAAAAAAAAAAAAAAAAAGTCCATGAACAGCTGATCTATTAAACGGGCCAGAATAAAAGATGTCAACAACCTGAAGGTAAATTCACATAGAGTTAGTCGGTGATTCAGTAAGCCACCTGCGTCGTTTAGGTGATGGCGTCTAACGCCGTCAGCGGTACGGAACACCAGCGCCGAGGTTTTCAATCAAGCGAGAGGAAAATGTGTGTCCAAAGTGTCACTGACAAATGTTGAGCGTAAGACCTCCAAGGGTTATTGAGGGCGGAATGACACGGGATGAAAATTGGAAGATAAAGAGATGGATGAAGCCGGACAGCAGTCACAGAAGGGGAACGGTCGAAGATAAGTCACCCAAAGACAAAGCGGGAAGGTGGGAGAAAGAGTTCACGCAGTTCGAGAGGGACAAAAGCGACTTGGACAAGGCCTATTTTGTAGCAACACCAACGAATTGAGGTGTTGAAGTGTTGTCGTGCACAAACACCCCGAGGAGGAATGAAGGAAAATCCTCCAGATGGGAACGAGCGAGGCGAGAGATTGATCTGATAGGATTGCGCAATATGTTGACAATATGTTGAGTGAGTTCATGCGTTGGAAAGTATGGTTTGAATTTCCACATGAGACCTGATGTGACTAAAAAAAAAAAAAACTCTAAAGACGGATTTTTATGTGTCTTAAGGATTATTTATATTTGTCTTCAAACAAAATGGCCGTCGCTGATTAGTCCTGTTTTATCAACAGCCAACACGATGACGAAACCTTCTGTCGAAACATACGTGGGCGATTATTTTCACATTAGTCGAATGATTTTTTGCCAGATAAAATAAAAACATATTCCAAGAAATAATAATAAAACATACGCCTGTCAGAAAGACACATGACTGGATCCAAAATGTAGAAATCTTTTCCTCGGGGGAAAAATGATCAAATCATTAACGTCAAGGTTCGGTTCTGGATTGAACAGTCTTGATTAAATATGCATTAGATTCAATCGTTTTAGACTAATTTACTCGCCACTTAACTATTTACTCAATGCAATGGAAGACACAAAGTAGTCTGAACAAAGTCCATTAATTGTTATCGACTTATTTATTATTAAATCCAACAGTCTGACTATTTTGTCAAAGTGGAAATTAGGTTTCACCTTTAATTGGAAGTTAATACTAGGATATCTACTTCAAAAAAGTCCTCTAAACAGAACTGAAACATTTTTGATGTACTGTATTTTCCGCACTATAAGGCGCACCGGATTATAAGGCGCACCTTCAATGAATGGCCCATTTTAAAACTTTGTCCATGTATAAGATATATACATTTAGCCCGCAGGCCAGACTTTGGACACGCCTGCTGTAGGGGCTCAATATTGGTCCATATATAAGGTGCACCTGATTATAAGGCGCACTGTCGGCTTTTGAGAAAATTGGAGGTTTTTAGGTGCGCCTTAAAGTGCGGAAAATACGGTAGAATAAAACTTTTATTTGGATCGGTGCTTGAAACTGATGAGCCTCACACGGGGAGCTCTTAAGACTTTTACAACCGCGGCTTTCAGCCGGACCACCTCATAAGTATTTTTTCCTCTCCCTCTTCGGGTGAAATCAGTATTTGATCTCTGTAAAAAAAAAATAAAAATCTAAGAGACTGATAACAGTTTTCTCATTTTGTTTAATGTCTGCATGTTGTTTTTTTTGCCCACGACTACCAAACCTGACCTTATAACCCCAACTGTAATTAAATTTGATTGAAGTGTCATCACTAACAATATAAATGCATAATTAAAAAAAAAAAGAAGCGTAGAAGAACAATCCAAAAAGGATAAATATAAATATAAATACGTGATATGTATCAACGGAAACAATTACACAAACAAGTGAAGTGCATTTAGACTCCTTCAAGCACCTTGACTGACAACCTAATCATGTGTTTTCATCTACTCATTGATTTTCCATGTCAAAGAAGTCAAAACCCTCAAAATGATTTTCATACCAGAATTGGAAGCATGAAAACCCCCTAATGAATATTTCATAGCAAACGGACAAATATCCTTATCCGTATGTCGTTTTGTGCCTCTTGACTGATTGTTTACTTTTCGGGCCTGACAGATTTGCTAATGGCCGGTTGTTTTATCACTTTGCCGTGACTCTTTACACCTACACTCGAGGTTAATATTTATCCGGTTACTCTTCAGCGTGTGCCGTATATAAGCCCACCCAAGTTTTATGAGGATATCTTTTCTGCACTTTTTTTTGGTCTCAATTAAACAGCATTTTAATTCTGTAATTTTCACATCTTTTTTAAAATGACAATTTTGGAGATGTCAGTCATTTAAGCCTCATCCAGGTGTCACTCATTGCCTTGTCCGTTTATTTGGATTTATATATATTATTATATTATGCAATGCTATTTATTGCTTGTCCTCCATTATTGTCCTCAATTCTGCCAAATTATTCCAATTAGTTCACCACTATTATGTCCAAATAAAGATCCGTATTTTATATTTTAAAAAAGAAAGATAACACAAAGCAGCTTTTAAAACTGACTGTCTGATGATTGATGGGTTTTAATAATGTGGGCAATTATTTCTCAGTCTGCTCTGAAGACCTCAACAGCACCAAGCTGGAATCTTTTGACTTTGCTGCTCTCTAGTGGATCTTAAAAGAACTTTGTGTTATTTCACATAACGACTTTAGGGGTCACTATAAGGTCATTTTGACGTTCCAATTTGTTTGCTCGCATTCTGAGGAATCTTACTATTTTGCAAAAAAGACCACTTGATGCTTGAGGTTTTTTTTTTTAGAATAGAAGAATAGATTTATTACCTGCATGATCTGATGTATTCCCCGCCTCTTAAAATTTACTGGACCAAAGTTCTGAGTAGTTTTACTGTACTCCAGTTCCTGTGGATTTGGTTGCTTTGCTTTGAAAAAAAATATATATCCATGAAGTAACCAATCACAGCAACACATGCAATATGTTTTTCCTTGCTTCTTCCAAGGATGGGATCTTCAAACCTATGCCTGCTGCCCCCCCCCTCCCTTTTTTCATGAATGTGCACATAGCCACAACCCCCACCCCTGCACACCTTCTCCGAGGCTTTTTTTTTTTTTTACCCCACCAGTCTCTCACTGTGCCGGCCCGGGACGCAATAGGGAAGCAAGACGAGAGGATTTGGTGAAGCGGGGAGAGAGACCGTCAGGGGAGAAGGACCATGGCTTCTCTGTCGGTGGTGCTGAAGTCCTGGGTAGTTCTGCAGACACTCTGCTTGGTTGTGGCCCAAGTGGTAAGTGGACAGGGAACACCTGCAAGAACTTTATTCCGAGGAAGGGCGGGGGCGGCTTTTATTAGGTCGTTGGGAGAGTTATAAATTGAAATGATATGCTGATATATTTGAGATAGGCTTAGTCATCACTTGATCTTGAGTCGAAAAGAAAATTGATGGATTTTCAGCAGTGGACATAAAGTTCTTCTTTTGGATTGTTATCGTGTGTGAACTCGCTTCTTGTCTGGTGTTTTAAATGGAGACCATGATGGATTTGGGGTTTTCTTGGGTGTTGTTTTTCCACAAGAAGTACATTTTTCTAACAAAGAAGATTTCTTTCTGTGGAAATGGATGATGGAAGTCTTAAGTGGCAAACATGCACACAACCAAACTTACTTTGACTACAAAGTGTGAAAGGCCTTCTTTAAAATGACACCTACGTGCAATCTTGGATGTTGTTGCATTGGACGGAAATATATTTTGCTCCTTTTTTCTATTTTTGAATACCGGAAGAATCGGATTTTTGTCTCATCTGGGTGGGGGGCCCAAAGGTTGCTGTTTTTTCCACATTCCTCTTTCTGTCCTAATATTATAATAATTATATTTAAAATATAATTGTGTTTCTCTACATGGAATGGTTGCATCTTGTTGCCTTCAATGACACAGAACCTTCTTGTATGTATTTATCATGTGTATCATATAATTATTATTATGGACATTTATTAATTTGTTGCAATATACACTTAGAATCAATAACCCAAGTGCAATTTTTATACTCTTTATATAACTACTTTTTTTTATTGAGTTGTTAGAAATGAAGAAAATCCTCTTTATTGACTCCTTTGAATGAAATATTTTTCTAATCAATTTTCTGTACTTTTCTTCTTCACTTTCAGAGAGGTCCACCTGGACCTCAGGGCCAGTCAGGCCCACCAGGCCCTTCTGGCACTCCTGGCTCAGACGGCATTGATGTGAGTATCCCCCCCTGCATTTGCCCACCGGCGCTTATTGCCACAAAGACCATCATTGTGCTGGGCAAATACCAATCTTGAGTGCAGTCCTCCAGTTTAACCAGTAGAGGGCTCTGCAAATGCAAATATTTAGTGCTACAAAAGGAGCTCTGTTTCCTAGCAGAGAAGTGTCTTTGAGAAAGGGACCCTTGGCAGACCTGTGGAAAGGAGTCTGGGGGTTGTGTCACAGTAATGTGATACATTTCAGATATAATGCAGTGGAGAGGTTCTGCAAATTAAAGCAGCAATTCCAAAAAGCTCATCTTGAATGTTCAATATGATCGTCTTAACACTTACATGCATAACACAGATTTTTCACTAAATATTTTGCAGGGAGACAAAGGTCCACCTGGTCCCCCAGGTCCACTAGTAAGCCATCATTTTTTCCCCATCATGAATATTTTATTTATAATTCCGTTTATTTTAATTTGCCATGTGTGTGGGCTTCTTTTTGTAGGGGCAAAAGGGAGAACCAGGAGAGCCAGGTCCTGATGGTGCACCGGGAGAGAACGGCATTGATGTGAGAAAAACGCAATGTTTGCATCTTTTAAGACTCGTTTGGGAGGGGGCACATTACGAGTTGCATTTATGACTGCAGTGAAATATTTTAATGGGTCGTTGTATTTGTTGTTGACCGTAGTAAAAAAAAAATGTCGTAAAAAATTATACAAATATTTGATAAGAAATAAAATCTTTACTGAAAAGTCTGAAGTTTACATGCCAAATGGTCACATGATCACATCCACACGCCGTCTTTGGAGCTTTCTGCCGGTAATCCTCTTTGGAATCTTAAATCTCCTGTTTGTTTCCGAATTACTGTGTCAAGTCGAATCATATTTGTGATTATTTCAATGTGAATTCAAGCCTTACTTTGACCTCCAGGCATGTTTTTTATCATTTTCTTTCCTTTTTTCAGGGTTTAATTGGGGCAAAGGGGGACCGAGGTCCAGTGGGAAGCCCCGGCCCGAAGGCAAGTGTTGCTATGCACTATTGTTGCATTCATAAAAATCCATTACTCATAATTTTGTCGTCATGATAGGAGGAGAAGTCTCCCTGTTGGAGGATTTGATTATAACTACCGATCTGATTTAGCGGCGGTACGTTTAATGATGCTCGTTAAGGTGTTTGAAACTTTTGCTCGCTGGGTTATTGGATTTATAGCGGCTCATATCCATATATAACAGCAATCTGCAAAGTAACCCGAATAGCTGACACATCAATCAGTTGAAGAACATTGTGAAACATAAAAATAAAAAAAAAAGAGCATCTGAAATGTAATGGAGTGGAAGTATAAAGAGGCGTTAAAGTGAAATAGTGGCTACCGTGTTCTACTTAATTCATTATGGGATGGAAATTGAAAATGGTAATTGCTGCTTTCCATTTGTAGCAGGATTACATTATGAATGCGGCTCCAATATAACGTTGGGCTGTTTTGTTTCCATTGCTATATACCGTATATATTTATTTATTTATTTTTATTTTATTTCTCATTTGCAGGGTCAGGTTGGGTTAAGTGGTGAACCTGGCAGACCTGTGAGTATGCATTTATTATTAATCACGTATGGGACTGACATTTTTTGAAGGAGGCAATTATCTTAATTAGCAATCTTGTCACTTAAATTACATTGGAGTTTATCAAGTCCTCATTTACACATCATACTCGACCAGCTGTCCTCCCTTTCGGGTTAAGTTTCTCCTGATGAAGCCTACTTTCATGATCCACAAAAAAAAAAAAAATATATATATATATATCCAATCAGTGTGCCCCAAATCAAAACCAGGCTTTCCTTTAGTTGAACTGCAATATGGTTTATGATCAATAGGGAGCGCTCTGACTCCACCTATCTGACTTATTTTGTGCCATGGACTGTCCTTGCATACTTAATTCCGTTATTTAAAGCTAAATAAACATTACAGCAGCCTTCCTTCTTTAAAAAGCTATAACGGAAATTTGTTGCCACTTGTCATGAAATGTTTTGACCTCTTGTCCTTGTTCACGCAGGGACCGGGTCTCCCTGGACTTGCAGTAAGTTTATTGTGGCTTTTAGGATGTCAACCGTTTTTTTTGGTGGGCAGACTTGATTATCTCACTGAATTATTTAGGGAGCTCCTGGGCCGATCGGACTTCCTGGTGAAATTGGACCGACTGGACCGAAAGTAAGCGCTTGGCATGATGAACACAAAACTGTTAAAAAAAATAATAATAATAGTTGGGATCATTTGTTTTTTTTCTAGGGTTTGATGGGACCACCTGGGCCTCCAGGACTTCCTGGAACACCAGGCAAACCAGTAAGTTCTTGTATGTCCCCCACATTGAGCAGAAGCACCGCCATCTTTAAAATGCACTATACAGGCAAAGACCCCCATGAATCTTGCACGTGTCCCTGCGGAGAAAGCACGGAAATACCAACAGTTCTGAGTAGGAAGCTTTCAAGTATATTTTCTCGGGGTTGATGTACTCCCCCGCTTGCATCCAGGCGGGGGTGCCTTCAATGAGAGTGATGTTTCCAGCTCGGGGGAGTGTATTTCTTTAGCTTTAGTTCTATCTTAGGGTAAATACTCCCCCCCCCCCCTCCATCCCCCTCACAGGCCTCCGTAGAGATATTTTACCTCCCGATGCAGATGGAGAAGAAAAAAATGGCTTGCTTGAGCAACTTGGTATCTCACATTTGTCTAACTCTTATCTTTCTAGGGCCCACCAGGGAAGTTCATCGGTGGAGAAGAAGGAAGCGCCGACTTCCAGGTAGAATCTGAAAATATATTGTTGATAATTTTTTTACTGAGGATAATTGACAAATGTCCCTCTCTGTACAACAGTGTCCTCTTAACTGTCCAGCAGGACCAAAGGGCCCACAGGGAATGCAGGGAGTCAAAGTGAGGGATTCCAAACAGCCGGAAAAAATAATCCAATTTGTCATATTTACACCCTTGATTGGATTTTTATGATATTAAATTGGCTGGATGATTTTATGGTTGTTCTTTAGGGCCACAAAGGACGTCCCGGTGTTCTTGGAGATCCCGGCAGTATTGGAAAGCAGGTAACCTATGTAATTTCTCAAACAACATTCAGAACCGGCAGAGGCGAGGATTAGTTCTAATGAAGTCCCACGAGGCACATGACTGGCGCTAATCTGGCTGTGGTAGTCGAGCCTGCCGGTGTCGTCGGCATTAGGGCGAGCGGAATAAAAGGTCAAATGTGAGTACGAGCTAGTCTCGGTTCATCTGCTCGCTTCACCTCGCTGTGTGAAGCAGATCTAATGAGCACGCGAGGAAATCTTCAGGAGAAGCAAGTCGGACCTAGAGATTAAGCTTCTGAGGTTGCCTTGACGATTTACTCTCATCCTGTAGGGAATCAAAGGAGAAGTGGGCATCTCTGGAGAGCAAGGAATCCCAGGACCTTCGGTATGACGACAATAATAGATCAAGTGATTGGTTCAATGATTAATTTTATTTTTTATTTTGTTTTATATTTATTTATTTATTTATTTTAATTTATTTTAATTATTATTATTTATTTTTTTTAAAGGGTCCAATGGGTGTGAGAGGTTACCCAGGGATGATGGGTCCCAAAGGAGAGGCGGTGAGAAATATAACTTATGTTCACATAATTTTTATTGTCCACTTTATCTTTCAAGGCAAGGCTGTTCTCATTTTTTTCGGTGAACTCCAAGTAGGCACAGTTGGACCTGCCTCCTCTATGCAAACATCATCCATTACCAGCAATGGGGACATATGGAAATGATGCCACTGCACATATCTCGCCTCCTCTAATGAGTCGGGGTTATCTGGGTCCGTGGTGTCTCCATATGTTGTTAATGATTCCCGCTAGCAATTTGTCTTGTAGTTAACATTAGCCGTGTTGGCTAAGTTAGCGGCAAAGCCAAACTACCCCTCACTTTTTTTTTTTTTTTTTTGCAACGCCCATTAGTAGATTGAGCTAAACTCTAATTGGCCCTTTATCACAATGAAGAGTAGGCGAGCATAATCTCTAATAGCGCCTTTTACACCTTTCCTTAGGGACCCCGCGGTTACAAGGGCATCAACGGACCTGTAGGGATTCCCGGACCTCCAGTAAGAACCCGCACGAGCACAGAATTTTGTTGACAGAAAAAGTAGACGCAATCATTTTGGGTTATTGATTTTATTTGCAGGGTGAGGAAGGGCCTCGGGGTGGACCTGGAGAAGCGGGAGACAAGGGAGATAAAGCAAGTATTTTTTTCCTCTAGTATTTTTCACTGAATATTTTTTTTGCTTTTAAAAGAAAAAAAAAAATCCTGATGTGTTATTTGAATATATTAACATTCATTTGGTTTTCTCCCGCAGGGCAGCCGCGGCATTCAGGGCCCACAGGGTGCAGTCGGCAAAAAAGGAGACGATGTGAGTTTTTATTTTTTTTATTTTGCAAGTCGGACTGTGCCAATTGAAGTCATCTGCATTTTTAGGGCCTGCCTGGCATTGATGGAAAAGATGGCACACCTGGCATTCCTGGAATCAAAGTAGGAGGCCAGCCCGCTGGTATCATGATAGAAAGCTTTATGACGCGGGGAAAGATTTTTCTGTTCTCATTTTCCTCTTTCAACAGGGTGGGCCCGGCCAGGCCGGGATGCCAGGACCCCCCGGGCCACAGGGAACAGCGGTGAGTGATTCATGACAGCAAAGCCGTGAAAGGCACACGCAAACGAGATTGTCTGGAAAAAGGTCGTTATCATTCGAGCCACGTAGGCAATTGTGGCAATGTTTCCTCCTCAAATCAACAAGGACAGAACGCGAGCGGGGGGGATACCAGCAGGAGGCAGCTGGTATATTTGACTATTTTATTTTCTGGGCTCTCCTCCAGGATAACGCTGACCTTTTGACCTGAGTTGTACTCGAATCTAAACTACCTCGAGACAGCCTTCTCCTTGCCGTGACATAGTGATTTATCACAATAAAAAACGCTAGCTAGTCACATCGGCGCGTGTGCCGTTGTGACTCACGGGGGTAATGGAGCGTGGGATGCCGTGTGGTCGTCACGGTGACACCGCCGCAAACACCGTGATGTAATGCCGTGATGCATATCGGAGTAATAAGCCGCGCCGGAAGAATCCCTGCGAGGAACCTGCTTGAAGGTTTACGACAATACAAATAAAAGCAATCGCTACAAGTTCAAAAGGGGGGGGTCAAAGAGTTGAATTAATTTGTACGACAACCTTTGATTGATATAATGTGGAATTTTCTCATTTGCAGGGATTGCCTGGTGCTCCAGGAAGCAAAGGTGGCCCCGGAGTTAAAGTAAGACCTTTTAGAAACTCATATATCACGCCAACATCTTGTATGTTCAACAAACATCTCTTGGTAGGGCGAGCTTGGACCCAGGGGTCAAAGTGGCAACCCCGGTTCCTCCGGACCTCTGGTAACAATACAAACATGTTTTAATGCATTTTATTGGTGGTATTAATTAAATGACTTGTCTTTAGGGTGAGCCTGGTGTTCCTGGCGAAGCTGGGATGGCAGGAGTTCCTGGTCCTAAGGTAAAAACTGATCAACCTAATCTTAAAATCGCCAAGATACTCACCGTATGTGTGACCGCAGGGAGATCGAGGTCAACGTGGCCCAGTGGGTCCTCAAGGAATCGTCGGGAAATCGGTAAGTCTGCTTTGCGTGATCTGTTTTGAATTTTGAAGTAACGATTTATTATCTATGAATTTCAGGGAGGCAAGGGCGAGAGGGGGCCAATGGGTGTTCCGGGTGCTCAGGGCTTGAGTGGGACCAAAGGAGATAAGGTGAGCTGGGAAATAGTTGCATCACATATCGGTTATATCCGCTAGAGGGCAGTATTTATCCATGAGTCGTCATAATGCCAGAATAAATCAGAACATGAGGCAGCACTATTAATCACCTCAACATCCATCCTCATTGTCCTTGTCTTAACAATCAGGTCACATCTTCTTACCTTGGCGTTTTGTATCGGTGGTGAAATCAATACTACATGGATTCAAATTTATAAATATATCTTTCTTTTTGTAGGGATTCCAAGGAAAAGGTGGGCCGAAGGGAGATATTGTGAGTAGCTATTTTAATGGTTTGAACCTCCAAAAATATATTTGCTATGGTCTGACGTTCCCTTCCATTTTTCTATTAAAGGGTGATCCAGGTGTTGAGGGGTTGGGTGGTGAGAAAGGTGAAAAGGTAAAAAAAAAAAATAGAAGAATATTAGTGGGGGAAAAAAATTGACTCATAATATTAAATGCTTGCTTGTGCTTTCAGGGTTTGTCTGGAGAACCTGGACCTAAAGGACAGGTGAGCTTTTGGATCACGAATATTTTTTCTAATATAACCAATAAGATGACTTGGTCTTCCTACAGCAAGGAGTAAGGGGCGATCCCGGGCACAACGGTCCAACTGGAGACCCCGGTAAACCAGGTGACCCCGGACCTGCTGGACTACCTGGCCCCCGAGGATTGAATGGAGTGCGAGGTGTGCCTGGCATGCCGGGCATTCAGGGGGGACCGGTGAGTCAAGGAAAATCAAATGATTGAGGATTAAAGACTCATCTGGATTTTCTCTCCTCCAGGGACGTGACCCATCTGACCAGCATATTATTGAAGTCGTGCTGAAGATGTTGCAAGGTGGGCATCCAGAGGTTTGCTGTTGCGATGACTTTAAGCTTAAATTATTATTTTTTTTAATGACAGAGAGGCTGGCAATAGTTGCCGTGAGTGCCAAGAGAGCTGTACTTGGCGGAGCTGGCGTGATGGGCCCACCAGGCCCTCCCGGACCTCCAGGAGCACCTGGTCCCCAGGGAACACATGGTGTACCTGGTTCTAGGGGCATTCCTGGCATGATTGGAGCTGCCGGGCAGATTGGGAACACAGGGCTGAAAGGTTGATAAGAAAAAAAGCTTTTTTTCCCGTGAACATCCACATTTAATTTCTTTCTTGTCATTGTCAGGAAAGAGAGGGGCGAAGGGTGAGAGAGGAGACCCCGGAAAAGCCCATCAGGGACCACCAGGACCCCCAGGAATTCAAGGCAAGCTAGTCAAAGCTATGGTGGTGGTGCTCTTGGCTTAACTGTGAATATAAAACAGCTTTTTTTTTTTTTTTTTAGTCTGGGGGCTCTTGCCACAGGAGAGCCTACTTAAAAGTGTTTTAAAAGCATCATTAACTTCAGTCATTGAACAGATGCTCTTGAGTGATAATGTAATAGGATTTCAACAGCAGAATCTAATTTAAACTATGGCGAACACACTCATCACACGATGTGCGTATATACAGTGCCTGTGTAATTAAAATTCTAAATATAGTTTGACGAGCACAGTTAGCATGCTAACCCAAGTTCCCATCATCAATGCTTGATTGTCTTCTTCTCAGGTCCTCCCGGTGTTGACGGTGTAGCCCGAAACGGCAGGCCAGGTGAAATAGGCCCTCAGGGAGTAGCCGGTGAGCACGGTCGTCCCGGTAAGGCGGGTCCACCAGGTCTCCCGGGCTACTGCGAGGCCGCGACGTGTCTGGCCGCCTCGGCGTACACTTCTCCGAGACTACAGGAGGCGGGAACCATCAAAGGACCCGGCATTTAGAGTAACCAGTTCGGGGAGGGAGAGAAGGACCGAGACCACTCTTCTCACTTGAACGTCAAGGGAGCGGGGAGGAAAAGTACATTGACTGGATGTATTACAACCCCTTTTTTTTCAGACAACCTGATGGGACGTTCGTTCTCTCTTCTTTATCCCTTACATCACAATGACAAATCAGCGCCACCCACCGACAATCCCTCTCAAATGTTCTCCAGTATTTCGGATCATGTGTGAATCTCCGAGAGGATCTGACAGCAAAGTAGAAGGTACATCTGCGCCATGTTTTTTTTTTTGTGATTAGTGAAAAATGTCCTTCCTCTCATGCGACATCACGGCCACTCGCCTTTAAAAAAAAATGTACAAAGGACTAATAAATATCTCTGAAATGTACTCTCAGTACAAAACCTTTGTAACATGTATTATTGGCAATTGTCAGCTTGAGTGAAATCCCTCATTCTATCCTTTCTCCATTACCCGCTTTCTGCCCAAGTCTCATTTTAGAAACTAACGACTACTTTATCTCTTCCTCTTGTTGCCTGGCAACGGCATATCCCAATGGGCACTCCCATCTCCCACAATGCAGTGCTGTAAATCTTTGTAAATGTGTGTTGATTATTATGTAGCGAAAAAGGAATGGGTTACGATATGCGCCGACAAAAAAAAAAAAAAAATCCAGAGATTAATAACATTTCAGGATTACAGAAAGTTGGAATGTGCTTCCTTTACCATTGTCAACCTTCAACGGGGTGTCAGCAGTTCAATGATCGATTGTCATGAAGTTATTTATTGTTCTTAACATAATCAAATGTCAAATCCTTTTTTTTTTTCAAGTCAAACCAATAAAAAGGAATCTTTTGTAAAATTCAATGTTCTTTATTATGTATAAAAACCTGTTCCCCTATTATAATTTCTTTCTTTTTTTTTTGTCTGTGTGTGTGTGAACACAAGATGCAGTTGGTAGTTTGTCAACGCTCGTTTCGAAATAAGAGCGCACGTACATACTTTATATACTGTAATTTATACACATGGGGGCATGAATATTGCATAAATATACCGCAATGAAAACACAACAAGCCTCGCTTTGCGTTTCTTGTCTCTCAAATGATTTATAAAACAACCTATGGATGAAAACATGAGTTGCACAGCAATGTCTTTCAACAACATATACACAGCAAGAATGGAGAGTAACATTGTACAGTCATTTAAAACACAGTTTAATTTTTTTTTTTTTTTTTTTGATGAGACAAAGTATGTCCACAGTTTTGCTTTTCAAGGTTTGACGACTCTTAATGTGAAGGGGTATTTAGATAAAGATAAATGGCTGCAAATATTCCAGATATTTTATATATATTCCGTGTCCACATAAAAAAGAATTTAAAAAAATCTTCACTTGAAATAGCTTGAAATGCTTTACGCATGTTTGGTATACAATATTTTCATGGCTAAGGGCTTATATAGCTCATTAAAATTTTCTGAATGTAAAAAAAAAAAAAAGCTGCTATATATAAATAGAATTATTTACAAAAACAGTAAACCCCCCAAAAAGGGTGTACCGGATAGCACCGAAGTCATTGTAAAGGTTTAGGAAGGATTTATTTTATAAAATTTAGGGGGGGGGGGGGGTCGTGCAAGCAAACCACTACAGTACATATTGCTGCTTTCTAAAGTTGCGAAGAAAAAAAAAATCACCATGGCTCTTTTCACTTCCCTGTGGTTTGTTTTTAGGAATGAACCATGACGAAAGAACAACAAAGAAGAATATGAAAAGGAAGCAGAATTTATAAGGAACAAACGACGCACTCAAAACTCACTGCTTATGTCTTGGCCAAGTCGGGGTAAGAATATTTTTACACTACACTTTTAAAATTAGCATGAAAGTTGCCATATTGAAAATTGTGGTCAGAAATACCAGCTGTCTGTCCTCTTAACGGATTGCCCGAGCTCACTTCTGGCCCTTCGTTTATTTACCACGGGCCCTTGACAGACGGTCCCTTGGGGCTATATTCTACTTGACGGCTCATGCAGTCCGAAGGGTTGCATCGTCCGTCGATTCCCTTTGAACCGGTCGGGCCAGGCGGACCTGGGATTCCAGGAACTCCTTGCTGTCCAACAGATCCCGGGGGTCCCATTTTTCCATAGCCTGGGGAACCTGGGACACCTGAAATGCAAAGAAACTTGATTTAACCCAGTCAACAAAAAGCTGGAAATGGATAAGACAACACAAATATGTGATTACAGATGGCTACTTGTAACCAGAGCCAATGCGGCGTGAAGTAGCCCAGATGTTGATTCCTGACTTAATCACGATGGTAATTATAACCGTTTGAGAATGATGACGAGCATAATCACGTAGGCAATTTCTAATCAGGGACATATCAAACTCTTAAAACGTTTCAGGCATTAACATATTAAAGTCTCAGGTGTTGTTTTCAACTTTCTATTGTCCCAGATTTGCGTACTAACAAATGATATTTTCCGTTTCTCCATAATCTCAAAAATATGGTATGAAGACCAGTTCTACACATCACCTGGTGCTCCAGGCGGTCCCGCGTCTCCCATTTCACCCACACCTTTATCTCCTTTGGGTCCCATGGGTCCTCTTGGTCCTAGAAAGAAAGAATGATCTCAAGCACAGTCAGGAAAATTTTAAATGCAAGTTGGTTGATTCTCTCACCAGCTGGGCCTTGGGGTCCGGATCGACCGAGTCGACCGATCTGCCCTGGCATGCCAGGTGCGCCGGGGGCTCCTGGATTACCGGGAATACCGTCTTTCCCTGGGGGCCCGGGCCGACCGGGAGATGACACCCTTTCTACGGGCGTCTGCATACGAGACAAGTAGTAGGCCATTCTCTCTGGGGAGATGAGAGGCATTAAATTATTTCTCAAGAACAATAAATATTAATCCTTTATAGTGGATAGTGTCTTTCCTCACCATCAAAGATCTTGATGACCTGCTGCCTGATGAAGTTCTTGATTTCATCGTAATTGACAACAGCCTGTAAAATATTGGAGGACATTGGTTAAAAAGTTCAAACCAATTGGAGTCTGCCAGAACTTACATCATTTCCTGATGATCCTGGAGTTCCAGGTTGTCCAGGAGGGCCAGCTGTGCCAGGGTTACCCCTCTCCCCTCTGGGCCCAGCTGGACCAACCATTGGCTGTGCGTCCTTGGAGTGATATCCCAAACCTCCACCGGGTGGTCCTGGTCTGCCTCTCTCCCCCGGAGACCCTCTTTCACCCGTGGCTCCTTGTTCACCCTTAGAGAGACGGATAAATGTGTTTATACGAACAGCTCCAAGTGAATAAACACAAACTGGATGTCGTTTGAAAGAAAAGACAAAGATTTGGCCAGAACTATATCAATTTCCTCTCAGCAGCACCCTTCACTCCGATTGCATAAAAACACAGAAAAACAGACTTGCCACATTAGTGATCGTGATTTATCGAGGACAAAGCTGCCCGTAATGGACAAGCAATGTTTACGTGTCACGGGAAGACAAGCGTCTCTTGAAACAGAGAGTGCGGAGAAGAAATGAGGAGTCAGTTCTTGTCTTTCTCCTCTGTGCAGCTAAAACCCTGACAATGGCATCCTGTCAGCGTGACAAATAGCCTCATCTAGCATCTTCTCTCATGCTTAATAGTATTAGCCCAGAGACGGAAAATAGCTATATCACTGTACACACAGACCGGAATCCCGTGTCTAAGAAGCGATTGTTCGACGCAGGTGGCCGACTGCCAGTGTGAAGAAGGGTAAAGTGAGGTCACGAGTGAAGGAGATTTTGGGAGGAGGATCTAAGCATTAAAGTACAGAAATGCTGAGAGAACCAGTGCATGTTCAGCGGTGCAGCACATTGGCCTGAGCTCCAGCAGTTCTAAAAGTAGTAAAAAAGGATCATCATCTTCCTTTTTGAGATGTGGACTTGCTGAGATGGCGCTTACCTTTTGACCTGGCTTCCCATTCTCACCAGGAAGGCCTGCCGCGCCCTGAAGAGAGACAGAAACAATACAAATGAAATAGCCACAGAGGATTTGAACGTAAGAACTTAAGCCTGGTCATTACTTACGTCTTTACCAGCAGAGCCATCATTTCCTGGCTCTCCCTAGAAATCAGGAAAAAAAAAGTCATATTTGTATGTACGTAGCTTTGGGTTGTTGAACAGAACTGACCATTAATCCAGGGTGACCAGGAGGACCTGGGGTTCCTGGCATTCCTGGGAGACCTCTTTCTCCGTTCTGACCTTTATCTCCCTTTATACCCTGCATAGAGACGGTGAATACTAATTCATGGTCTATTTTTTCCCCACACACAAAAACAAAATAAATCGAGTCATCCAGGTCATCATGATAACAAGCTTGAAAGAAGCTCACCAATCCGGCTGGGCCGGGAGGTCCTGGGGGTCCAGCTGGACCAGGTGAACCCTGTTGGATAAAAATCAAACAATATAGCAGCACAATTGGAGTCACACAAAAAGGAATCAAAAATAGAAATAATCGTACAATGTGACCCGCTGGTCCGGGTCGTCCCAAAGCTCCCGGCGTTCCGGGATCACCCTGGAAAGGTCACAGATTGAGATCACCGTCATTACTGTGAGGGCTTTGTCTGCATAGATACGGGGGGATAAAAAACACTCACCTCATGTCCGGGTCTACCTGGTGGTCCAGGTGGACCTGCAAGTCCAACTTCACCCTGGAAGAGCAAAAGGGTAATAAAATGTGAAAATAGGAATGATGATAATGACTTGGACACAAAGCATGAATTATTAATGAAATTTAAACTATATAATTTTGGCATCGTGTTGGATTATTATCATCGTTAAGGAAAAAAAGAAAAAGACTCATTAATGAGTAATGAAATATGGGCCAACCTTTGCTCCTGGAAATCCAGTGTGACCAGTTTTCCCTTTGAATCCCTGAGGAAAAATTGTTAGCAAAGACACAATCGGTATGAAAAAAATAATCATATTTGTGCATAGTAGATAACAACCAGATGAGACTTGACAGATTATAATTAAATATTCTAAATGCATCTGCTCGGTTTAAATGAGGTTATACCAGCAATGGTACAATTTTTTTGCGACGCAATTCAAAATTAGTCAAGAGAAAAATTGATCCAAAGAGATTCGATAAAATAAAATCTGCCTTTGCAAAGACACTAACACATTTGATATTGTTAGCTAAGTATGGATTATATTTTAATTAATACCTCTGGCTCTTCTTACTGTCGTGCATGTCGTACGCTACCTGATAGAATTATATAAAACAAAATCTACGGATGATTAAATCAGGAAGAGGCTGATACTAATCTTTATTGTATTGCTCAGGGACTGAGGTGACTGCTTAGGAAAATACGGTCAAATGGCTAATCCCAAATTGCCAGAAGCACTTAAGATAGTAATGGTCATACAAGCCAACTTTTAACATGTATGCTTGGGTGATAACGATCCAAATCCTGATCGTCTCAATTGTGCTGGCACAATTGCTAATAAAACACCTTGCAGCTGAGGCTGATGGAAATCTTATTAGCTAGGACAATATTTGGTAATAAAACAAAATTGATGAGGTTATTTTGCTGAGAAAACATTGAAGTGCAACGACGCAAACATGTCCGTGGATATAATACACAATTTAAGGACTTGCTAACAAATATTTTTCCTGCTACTTAATATACGGAAAATATATGCATGTTATAACTTTTGTAATGCAAACAAAAGCATTAAATTAAACATAAATCAATTCCTGTAAAACTTTCCAGTTTAACGAGAATTAGAACGTAGGCCGTTCCACCCTAATTGTAAACATTGCGCTAATCATCCGACCGCCCTTATTTGCATTCGGTACACAACATGCTTCATTTGTTTTTAGCAAGCGTAAAATTGAACAATGTGTGCCGCGCATATGCGATCACTTCGTTAAATTTGATTGGCATATACTTTTTCTTTTTATTTCTTGTTTTTACAGCTGTTTTCTACAGTCAAATGTGTTTATTTACTTATTTAAATTAGCTTCAATTACGGTTGTGCTTTGATCGCCGTTATTTAAGCGTAACAGGATTTTTGATATACACGGCAAAATCACCCTGATTAGATTATCGGAATCAAAAAGGGCTACTCACTGGCATTCCTCTTGGACCGGCTGGTCCTGGTGGGCCCAGCTCTCCCTGGCAAGAAAATCAACAGTCAGAAAATAAATCTCAACAATAAAGAAAGGCTTCCCAGAACAGCTGCAAATACAAAACTGGATTTATGTTTTCTTCCATATCTTTTGGTGGCTATAAAGTCTTCATATAACTTACGCGAAGGCCGGGTTTTCCATCTTTTCCGTCAACTCCCTCAATGCCAGGAGGACCCTTTGATTGGAAAAACAAGCAGCTGACATCTCACAGTGGAATAAAAGAGCTAAGATTTAAAAAGTTATTAATATTGCTCCAACCATCAGTCCTGGGGAGCCTGATGGACCTGGGGGTCCAGTTCGTCCTTGAGAACCTTGGGCCCCATCATTGCCCTGAGAAAAAAAAAAAACCAGAATCAAATTATATATTTTAATAATACATGATTAAATGGATTTAATATTCTCACCTTTTCCCCTTTGAGTCCTGGGGATCCTTCTCTTCCACTTTTCCCCATAAGGCCAGGTGGGCCCTGAGTACAAATGAAATATTTAATAGTTACACAGAAAGTATTGAAGATTTTTCAGACTACAAGGTGCACTTAAAATCCTTGATTTTTTTTTTTTTTTTTTAAATTGAGCCTTATAGTCTGAAAAAATAATGTATCATGACGAGGCAAATCTTAAATCTTACTGGAGTTCCAGGGAATCCTGGAGGTCCTGGAAAGCCCTTCAAAGATAACAGAAAATAAATATATAACACTTTTTGGAAAAAATATGACTTTAGTTTTGTATACTGTGTGTTAGCATATCGACCTGATCACCCTTTGGTCCGACGGGTCCTGCTGGTCCCGTGTCTCCTTTACCACCCTTCAAACAAAGAATGGTTCACTTTAATATATTTATCGATGAGATATTGAATGCCAACTCAATTTCTAAAAACAATGCTAACACTGACCGGTGCACCCGCTTGTCCTTGGTATCCGGGGACACCAGAAGGACCCTACGACAGAGAGGGACTGTAAAACACTGGCAGAGTGACTCATTGTTTATATTTGACCTATATTGTTGTTCTGTACCGGTTCTCCTTTCTCACCACTCGTCCCCGGGCTCCCGCGTTCACCCTTCAATCCCTAAGAAAAGAAGCAGAACAGTTAATCAATTGTGAGTGACCACCTACAGTTTGCTCCTATTCAAGCCATCAGATCTCCATCATTGTCATTGTTCGGAGTTTACCGGGAGTCCAGGAGGGCCCATGGATCCAGGATAGCCTGGTGTCCCTGAAGGTCCCTGAGGTCAAGATAAAGAAAAATAATAATTTCATTCGGACATGTCATTTGAAGATGTTGCTAGGCAGATACTGACCTGTTCACCCTTGAGTCCTGTTAATCCAGCTGACCCTTGCTCACCTTGAGGACCCTGAGGATGCACGGTGAAATGGTATTACAACAAATGTGGCTGTTGAAAAAAATTTGCATTGTAGGCTATAATTGTGATTACCAAGGGCCCTGAATTAGTGATTACTAAATGACTGTTGAAGAGAAATACAAATTGGCAGCTGGCCAACGTGCGCAATCTCCAGCGCAATTATGATGACTAATGTATTCAAGTGTTGATTTTCTCCGCGCCGCACCAACGGCACAGACCAACACATGCAGGAAGAATCGAACGAGCACCTGCCGTGAAGTGCTACTAAACCACAAATGACTTCCACTAACACAGCTCATTCATTTAGCATCTCAACATTGGATGACAAAACAGCTGAGTGAGAAGAGGAGGGCGGCTCAACCTCATCAGGAAACAGAATCAGTCCTTCATCTCGAATAGTACAACTAAACTTTTTAAGTCGATCCAACAGATGTGGGTCAAATGAAGGATAAAAAATGGGTGACGCTTACAGGTGAACCAGATGGCCCTGGAGGACCCGGGAAACCTGGAGGACCCTGTGAACGAAAAATATATACTTTTAAATACAGTTACAATGAGTCATATCTAGATTGTACTGAATCCTCACCAAGCTTCCTGGTAGTCCAGCGTGTCCTCTATCTCCTGGCAAACCCTGACATAAAGATTAAGAATGTTTCTAAAGCCGAAAAGCACACAGGCGGTCAACTCGCAAATAAATACTCACAGGTTCCCCGCGTATTCCTTGTGAGCCAGGCACTCCGGGAACTCCAGGCGAGCCCGTACAGCTGCAAGGATCCTATAATGGATAAGAAATGAATACCAGGAAACCGGAACGCAATTTCATTCCGGAAATTGTCTGACCCTTGGCTCTGTTGCCTGTAGTTTCTCCAAACACTGCAAGAAAACAAAAAAAAGTTATGTTTGGATATCGATAATCAAAACGGAGACGTATTTTGATGGAGAAGTTAAAATATGATCGTTCTTACGGTATCACAATTATCCACGGGGGTTACGCCAGGCTTGCCCTGGTCTCCCTTTTCTCCTTTGGCACCGGCCATACCCGGCACCCCTGGCATCCCTCGGGCACAGTCGCCAACGCAGGGCTGCTGCAATTTGACCCAAAACAAATCAAAATATATCGAATTTCTCAACGTGATTCCGTCGAGATAAAAAAATCGACTCACATCGGTAGCTTCGTCAGAAGCATCTTGATGCATCTGCGAGTCGTGTCTCTGCGAAAATTGACTTTGTATGAGTTTTCAAGACATACTCGAAAAAGCTTAAGGGGGTCTGCATATCGCGACAATGTCTTCTCCTGTCGTGGGGAAATTGTTCTTGAGTGTTACTTATACAGTTAGAAAAATACCAGCTCATCTCCTTCTCTCTCTCTTTCTACTTTTACTTACACTTTTTCCAGGCAAACCCGGTTTTCCTGGTATCCCGTCGTTTCCGGGGATACCCTGAAAGAAGGAACTGAGGTTGAACCCATCTGTTGCCAATTGAGGGATAACCACTCCCGTCTCCACCAGAGGTCAAGGTCAAAAGGTGAGAATCAAAAAAAGGATTAAGCCTCTTCCTTGTTGATATTTAATGAATCCAATTAAAAAGCAAAAAAATAATTTGGAGTACAAAGTATAGTTTCTCTCCCATCACCACTATTTTTTTTACACCTTTGACTCTTGCCACACTTTATTTGAAGGTATTTTAGAATTAAATGAAACAATGAACTTGCCTTCAAATAACAGTTCATGTCTGGACTGACATTCCCCCAAAGTCTTTCAATGTGCATTAAAGCAAGAAGCATTTTTATAGTTTAATCCTGATGGCTTGGGTTGCATAGCTACAATTTACTAAAGTACTTCCAGCATGCATTTTATTAACCCTCAGCTGTATAAGCATGTCAAATCCTCACTTAAGGAGCCCAAGCAAGCAAGCTGAAAGCCTCAACTTTAAATAGCTTCAAGTTCAATTCAAAGGGAAAAAAAAATCTCCGGCTGAATTGAACTTTAGGAAGAAACCTCCACCACTTGATTCTTATCTGTCTTACTTGAGGTCCTTGAAGTCCATTGGCACCGTGAGGTCCAGGAGGGCCTGGTGGGCCTGGTGGTCCAGGGGGTCCCTTTGACATCAAAACAAAACATTGCACATTCCAAAACAATGAGGATTATTGGCACACAGATCAGACCTGAGGGCCAGGCTGCCACGTCCCCATCGCAGCTCCGGGAGCTCCCTGGAAGGAGAGCGGAATTGAAATCAAACACAGCAATCATAAATGGAAGAGTGGAAAAACAACAAACACTACACGGGGTAGAGATAATTTGGTGCAACGTTTCTTCAGGTACTCACGGGTCCTCCTGCACCAGACTGCATTGGCGTAATGCAGTTGCACTCGCCAGGGTCACCCTAAAAATCGGAATACAAAATAAAATAAAACAAATCTGATTATTGTTAACACTCCAATAATTCCCAAAATGATATTAAATAACATTACCCTTCACCCAAACCTTCTCCAACAGCAACTACCCAGCAAATTAAACCCATTGAACTTTTAAAACTACATCACAACTATTCTCTCATGTCAACAACACTGCATACACTTTTGGTTGGGCAATCTAATGAATATGCTAAGTAACAGTTTAAGGCAATTCCTGACAAAAGACTCCAAAACGACTTTTGTTTACCAGCCACAATACACTTGTCACCTCTGCTACTTCTCTAGCTATGCCTCATAGCCATGTGTGTGTGTGTATACGTGTGAAATTAGCATCTGTTCCACCCTCTCATATTCTAACCCCTTAGAGATCACTTCATCTAAACAAAATGGTAGACTTACCTTGTCCCCCTTAGCTCCATCAAGTCCCTGCAAGAGGACACACACACAAACACACACTTGTTTGTTAATCAAGAAGAAAGCTCAGGGCCGTGAGCTGAGCACAGATCAGGGGGACCCTGGATGTGATGGTAGAAGACAGTGCTTTTGTTCTAGATAGATGTTGGTTATCAAGGTTGCCTAAAATCAAGGACGATCCGAAAATAAGCAAAAGAACACTGACGCAAGGAAGCTGACGTGTCAGGTTAGACAATAAATGATGAGGGAAAACTCACAGGTCTACCATCAGCTCCTGGAGATCCGCTCGAGCCCGGGGCACCGTCTCGACCCTGTGGGTGAAAATCAAAAATGGCTGCCGACAGTATGTGCACATGAATGGTTTTAGAAAATATAGAATCATATCATACAGCTGGCCCAGTTACGCCAAAGCCCATTGGTCCTTGTGGTCCTGGAGGTCCGACTTCTCCCATCAGACCCTGTGAATAGCAAAACAACGGTTCTGTTTGTTTGTAGAACTAAATCAGGGATAGCAGCCGATTGTGAAAAGTTGACCTTTTCCCCAACTGGACCTGCAGGTCCAGGTGTTCCTCTGGAACCGGGAGGTCCCTGAAAAAAAAACTGTTTTAGACTATACTCTAGAATTATCAAAAAGTATAACTCGTGCGATGAAGCAAAAACTTACAGTAATACCAGGAAGTCCTCTTGGACCCTCGATGCCCTTTGAGGTACATTGAGAAAAGTACTCAAATAATCGATTGAATTGATTGGGGCATGAATATATTTGGGTGATATTAAAAAAAAAAATCCATCTCTTTCATTGATTCTGCCTTACCTGTATACCTTGTAGGCCAACTCCTGCAAGTCCAGGTTCTCCCTGCATGGGGCACAGCAATGTAATCAAATACTTTCAAATATCACAGCCAGTAAATGGACACCCATACCTTACTCCCTTTAACACCAGGATGGCCTTGCACACCTGACAAGCCCGGTTTACCCTAAAAAAAGGAGGTTGGTGATGTAATCGTCAGCGAAGTGACATGATGCTTTGCTTACGTTTTTGCCCGTTTTGCCTGTCCCCGGGGTGCCGGGCTCTCCCCTCTCTCCTTTTGGCCCGGGCACAGCCACACCATCACCGAGTGCAGTGCCCAGAGATGAACAGCTGGTACAAGCATCACCCTGGCAAAACACATCAAATCAAATTTGGATGCAGAAACCTTGAGGACCAAGCTACAGTTAGCAAGTCTGTTAACATGACCCCTTTTAGCATTTAAGAATTTTACACCACATAATTAAAGTAATATATCAATTGCCAGTACCTTCTCTCCCTTGAGACCGGTTTGTCCATCTCGACCAGGCTCTCCAGGGAGACCTGGAACTCCAGGAACACCATCATCTCCAGAATCTCCTTTGTCACCTTGGTCACCCTGACACAAAAAGGAGCTGATGATAATTTGGGGACAGAGTTCCTTAATCACATCTAATTAATTCCAATGGTCTAACGACCTTGAAGCCTGTTTTATAAAGCTTATGAAGAAAGCAGGTCTATTTATGTGTTTTCCTTTTTTCGGCTGAGACAAAGCCTGCTTAATGTTGTGTGAAGCTGTTGATGGGACTTGGGTGGATATCCTAGAATACACAGCACAGCTTTTCGGATTCTTACCTTATCTCCTTTCTCTCCGGCGGCACCCGGGGGGCCCTGTGTGAGTGCAGCACAGCGATGTGAACATGTACCAAGACACATTTTGAAAGCCTCTCAGATTTATCTCGTTTCAATTTATTTGGATTTAGTTAAGTTGTTAGCATCGGCACCTGTTTGCCTTCTGCTCCGAGCCCGGGGAGTCCAGGGCTACCCGGAGGGCCCTGTTCGCCCGGGTTGCCTCTCGTTCCCTCGACTATTTTGATGCTGGCAGGTCCGCTGCCGACCTCGTAGGGCTGGCATACGCCGCACTGGCCCTTTGGAGGTCAAAGTTTAAAGAAGGTTAGGTGGCTTGACAAGCGTTGAGTCCATACAGCTTGTCTTACCGGTTCCCCTTTCTGGCCGGGAAAACTAAGACCAGGCAGTCCAATCTCTCCCTGTAAATATATGGCATGAAAGAAAACATTGGTGGATCCACAAATAATATTAAATAGGGAAGTATTTATTCAATTTTCTACCTTTTCACCCTTTCCTCCATCCTTGCCATCCGATCCTTTGGCACCAATTTTCCCCTGTTTTTCCAGACGATAATCTTTTTATGATTTGACTGGATCATCATGTGAATTAGAACATTCTGTTTGAAAGAATTGAATCCAAACTCACCGGCTTACCGTCAGCTCCTCTTCTCCCCGAATTACCCTGCAGACAAAAAAAAAATGAATTTTTCAAATTAATAACAAGGGATGTGTCTTTTGAATTGGTAATTCACGGGTCATCCTCTGATGCACCTCGGAGACAAGCGTGTCAAATGCATTTATTTCATTTTCACCAACAGCCTGCCCGCTAACTAAAATTCCAAAAACTGTCAAACTGTCTCGTATGAAAATTAGTGTACCATAGTGATTATGTTAAGTCTCATTTAAATAAAAATAAAAGAAATGCATGAATTCCCTGCATACAATTCTTAAGCCTGCTATTGAGGTCACCTACTCAGAGTCGTATTTCTTCTTTCTTACTTACCTTCTCTCCTCTTGGGCCAGGTGGTCCTACATTTCCAGCGTCTCCCTATAGGGGAAGAAAAAAAAGTGAAACAATGCATCATTTTAATGAAGGTCCTTATCGCGGTTCACACATGCAAGGAAAAGCACTGATGCAAACAAAAACAAAAAAAATGCATGTATAGTCAAAGAAAGACAATTACCCAATCAATTTCATGCTACCGTATCTCTGCTTGCTTTCCCGGAAAGTTCTATAACAAGCGAGAGTAATTATTACCCAACTTTTCCGGGTAGACCTACTTGTTTTCCATGAATTCCAAAACCCGGTTCGCCTTTTTGGCCTTTCACTTGCAGGGTTTGAGCAGCGACACCAGAGAGCAGGTTTGGGGCGAGCTCGCCCAAGGTGGGGCACACAGAACAGGCCTCACCCTGAATGGAAAAAAAATAAGGGTCAGGGATGTCTCTAATGAAATAGTCAAACTATTCTTTCAACTCTGACCTTTTCTCCTTTAACACCATCTGATCCGGCTTCTCCCTGTAAGAAAAAAAAATATCATAATCCCAGTTTTTTTGGCTTTGGAGATGTGGTGTGTAGACACAGCTTGGAAAGCATACGGGTCAATATAATTAGGCAGATGCGGGATGTGTGAGCATGACAAAGTGCTCGGGTGGGTTTTGCGCACATGCGGGCATAGATCAAGCGAGTCGGCCATGTGTGAGAGCACTCAAAGGAAATGCATTCCCATTTCCATCTGCCCAGACCCCCTCTGGATATCTGAATTGGTGTGTTTGAGCAGGACCTGCGGTCAATGAAGAAGTAAAACCTAGATACCTTCTGGCCGCGGTTTCCATCCACACCTTGAAGTCCCTGGTGAATATTGAGATAAGAAAGTTATTTGTCAAGGAGTGAGGTCACATCCCATTTTGCTACTCTGCTGCTCCAAAGTGTCCAACTTTAGTAACTACAGGTGACAGGCTACTTGCAATCCGAAAAATTCTTGCAGAGAATTTCATATTCCCACATTCCTATCATTTCTGATTCTATTTGAAAAGCTACTAAATGAGCAGAATGAGAAAGTGCTTTCCTTAGAGTCTTTGCAATACTTTGGGATAAGTTACAGTGACAGGTAGTACCTCAAGGCCAACATCATTCTGCGGAATTGGGAGAAAAATGAATACGCTGCAAAGACAAGATTCGGTTTCTCGGGTGGCCGTACGTGTAATAAAAAAATGCGGCAAGGCTGGAATAATTTTTAAAGTATTAGAAAGGGCCATGTTCAGAACACTGTTTTTTTTTTTTAGATCTTGTATTTTTAACTTACAGGGGGTCCTCTCTCGCCAATTCCCGGAAGTCCGGGCTCTCCTTTCGGGCCCTTCCCACCTTGCAAAGCCACCGTGTTGCCGATATCCAGGGGCAACGTGGGGCACACTTCGCACGGGTCTCCCTGAAAATGAAAATCAACCACACGTTATTGTGAAGAAAAATCACACAGACGGCAAAAGAAAGAGGTTTGTTTTCTGAATACCTTTTCTCCTTTGTGTCCTGCTGGTCCTCTTGGTCCCTAAGTATTGGGCAACAATATAGTTAATGCAAAATTTATTAAATGCAAATGTGCTGGGGAAGATGTTATTAAATTTTGGGTGAAATATAATTAATTAATCTCTTTAGAACCCATGCAACTAGTCTAATGGCTTCCTCACTGGATCTCCAGGCAATCCGTCAACTCCTTTCGTCCCAGGGTCACCCTGTTCGAAATACAGCATTATCCAGTTAAAAACAAAAAAAGCACATAGAAAGCAAAAACAAAATCCTAAACCCACCATGTCTCCCTTTGCACCCCCAGGCTGACCAGGAGGACCCTAAAGAAGAACATTATTTAACCTCATATGAAGTTCAATCCACCCTCTCAATACAATCTTTGTCTTTTTCAGAAATATGCTGACAATACGAAAATCCGCATTGGATTTACTTGATTTACTCACAGCTGGACCTGGCTTTCCAACTCCAGGAGGACCCGGAGGTCCGGGCAACCCCGGATCCCCTGCCAAGCCTTCAGGACCCACGAAACCCGAGGCACCCTGTAAAAAGGTCAGCGCAGATTTAGTTTATACGAATGTGGATATGAGACACGGGTCTAGGATTTAATGCACACGGACCTTCTGTCCCTTGGGGCCCACTACACAGATGGAGCCTGCTCGACCCTAAAAAATGATAACAGACAGAAAGAAATGCGACGGCGTCAGTACGGGTCGGCAAGACAATCGATGAGTCATATCTCGGAAAATTGTGCATTTGCTTAGACATCTTAAAACCTTCACGAGATGAATATTCCAGTGTGTAAGAAGCATTATCTTCTGCATTCGCGATAATTCCTCCTCGCCTAATTCAAGTCACATCAGCAAGCTCATTTATATTCACTATGTCAGATGGATGGAGGCTTAAGAAGAATCTATCCTCGACCAAATCCATCTGTCGCAAAAAAACACTTAGCCCGCTGAACGACCGAATGCGAGTGTCTGATGCTGGAAGCGAGGGAAAATCTCAGAGCAAACGTACACGTTGTAATTTGTTCCTCAAAACTTTCCATTGCAGGATCACCGCTCTGAACAGGGAAGATTAAAAGGTTTAAATCTTTCTGAATAGGGAGCTGCTTGCAATGCGTGCCAGACTGAGAGGCCGGTCAATGAGGCGGCATTGATTCTGCAAGCTTTGTTGCTCTAGTCTAATCTAAGCGGCATTATTAGACTGACTTCAAGATGTGGCAGAAAGGGGGGGGGGGGTATCAATGTCAGAGCTTAAGTGTTGATATGTGCTAAAATATGACTTTGTAAACACAACACACTTAGAGGATTTATGGAGATGTTGCTGGAAACCAATTTAAATGCAGGTCAATATTCAGTTGGACAAAATCTCTTGAGAACAAATTAAGAAACCAAAAAACACCTACATCCTTCCCTGGAGTGCCTGTGAGACCCTGTAGACCAATTTCACCTTTCTGACCTTTGAGTCCCTAATGAGAGGAAGATAGGATGAGAAACACAATTTAATAGTCTAAACAAGCCGGTCAGAAAAATGTGTGGTCCGACTCGCTTCTTAAATCCTTTCACCTTGAACCCAGCTGCTTCACCCCAGTTGGCAGGCAGTACCTACGGAGAGAAGAAACAGCTCAAATCAATGACCTGATTCTAAAAAAGTGCATATCACACACACCGCTGGTGCAAAGCGAAACAACACAGCGACTAGTCATGCTCCACAACACACACATATTCACACACACACGAGCCGAGAGGGTGCATCCATAATGCAGACCAAACACGGGGGAGGACACTGAAGTTTATTTTACAATTTAGATGCAGTAAAATCTTACTCAAGCATAACCGGACTGACACTTGCAGTGCCGACAAACTGAATCACCAGCAAAGAAAAAAAAGTATAAAAGTAGTTTGCAGATAAGTCGGGGAAGAGTTTTTTCGATGCGCTAGGAGGTGACGCAGTGACCTGTAGCGGAGAATTGGTACTCTTGGCACTCACCATCTCGCCCTTCTCTCCTTTCTCTCCCTTGGCTCCCGCTGAACACTGAGGTTAGAGACACACAGTTGGCGTGTTTGATTCTTGGAGGCCATTTTTGGCCAATTTTCAAACAACAAGCAAATAATAGGCAATGTTTGTTGCTGCCGGGAAAGTTACCTACCGGACTTGAATGTACGCCAGAGCAGTCGTCACCCTAGAAGGCAAAATAAAAATAATTGTTTTAGTTTCCACGTTCCATTTTCTAGCACAAGGCATGTCGGGTCATGATACATTCCGCTGATATTAACCTTTCTGTCCATACAAAATATGACTCACCCGGTTGCCTTTTTCCCCTTTCATCCCAGAAATACGAGCAAGATTTATGACCTGGAATAAACACACACAAATCCCAACACGTCAAAATACATCCCGTGTAACTTACAAAAGACAGTAGCTACCAATATTGAAATATTATTGTTTTTTAGTTTCAGCTGTTACCAGGTGGTGGCACTATTTCTTAAAAATAAACAGGGGATGGTTGTGATAGTAAAAAAAAATGATGTGAGGTGTGTACTGTACATGACCACATAGCACCCACGGGAGACTCCGATTACTCGGAATTTTTGATTCCCTCAGCAGATGTTCTGTAACACACCTCAAAGTGGATAGCCTTTACAAATTAAAGCGCAAGTCTTTTTGGGAAAATAAAGCACGACTTCCACTTGTGAGATTTTACACACGGTAAAGGACGGCAAATGTGTTTCTGCACGCGGGCCAGTTTGCACAGACGTATCGTAATCCCCCCCTAGCGCTGTTTTGAAAGCTGAAGCAGTGATGACTCACTGTTTCCAAACTCTTGTCTCTGATAGTGGATGAAGTCAAGCCCTTGCAGTTTAAACCTCAGGCTGTTAAGCCTCTTCAAAGTCTGTCTCCATTTTTATATGAGTCTTCTTTTCAGATTCAATTTAATGCCAATTTTGAGCCTCAAACTTTTTTTTTTTTTTTTGCCTCTCATAATGAAGTCGGTTGTTAGTGGAACAATGTGACGAAAATTGATTTCATTTAAGGCAGATGGATAGAAGCCAAATTGACCTTCAGATGAGATTAAAACAAATCTTTCGATATGAAACTTGGATTCCTGTGGGTGCAGTTTATATTCATGCCCTGGAAAACAGTTCTTTGCACAATTTGTCCCATATTTGTTCACTTGTGTGTCTTTGCAAGGACTTTCTCCCTCAGTAACAGGGGCCCAACCCTAATAACCTACATTGAGGAAGTGGGCGAAGGTGGCCAGGCGAGAGCGACATAATGAAGCATCTAGAGTTTTGTGTTTCTATTTGTGAAAAAGAACATGCCCATTGTAGGTGAATGACAAAATTTATCAAGCGGGCGCAACTCCCGAGTGAGTCGCGTAATGAGGTGAAAATCAGTCCTCAGTCAGTCAAAAAAGGTGAGAGGGAGGAGAGAAACAAAATGTGTTTTTTTTCCCAACCACATGCATCTAGTACTAAATAAAAGCGGAGACAAATATAAATGCATGACCTGTATATATCTAAAAAAAAGATCGCCATAAACCACAGAGAAGATTTAGTAATGAAGACTTTGATGTAAGACTTACTTTCTCTTCCAGATCTTTGGATGAGAAGATCTCCTTTTAGTGACAAAAAAAAGTTGTAGAGGGTTAGGGCATAAAAACAAGATACGACCTTATTTGGAAAGTTCAATCAGCCAACTTCAATTAATAAGAGTGATGAAACAAGTGCAGCAGAAATAAACTGCCCCTTAAGTTGTCAAGGAAAAACCGTATATCAGCATTTGACAGGTATAAAATCCACCATGAAAATTCAGAGGAGAAAAAATAACTCCCTCGGGTTGCATCAGGCACTTTTGGCCTGCGGGTTCTGAACAATTGCAATTTATATCCAAGAAGAATTTCTTAGGGACAGCAGCCATTTATGCAAGCCATTCAAATAGTTACCTGACTAAAAGTATTTTCCAGGTCATTCTCTGCGGCTCGTCGACTCTTGGAGGCATCTGGAGGGCACTATAACCAAAATCATTTAAGCCTACCTGGCTTATAGCACGAATAATATTCAAGCCACCAAAAATATCAATCTTACTCGAGCTCCTGGAATTTCACAGCAGGTCTCTTGGCTGGCTAGAGATGGATCACAATAGAGCACCACCTGCTGAATGTCCATCTGAGAGAGGAAGATAAATAATCGAAGTGTAAATGAGGTGGTAAACAAAGTCGAGAGCCAATTAAGTGCTCATTTAGATCAAGTGTTTGTAAAGTTGGGAGCTTTTTGTGCATGCGTGCGTGTGTGTGTATGAATCCCCATTTCCCGTGTTAACCAAATACCCGGCATGCTTTCAGACTAATGAAGTTAATTGATCTTTAAACTAATATAAATGCCGGGATTACTGGATCTATTCAACCGTAATGGGCCTGGCTCACAGCAGGCTCATTCTCCCAGGTAGTCTGCTTCTTTTTAATCATGACTGAACAAGATTGCCTCATCGAAAAAACAGCACCCGGGAGTTTTCGGAAGCGGTCCGGAACATGCGTTCACAAATACACGGGGAGAAAGATTCCTCGGAACAGTGCAAACATGATATTCTTTCATTCTTACTCAACATATAGCTAGTTTGAAGACTTCAAATATGAGTTTTCCTGGGGTGTGTTCTTCTAAGAACCATCAAGCCACTAAATTTTCAATGACGGTGGAGTTAGCCGTCTTTTCGACGAAGGATTTAAGAATCTATCAAACTTTAGTAGAAAACCAATCCTTAGAATAAAGTTCATGATCACCATATATATTTATGGTGGACATTTCAGAAGCTATTAGCATTTAAAGACTTTTACTGAACGTCTTGTCGTACCTGTACAGGCCCAGCGTTCGTAGCCCGAATGCCCAGAAGCGTATGTCCATCAGTGGGTAGATTCCCACGGGGCTCCAGCGTCTGCGTCTCGACATGGTTGCAGTCCACCAGGAGCGAGGCGGAATCTCGTTGTAGGCTAAGGGCCACCTTATGCCAGCGTAAATCCAGCAGAGATTCCACAGCCTCGTTAGCAAACACATAGCTCGCTAGATTGCCCGTGACGTCTGCCTGTCTGGTTCTCAACGACAGGGTGCCATCTTGGCCGTTGAGGTCCACCGAGAGCTAAATTCACAACACAGAATAGAAGCCAGAATATGAATCTTCAAAAATGACATGAGCTGGACGACTAAATAGGAATATGACAGGAATCAGTGTCACCAAAGAGTAATATGTACACACGGCAACCACTTGACGGAGGTGTAGAACACACACACACGCAGGGTTGATTTAAAAAGGAAGACATTAATTACACACACGAGCGGTGGAGCCGATAAATCATTCCTAATGAGGGGACCTGGCCTCCATTCATCATACATATTGAGGATTTAAATATGGCTTCTGGTGATTATAGCTACTCCGAGGAGGTTTTTAAAAAATGTTAGCAAAGGTATCAGAAAGGACGCTAAGAGAAAATATGCGGTAGAAGGCAGATAGAGTGACAGGAAAATCTGAAAGTAAGGCTGTGGAGGGAATGTCGATGCAAGGCTGACTACAAAGATTGTACTCGAAGAAGAGAAATAATACCTGAGGGTATCCCTGCTTGTCAGATATCTGAAGGAGGTAGGTGGTGTCCCTCAGGGCGGCCTTCTTTAATGTAAGGGTGAATATCAGAGTGAATTCCTCAGGAAGGCCATCAGGAAACACCTCGCTACAACACAGACAAAAATCGGAATGCTTGATGATGCGACGCTAACGCATGACCTTGACATCTCATAAAATGAAATTTCCATTTTGGAATTTAATTACTATTCAAGGAAGAAGCTACTTTAGTCTCAGGGCAAAATGAGATTGGCAGCAGCTGATTTTTTATTTTAACTGCAGGACGATTGTTTTTTTTGTGAAACTTAAAACTTCTACCAAAGTTTGGACCGGATGAATATTTCAAAATGATACTCACGGGAATGTGCAGTATAAGAAAGCTAAGGTGAAAGGTTTACAATTGACCAGGAGACCATAAACAAGCTAAATAAGAAATTAAAGACAACTGTGACGGTAACTCAAATTCACATCCTGTTTTTATTTGACGACCTGTGACATGAACTGACAGCGTTTGGCAACAATCTCCTGACACGATCCAAAATGTTCACAAAGCATGAAAAACAATTGCTCGTAGCAGCTCCTGTTTGGATCGCATTTCACATTTAATTTTATTCCACAAGCATCGCGCCATTAAAATGTCAAAGCCTCCTTTGAGGATCTCCATGTTAAACTAAAATATCGGTTTTTTTTCTCTTGAATTAAGTTAAGAGAGCATCATGGCGATAAATAGGTTCATATGTAAATCCTAAAAAAAAATAATTGACATAAATGCCTTGCGGATGGAGCCGACATTACAATGCAAAGCACACAAAAAAAAAAATCCGTAACCCTTCGGCACTCATTTTCATAGCAGATACAGCCCAGCAAGCCGCATCTCTCCGTTTTGGTCAAGGGCATCTAAACACGCAGACAATTCTTCATTGCATGAAGGTGTATCAAGCGATGAAGGCTTCGCAAACAACCTCGGTGAAATGTATGCTCACTCAGATGGCAACGATATTCACACGTACACACTGACTAACCCATCCTGGCAGTTTGTTTTCTACCCTGTGAAGTGATTTATGACTGAAGGAAAAGCCAATTGAAGTCAAAAGTAAAGGTGAGGAGATTTTTGTACAAGTTCTAGAAATGGATTGAATAATTCTGCCTAATTAGCCTCACTAATGCATTTAATGTAAAAAAAAAAAAAAAAATGCTAGGCAGTTTTTCCCGCTCCCTACATGTGACATTCTTCGATTCCAATCTGGACAGCAAGCCATAATATCAGAAAATGGCTTCTCCCCCCCTCTTTTGATTTCACTCCAGCGACATTAAAAAAAAAATAGCCTCAAGCAATCAAATCCTGTTTTGCTGAACAATGCCCAATTTCACTGGCAATGAACAAACGAGACCTCCAGGAAATAAGTGGCTTCATTTGGCTGTCTTTCATTCATGAGTCGATTAGCTTCTAATACAAAAGTAAACCATCTCAGACTTTAGTTGGCCTTGTTGCGGATGAATTAAAAAGCCGCTTGAGTGACAGCGCGCCATGTGTTATACGATTTGGGCCTGGTGAGAGCAATTTAGCACAAAAGCATGGAAAAAATTGTTCGTTTGCTTACTCGGTGGGACGAATGAGGGCAGTCTTGCCCAAGCGGAGGATGACGGGCCCGCGAGGGTTACGGATCTTCTTGACGTCTTGATTCTTGAGAAGAGAGAAGCGCCTCACCAGATTAAAGCCTGCGAATGACATTGACCTTTGTCAACAAAAGAAATAGGAAAAAAACTTTAAAGTGAGGTTGCATCACCTGTGATATTATTCCGATCCGAATGTGGGAATTTCCATTCTTCTACTTGTAAAGACGGGCACTGCACATCTGGGGAGACAAATTCTAAGATGAAGGCGAGGAATGTAATTTGAGAATGCCTGAAGATGATTTACAGTATACTCGAGATGCGCAAACAATATCGATCCAGATCTAAAGGGGGAGAAAATGAAGTCCCAAAAACACGCTCAGCTCGATAAAATGAGGTCAAAGCTGTGAGGAACACATCTCCATTTGACAGGTTGTCTCACATGGACATGTTCTCACCTTGTCAAGGGAAGGGAGGGGGGTAACAGAAGAAAACTGGTGCTTGTCAATTCAGCCTGACAGTCTAAAAAGGGGCCGGGGTGGGAGGTTATGTGAGATGTGTGGAAAAACAGGGCTATTAGAGACAGACATGGACCTTGTGAATCACTGTGATGTGTAGTTAATTGATCTCTTTGGGGCCGGGGATCATAGCAAGGCAGTATATCGAGCCCACTTTCATTTTGGGAAAAAAAATCTCTTTTGTCATTCTTCTGATAGGGAAATGGAGCTCACATTGCGCAAATAAAATGAAAATGGAATCGGGGTCCTGTAGTTAAAGCTGCTAACAAATTGCCACTCAGTGGGGAAATTGAACTCAAAGTATCTCTTTTCCTAATGTGTTTTTCTTTATGATGCTAAATCAAATATAAGGCCGGGACCGAGGTTTATTACGAAGGGACTAATAAATGCAAGAAGACAGAGTGGAGCCTGAAGAAATAACTTGCTTTATTAGGCCCTGTGAATAAATATGCACCTATTTCATTTCTTGTTTCTCCAATATAATGGACTTGAATGTAATTGAGAGTTTGGGTGAAATAAGCAAGCGCAGGCTAAGGCTGCTTTCAAATATGTCAGTTGTGTCAGGGGGGCTAAAATTAGGAGGGAAATTATAGCCTAATTAAGATGGAGGAATTTAATTTCACACAAAAGCCCGCTGGTGAGGGAAAAGAGAATAAGTCATCACCTATTCAACCTGACGCCCTGAAGCATCTGCTCAAGTCGTTGCCAAGCTGTAAGACAATGATTTAAAGCGTGGCGCATTGCAGCCTACATGCACAAATTGAGGTGTGGATGAAAGATGTCACATAAGAATAGATTAAAAAGTGGAAAGGTTGGGGAGGAAGGTTATGGGTCTTCCAATGTTGTCATGTTTGCTTTTATTTTGTAGTAATTGTTTATCTTGTGTCATCTGATTGTCTTGACATGTGACCAAGTCTGCGTCTCTGCCAGATTCTTATTTTTGATGGGGTTTTGATTTATTATTTTGCAAGCACAAGGTTTTGTCCAACAATACAGTGACTAAATGTTATTGAAAGAAAATAGTATTTATATATAGGCTTTGTAAGTTGGTAGACAGCATGCGTCATAACTTTGCATTCAAGTTGCCCGCTGATGAGCTTATTTGTGGAAATTAGGAAAGGCGCCCCCCTCTTACAAGTATCAGCATGCAGCATTAAATGGATAGGACCGGACTTGGCTGCTTTTTCCGTCTTCTTGAAAGAGTTGTGCTTGAGTCTTGCCAAATCAGGTAATAAAATACTCGCAATTATACAACACACAGCTGTTTAAAACATTTGAGGTTGTTAGAACTTTCTGCTTTAGTAGTCATGTTCTACTCTCAATATCTTGTCAGCACGCTTTCTGCTGACTGCAGACACCGATAAGGTTAGTAGACAAAAGAAAGAACACAAATACGGAGTTCTAATTTGTTAGTGAAGCAAGAAAGTTTTTGCTCTGCTGGAGAACTTTTGTAGTTGTGCATGTATTCATGAAAACAAGAGAATATTATTTCACACTTTCTATTTAATTTCAAATTTAAAGTGTATTATAAATAAAATTCATTCTTATTTTCATTTTATTTTGTAGCTGTGCATGTATCCATGAAAACAAGAGAATATAATTTCACACTTTCTATTTGCTTTCAAATTTAAAATGTATTATAAATAAAATTCATTATTATTTATTTTATTTTATTAACCAAACAAACATTCCAAGCATTTTTATGACAACACTGCAACCACCTGGACGTGGAAAATATATGTCAAAAAGCTAAAAATAGTTTGTGCAAAGGTGTAAGAGTGGCCTTATCTTTTCTGTCGACTTGTGGCAGGGGGTCACTGAAACCCACTGGGTTCTTTGAGCTTCCCTTCGATACTTGGTAATTCGATGTTCATTAGGGAGAAGAGGTCAGAAGTGGGCTCTCACGGTGTGCTTTTTAATAAGGGAGTTATTGAATGTGCTTTACAGTGTGGCATTCACAGATAATTGGACTGAGACTGCTGATCAGCATAAAGTCTTTCTCTCACGAAGCCTTCTGGTACCGTGGAACAGTAAAGTCATCCAAAGTTCAAAGTATTGGTCAGTGGTCACGCTGGAGAATGGAAAGACTGGATTAGATTTGGTCAGAGTTTTTTTTTTTTTAAGCCATTCAATGGAAAATTTAAACCATGATTACCTTGAACCAAAATGAGAGAAGATTATGGAGAAGATCATTCGAAAGTATTGTCCTCACGTCTGACTCAGTCGAGCATGTATGACTGCCAGTGGATAACTATCACTAATGTTTATGAGTATTGGAATGAAAAGTGTCCAGAGCTCACATTCAGCCAAAGACTGATAAGGATCCGAAAAATGCTGGCGAGGCAAACCGTCACCCGTTCATGCACGGAAATTAAACATTCTTCAAATATCCTGAATCCAAATAAGCAGCTTTTCCTAACTCGGTCACATTATGGAGCAGCTGTTGAATGGAAGAAAAAAAAACCTCTATAAGGGGAGGAAATGCAGCATTTTGTGAAGATCATGACTTTTATATCTTTATTGGTAATGCAATGTTTGGCACACACACAGTAGCGACTTTGCAGTTTAGACAGTGACAAAAGGCATAATTCCAACATAAATCATAACTTGAGATTGCTGAGAGTCCGCCGTGCACAAAAACATATCGCCTTACCCAAGCAATTTGATTTGCCCGAGTGGACCAGTCTCTTAGGCTGTTCTGCGGCACCATTTCTCAACACCACTTTTAATTAAACCTGCTCCCTGAAGTAATGTCAGCAAATTACCAGTAAATTGAGATTTTGGATGAGTCAGAAGAACAGTTGTTTTTGTGTAGCTCGCCGTAGTCTCTCAAACCACTGCGGCAAAAAGACTCGAGGGAACTGCAAGCTGGCGCAGTCTCGTCTGACTAACCAATGATGAGGGGCTCCCAAGAGGGACTCTTCAGAGCTTCTTATGGAGCTCCATTAGCTTTGCAGTATAAAGAGCGGATGTCTATTGTATTTAAAAAAAAAAAAAAAAGCTGTCAATCAGGACTCTGCGGGAATGATTGAGGGCTCCTTTTAAGAAACGTAACTGCTTATTTCAGCCACAGGCTGACCACTCTGCCACTCTAAGCCAGCAAGTGAAACGAAGTAAGCCATAATCATGCTCTATATAACAAAGCCGCAATTCCCTCAGAGATTGTAAAGCTGAACTAGTTGTTCAAGCAATACTTTGGTTCAAGTTTGTCTTCTCAATGAGCTTTGCAGAGATGCTTGAGACCTCAGTTTATATTTTGCCATAGTGACTCAGTGTGTTGAACCAAAATGATTTTGATTGGAACAAAACTTGGTGTACTTGTTGCTACCGTATTTTTCGGACTATAAGGCGCACCGGGTTATAAGGCGCACCTTCAATAAATTGCCCATTTTAAAACTTTGTCCATATATAAGGCGCACCGGATTATAAGGCGCATAGAATAAATAACTCAACGTTGCAATCACAACATAGTAACGGTCAAAATGGTGAAAACAATAACAATATATCAATAACGTTGCTCAAACGTTAATATTACACAACACACAAAATAAACACGTAAAGCTTACTTTAATAAATTAGTCCTCATCCACGAATCCGTATTGGTCCATATATAAGGGGCACCGGATTATAAAGCGGCTTTTGGGAAAATTTGAGGTTTTTAGGTGCGTCTTATAGTGCGGAAAATACGGTACTAATGACGCAAAATGAAATTATAAATTTGAGGTCAATCATAGCAGGGGTTTTGGTAGCGACGGCCTGCCAAATTTGGACAATGTTGGCAAAAAGGGGCGTGGCCAACTTTGATTGAACCATTAGAACCATCTCATCAAAGTCCAAAAAAAGAATAGGAGTCTCACGTTGAAGTGTTTCACATGATCCGAGGCTGATGGCCAGCAGAGTCAGGCAGGAGCAAAGAAGCCACATGGTTTCACGCAGCTCGCCTCACCACCTGATGAATGAGCAGACACAAAAACATCAAACTCCTCCCAGTATTCTGCCAGTATTTTGTTATCAGTTGCAAAATGATGCCGAACACTGTCAGACTCAAATAGATGTTGTTTATTTATGAGCCGGTCACAGTCAGTGTGTTAATGATGTACTACCATGCAGCCGTTGTTAGGCGCATATGAATTAGCCAGAATGTTGTGCATTAGGGATTGCGAGTCTATCAAGTCGCATTATCGTTATTATCTCATCCATCTGGTTGGCCTTTCACTGTGCACATGTGACATAAAAACACAAAAGAAAACCCATAAGAATGCATCTGTAGGGTGGTAGAGGAAGAAATTGACATTTAAAAATCTATTCTAGTTCAAAGGAGTGTGAAATATTGAGTCAGATTTGTGTTGATGAAATTTTCCCAATTTTTATGATATACCGTATTTTCCGCACTATAAGGCGCACCTAAAAACCTCCAACTTTCTCAAAAGCCGACAGTGCGCCTTATAATCTGGTGCGCCTTATATATGGACCAATATTGAGCCACTACAGCAGGCGTGTCCAAAGTCCGGCCCGCGAGACAAATGTATATATCTTATATATGGATAAAGTTTTAAAATGGGCCATTCATTGAAGGTGCGCCTTATAATCCGGAGCGCCTTATAGTGCGGAAAATACGGTAATAGTGTTGAAAAAAAAATATTTTTAAATTACGAGCAATTTAGCTGGAAAATGAGGGGAGATAAGTGGTAAAGAAGAATTTTAGCAATTTTTTTAATGCTTTTTAATGACCTACGGGGATGCTCTATGTCTAACAGATGTCAAATCACAAAACAAAAAACACATTAGGAATTGTTAAACCAGATGCTTTCAACACAAACCAGATCCACTCGTGCCATTTGCACAAAACAATTTATATTCACCATCCTCAGTACTTTTTCTTGACAGTAAACACGACAATGCGCTCACATAAACACACCATCCATCCACGTTGACACACTCCCATAAACACATCACCCACTGACCCATATTTGCCCTCAGCATATGTGGAAAGCTCATAACGCTGCTTACAGATACAGCCGTGCTCGGAAGGCAACACGCCTCCCGTCGACACACCTGTACTGTCTTCCGAGAGCTATGACCTTTGACCTCTGTGCCTCCTGAGGCCACACACGTGAATAGCATTTAGCATGAGCTGCCCTCTTTACTGCAATGACATTTTGTATATTTAATTTTGACATCTGCTAAATCAGGTGTACTTTTTTGCCTTGTTTGTATGTTGTTAAAAGAAAGAAGCTTTCTATTTATGATTCCTGATAAAAATGTTTGTTTGCGGTATTTTATTTCTACAGGCACATTTCAGCCATGTGCAAAACAATTTTATTGTAAAATAACAGTGAAGGGAAACATCGTGAAACTACATTTCCTCCACCGGCTGGATGGGCAGAAGGTTAATCAAAACCTCAGATGGCTGTTTGAGCACTCAAAGAAAAAAAAAACCTGCAGCCATTATAGACGGCCAGATAGCACATCGTCATAAAAATAAGTTCACACAATACATAATGCATCATGTTCTGGAAACTGATGCATATGAAACAGCTCTTTGCTATAATTTCCTGGCTACAATCCAAATAAATGTAAAAGCTTCTTGTTATGTGTTGCAAATGAGATGTATTTTTCCAGCCATACTTTCTGGTCAGAGGAGATAAAGTTGGGCCACTGGACTTTTGCTGCCACACTGTCCCTTAGCACATTAAGAAAGCCAGCAAATGTTTAGGTCACTGCAGGAGAGGAAAAAAAAAATCTATTTATAAAATTAAAGTGGCTGTCAGTCAGGTAACATATTTTGCAGCTGGTTCTTCAGAAGACGTCTTTATTTGAGGGTCTCACTAAAAAAAATGTAAGATTTAACGGTAACACGGATAAACAAAGATACCTCCAAGCTATGATATGTTAATTCATAAGCAATAATAACGAGGAGCAGTAAAAACTAGCTGAGGCAATATTCTAAAGTCTTCTGTACTCAAGATAAGCTGAGGCAAGTTTTCACCAGTTTTACATTCTGGGTAGTGTCCAAGTGCTTGAATATTCTCTAATGAGAAACAGTTGCAGGGGAAGAGAGGAAAAAAAAAAAAAAAGAGGCTGGACAGTTAATCGCAGGCAGTGGAAGTCTACTCCACTTTGTCTCAAGTTACCAAAGACACTTTCCAGTATGAGCAGAGGAAAAAAAAATACTCTCATGACATAAGATGCTTGGCCCACAGCCCATAATATGCATGCCCGGGTCAGTTTTGATTTCTCATGATATTTTTGCTACTGACCCGGATAAACAATGAGTCAACCGGGTAATAGACTTTTCTGCGAGAAGCTACGGAGGCGGTTTTCACATTTGCTGTGCACATATGTAATTTTAAATTCATGACTACAAATGTTCTCATGATACCTGGAGATATTGGATTTTTTTTTTTCATAGGTTGCATAGAAATTGATGCAAAAGCAAACATGGAGGAGGCTGACTGAAGAAGAAAGCAGATGTGACCTTCACTTTTTTTTTTACAATGTAGTTTTGGATTCCATTGGAAGAGTAGTGTGACTATACCACAGCGTGAGTGTCTCTTTTTCCATGTTTGCATGGCCTGGTTGCAAGCCTTAGTCAGCAACAGCCCACATGCATCTTGGCTTCATCAAATGCGGCTTTTGTGAAAGAGTAGGAGAAAAAGCATCCACCCACGTCACTTTACCCAGCAGCTCCACAAAAAGAATTGTAAGACTCAATCAAAGCTGACCCACATGTTGTGCTTTCAACTTTTAAATTGATTTGCACAGCAGGTATGTCCCGAAATTATGTGGGGGGAAAAAAAAGCAGTATTATGGAAATCTCCAAATTTACATTATTAGTTGCAAAATGCTGAGTCAGCCATAAAATAAGTTGTAGTGAATTTTTGTTGGACTTTCCTTGAAACTTTACTGAGAAGTTGGACTTGCTGCAAGAAAACAGTTCCCCAAGACTTCCATTGCTGCTCCGTTTTCTACGCACGCATTAATACCATACATACCTTGAACTTTTGAGTAAATCCACAAACTTGTAGTTACATGAATCCAGCAATGAAGACTAATATTAGCTGGTAAAGATCCGGTGTGCGTCAAAAGTAATCCAGTGTTTGATCCTTTTTGTGACTTTTTGTCTTGAGGGTTCTTCCACTGAGAAAGGGAAGAGGAGAAAAAGTCACGGCGAGAGTGGGTGTCCAACTTTTTTCCCCTCCCCTCTCGGCTAATTCCCAAATCTCTGCCTCTCTTTTTTTTTTCTCCCTTCCGTCTGTTTCTCTTGTCTGAGTTTCTCAAGAGGGAGATCCCTTGATGACATCACGGGGGGGAGGCTGGGGGGGTTGTCCCTAATCTTTGGAAGATCTTTCCTCCAGGCCTGTGCCCTCTCTTGACCTCACACTTGTAATGCAGGCGCATGAACATCATCAAGAAAAAGAGAAAATCATTTTGGAAAAAAAACATGGAGGGCTGAGATGTGAGAAGCTTGAAGGAGACATGGTGTGGTGAAAATTGGACATGATGAAATTCACTCTGTGCTGGGATTGCAAGATTCTGACATGCTGGGTTTTGAGTTGTGTGTATCTGTATGATCCATAATACTTGACACACACAGTGTGAGACGAGTGGGTGTGGCCTAATTGGGCCAAGGAATATCTCAAAACATCTTTGTTGATGGGGTCATCAGTGTTAATGATCTAAGCAAGAGGAGTCAAGCAAATTTTTGTCACAGGCCGCATCATAATCATAGTTTCCCTCCGAAGGCCATTATGACTGTCAACATCTTCTATAGACATAAAAAATGTTTAAATATTTTAAAAAGACAAATGGTCATAAAAATTGCTAGCCTTGTCTCTATTTTTTTAATTGTAAATTTAGTAATGGCAAAGTTGTCTTTGCGGGCCACATAAAATCATGTGGTGGGCCATATCTAGCCCCCGGGCCTTGAGTTTGACACCTATGATCCAACCAGATAAATATATTTCAAAATTTCTAACATGATCCATATCAGCTAAGTTAGGGGGAAAAAAATAGTGGTCATGTTTTCCTTTTCAACTTTTCGCCTCTTCTGTCTGGTTTGTCTCCTCCCAAGCCGACTCCTCCATCATATTAACCTCGGCCACATGGCCAACCACGTGTAGCGTTCATGATATCAAGGGGTCCCTCCTCATGTGTCGTCGGCGATCAACATCGGTACCCGCTCGTTTCTTTAGTAACTATCTGAAGCGCAGGGAGTGGATAGATCCTGGCATTGTCTTTATTGGCTCCGTTATTTCCACTGCATGCTCTCGTGCTCCGCTAAGGGGATGAAGGATGAGAGCGCAAGGGAGCGATGAAAGAGGGCAGGGGATATTATCCGCGGGCCAAACGCTGCGAAGGTTTGCTGACAAGGGATTTGTGTTAAGATTTAAAAAAAAAAAAAGAGTCTTTGTTGCTTGTTGTTCTCCCCTTTATCCATTTATTTCAGCTTTTAAACTCTGAAACATTGACAGATGAGGTTTTTATCTCTATAAAAGGGTCGAATGAAAAACAAAATAGCGGACTTCCTGTTAGTTTTTTTTAAAGGCCCGATGATGTGCATGTTTCATCGGTGTATGTCAGAATTATTTTATTGGGAAACTGCGTTGCCATGGTAACAATTGCACAAAATCTCACTACCGTATTTTCCGCACTATAAGGCGCACCTAAAAACCTCCAATTTTCTTAAAAGTGCGCCTTATAATTCGGTGTGCCTTATATATGGACCAATATGGATTTGTGGATGAGGACTAATTTATTAAAGTAAGCTTTACGTGTTTATTGTGTGTGTTGTGTGATATTAACGTTTGAGCAACGTTGAGTTATTATTGATATATTGTTATTGTTGTCACTATTTCGAGTGTTACTATATTGTGATTGCATTAACGTCTGAGCAACGTTGAGTTATTTATTCTATGCGCCTTATAATCCGGTGTGCTTTATATATGGACACAGTTTTAAAATGGGCCATTCATTGACGGTGCACCTTATAGTGCAGAAAATACGGTAAGGCCTAAGTACTCTTGCAAGCAAATACAAAGTAGATCTGCTTAACCCGCTAGCAGAAAAAACAAATGCAGGAAGAAATGAAGAAGATAAAGTAAATAACCACATAGGTGCAAGCCATTTTACCCTTGAATTAACGCCAGGGACCTCCGTTTTTATTAGCGCCAGCGTAAAATACGTGCACCCGATAAATTGACTTAATTTTCTCCCATCAACCCTCGTTGACTGAGTCTAAGCAAGACATGCATCAATAAAAATGTGTTTGTGTGTCTACCGCTGCTCGCCTTGCTGGTCGACATTATTACAGCAATAAGACACGGAATAAAGTTGAAATGCCAAGCGGTGAGCTGAAATACTCCCACTGTTGCAGCAAAGCAGCATTCGAAGTTACAACATAATCGTACCAGTATGCCGAAATCACGCACTGTGGATTTAAGGCAAGATGGCGTGTTGTTTTATTAAAGTCTCATTTGATTGTGGTGACATATAGATGGTGTTAAAAATAGAGTTCTGCGAAATACAAGGGTAAGCGTTCGTAAAAGAGGAGGACAATTGTTTAGTGTGCGTGAAAGACAACAAAAAAAAAAACGCACATTGTAGACTTGGGCCACGTGGACCTGATTTTGCCAATTGACCCATATTCCCAAACACAGTAATAATTTCTCCCCAGTCTCATTCTTTCCAACCACAGAAAACATTTGAAAGGTGGGAGGGTGAATGGAACATGCTGACTAGATGTGAATAAGAAAATGAAAGACACAAAAGACGAACGGAAATACAGTAGCAGTAATTTTCCATTTCAAGACTGGGAAGCGTTGATGTAGTTTCTGGCTCTTATTTTTTTTATTCCCCTCTGCCTCTGTTTCTTTTTTTCCTCCATCTTGTAGTAGGCATAATGCTGGGTACCCTAATATAAGTCTATATGTGTTAAGAATTTTTATTTTCTTCAATGTTATTAATTAATATTTATATTTTGTATATTAGATTTTATTTATATTTTGTATATTATTTATATTTTATTAATTAATTTATTGACATTTTTAAATTTATTTTAGGGTTAATGACTTTAGTTATAATAATTAGGAACTTGACTATCCAATCAGAGCCTTAGTAGCAAATTGAATATTCAGCATTGCAGTTGAGAAAGAAAGGCAAACCGTAATGATTAAAAATAATAAATAAATAGATAATAAAAAATCCCTTCTCACATTGTGGGTTCAAGAGGTAATGTATTTAATTCAAAAGGCTGGCGACAACCAGAGGAGTATTAGGAGTGACTCCTTTGGCCTTAATTGCATATGCATGGGTAAGCAAAAGGCTTTCAAATGTAAAAATGCACTTTAGAAGATTGCTAAAACACACATAGAAAATATGCAAAAAAATAAGATGCTTGGGTATGAACAACCCGCTTTGACAAGGAGCTTTCGAAGTTTATATAAAGATAATATACGAAGCGAACGCGTGTCTTCAAGTGGCTCTGGAGCTAATTCCCTCAGTACATAAAACACTTACACAACAGAATAAAACGAAACACACACGCCGGAGCCAAAAGCGATTGGAGCAAAAATCTGAGCTCTGCATCACATTAGTGGAACTTCACGGTGAGGTTTGTCATTAACCCGCTCGCAGCGGGCGTCTAATAGCTTGCCAGTAAATAAGGAAAGGGAGGAGAGGGGGGGCAAAGCTCGGGGCGAGCCTTTCAGCTTAAACTAAAACCTACTTACAATCTGTATGAATTTTACAAGCGTATTGATTGCAAAGTAAATCAGCGTGCTTCCTGGAGTACTTTAATCCTAGTTCGGTATCCCTAAACACACCTTGAGGATAATCAAACTGCTTTGCCACAGGGATGCCAAGTGCACAAGGAGATCACAGCACCCTTTGCAATTGATGCTGGAGGCTTTCATGAAATCAATGGCTCGTTTACATGGGGCCGATGAAGGGGGCGCTGTGTCGCTCGCCATAGGAGGCCAAGGCTAAGTGACTAGAAAAGTTTGGACATTGCAGCCATCTTGTCAGCAAATCTATCAGTGCATCTCTGCAGAGTAAACCAGAAGTTTGCTGTATTTGTCACTGACTTGAGAAACTCTGACTTTATTTTACATTTTAGGTTTGGTCTCAAAACTTATATTTTTACATCTGCCTGCAACTCATTATTATTATTATTATTATTATTTTTATTATTATTGTTTTTTCATTATTATTTTTGATTTTCATTTTCATTTATTTATCTACTGATTTTATTGTTTCCATTTCAGGTTTGGTCTCAAAACTTTTTAGATCTGCCTGCAACTCATTGTTATTATTATTATTATTATTTATTCTTTTTTTTTCATTATTGTTTTCATTTTCATTTTGTTCTATCTACTGATTTTATTATTTTAACACTATATTGTTTTATTTGACTCCATGTAAGGTGACCTTGAATGTCAGAAAGGCGTTGTCAAATGAAATTTGTTATTATAATTTACTAGGTTGGCCATTTGACAGGATTTTTATTTCTACTCAGCATAAACATGAGCATAGCTGTGAATCAATGACGCTACGGGAGGGAGAAAAAATTGATTTCTACATGAAAGCAATGATGGCAACAACCCTAATTGGCTGCAGATAAACTCCTTGACCGGATTGTTGACTTATTGATTCGAGTGGATATTTAGAAAAAAGCTGAAATTCGGCCAGCTGGCCAACATTCAATCCAAGCCAAAGAAAACAAGGTAATTCACATATTGACTCGGAAAAGAAAACCTTGGACAACGTGGATTGTGTATTTGCTTAAGCCAAGGCCGATCGGCTTTTCGACCAATAAAAGAGCAAATATTCAGATCCAATTTAAATCCGTGCGACACCCTCCTCCTTCCAAAATCATCCCATTGACAGGACAGACAAACGACACGGAAAAACCTAACCTCCTCGGAGCTAATTAACTCACGGAAACACGCTGAGGAACATTTCTTTGGGAAATCACATTTTTGACATAAATATCTTGGCAGGGATAAGAACATTTGCGGCAAGGTGTTTACATGCAGGTTAGATCCCAAAGCAGCTCTGCTCCATTTAAACAACCTCGGTGGTAATCCAAATTCATAAATAGCTCTATATGAGGAACGAGGCAGCCTGCTGAGTTGAAGAGAACATTTCAGGAGAGCTTGTTTTTTTCTGCCGAAGGAAACAGATGAGCAAATTTGATGTGGCATCTTTTTATGAATCCTTATCAAATTAGGCTGAAGATTCCAAGTTTTGGGTTTTTTTGGGGGGGGGAGGTGTTGCGGTCAAGACTCGTAGGTTCTTCTCCATCACCCATCTGTCTTCTGGAGCTGAGGGAGCAGCGTCTGTTTTGCATCTCTGCTTTGCCAGTGCGAATTAGAGCGAAGGCTTCTCTGCCTCCTCTAAATGTTTCATGATGTTTACCAGCCTGTTTGTTCTGAGAGCAGATCAAGGGCAGGCCACTCCCACTGGCAGGCACTCGAGGGGAGGTGGTAGGAAACATTGGTGGAGGGAGAGCTGGAGGGACATTCGGTGATGGATGCTTGGGTGGATGGAAGCGTACAAGGAGCACAAATCATAAATTCGTTTTGCAGATACGTTTCCGAAGGGATCAACAAAGACTTACGAATCTGACATCATCTTTAAGATGTCAAGACTTGTCAATCACGAACCTGCCCTCACCTCGGCTTTGTCCTGTCGTTTCTCCTTGACAGGCTGTAAGTTGATAATTGACATTTTCACACCAGATCTTTGCTGACCTGGAAGCGAGCGAGGGTTTAGGCGGGCGGCAGCAAAGCTAACAAAGCTCCCGTTGTTCTGCCTGTAATTAGACACAGCTCTTCTTATTGAATTCATACCAAACTGGAGGAGAAAAGGGCCAGACGCTCTTCCTCTTTCATCCCCTCATTTTGTCTTTTAATATTTAAAAAATTCTGATTCCTTTTTACTGTATTTTTTTAACCTATCTCTGGCAATCATGGACCCTTACGACCCCCCCCCCCCCCCCCCTTCCTCACACACTCTCCATCCTCTCAAGGAAACTGCACGACGCTGCCTCCGTTGCATCTGTAACACGGCTCTGCTTTTCTCCTCCCGCTCTGTCACTTGCTATTTTTCACACACTACATCCTCCAGCTCATTTCTCCAGTAATTGCCTCTAAATCCAACATTCTCATTACCTCTTTTTTTTATGATTTCTATTCGGTTTTTAATAATCCTCGCAAAGGTCATATTTGAGCCAAGCAGCTGACTCCCTTTTTTACACTCCCCACGCATTTCAAAATCACAAATGCTGTTTTATTTTTTCGCATTGCTGCAGTTGATCACTGGACTAAAAGTCCCTCAAGCTTCCACTTGGGGGCGTTGTGGCTTTATGCTTTCCTTCTTGCATGCAAGAGCAAACAGATTTTCGAGCCTCGCCCAGTGTTCCACAATCCCCAGCATGATTAGCGTATCGTCCATTCCACCATCCCTTAAATCAGCTACGATAAAACAGATGCCAGATTGAAATGTCACAAGCATATCTCAAACTGCCAGAGTATTAACCTGGTTCACCTCACCTCAGGTGACTTTAGGAGGAGGTGCGATGAATCGCCATTGATTGAGAGCCCTCGAGGGTTTCAGGGAGCAGACAGATGAGGGAGAGAAAGACGATAGTGGCAATGAACAGGATTGTGACTTTGCATGAATTGTAGTTGGACTGAGCAAAAGGATGGAGAAGTCAGGTTATGAATGGTGATAGCAGTGAGCATTGATCTGGAAAGGTGGAGCCGGGATTCGGACTTGAGAGTAGATCTGAGCTACGTCTCGGTGGAGCCTATTGAGTTGATAATAGGCCAAGAAAGCAAGCTTCTTGTTTTCAATGTGCGTCATAAATCTTTCATTGTTACCCTCTCGTCTTCTCCATTTTTTTTCTCATCATTTTCACCTGTATGGACATCACGTGCTGTTAGCTGCACAATAGTGATGCATTTTTGAATAGCGAGGTTTTAGGTTGGATAATGGCTACGATTTCGTTCGTGCTTTTGGAATGCTCTTAGTTGATAAAACGCTGAAAAAGGAACAGCTTTTAAAAGCCGTTTGTGAATGTTATGTTGGCTTCTTGTTTTTTTGTGTTTTCCTTTTGTTGTTTTTTTGTCCGTGTTACGTTTTTGGGTCCACCTGTGCTCGCCAAGGCGCTTCTGAGTGTTTACCTTTCGGTGATTTTCTCGTTAGTTCGTCAATTACTCGTTTTTTTGTTTTGGTTCATTGTTTGTGATTTTTCTCAGTTGTCACAAGTCATGTGGTGTTGAGTCTGACCCAATGTTTGTGAGTAGGAGTTGTGCTTTTTGATATTTATTGATTCTACGTGCCTTGTTTGCTTTTCTGTTTGTTCGCTTAAAGATGAGACACTGAATCTAATGGGTCAAGTTTGAGAAAAGAAATATCGCTCTAATATTCCACCATATTTTTCAGTGTATCTATAAAAAAATATATATAAGCATGACCATGGAATGAAAAGAAGTAAAAAAAGTAAAGCAAAATGCCACACTGATATGACACTACTATAATCCTTTTTTAACCACGAAGCTGCCAACCGACAGTCCACTGTCTGGAATGTGTGCAAAATCATAACAATGGACGAATTGCTCCATGTGGCACAACTGGGTTATGCTTGAGAAAAAAATTGCATGTGATTGGATTCCCTCAGCCTAGCTCAAATGTGGATCAAAATCCAATAAGATCTGCCACCAGGGGAAAAGACCCCCAACCCCCCACCCGTCAATGTGAGCCAAACAACATAGACAAACGGCACACGGGCAATCCAACAACACGCCCACGGTGAAGAAAAACAAACCCACTCGAATCCAAATGACAACTTCATTTGTCTGAACGGTTTGTGGCTTGTTTACTAACCCAATAATATTAGTAACAATATTCATTATTATTGAAGAAATACCGTATTGGCCCGAAATATAGGACGACCCTGATTATAAGACGACGCCCTCTTTTTTATGGTGCAAGTTTGAAAAAAGACTTTATGAACAGCAAATTGAATTTTCATACAGAAAATAATTACAGTACATCTGAAACAAATGATTACAATGTAATAATAATAATATAAAAAAATAATGCAAACTCCTGCCGCTATTTTTATTTTTCTTCTTCATGACAGGGGTTCGCTTTGGACTGGGGAGTTAAGTTCCGCATTCGCTTTAAAGATATCTGCCGCCATCTAGCGTTGTGAATGGGTATAATGTCGAGACCCCGAATGTAAGACGACCCCCACTTTTTCTTGTCTTATTTCAATGCAAAAAAACACCGTCTTATATCCCGGCCAATACGGTATATTATTATTATTAATAATATTAAAAAATACTAATTAATTATTATTGTTTTTTTTATTATTTATTTATTATTGTTTGCAATGCCGGCAATAAAATCAAATCAACATCAAAACTACCGTAGTATTCTTTCATTATACCTAAAGCAAAACTTTTTGTGATGACAATCCAAGTCAAGTTGGATAAACCTACATCGCCATATGTATTGTAAATAAGCGGTTCCCGTCCTTTATAGCTTTCTCTTCCCGTCTCATTGGCACGGCACTCCTCTCTCAGCGGAGGTATGCACACATCCAGCTGGTGTGTGTCATGCTCTGCCGCTTGCTACTCCTCATTAATGGCCACAGTGGCCAGGAGACCAGCTGGACACACAGATATATACACACACACACACAAAATATTCATCCACCTTATTACCATATCGCTTGTCTCTCAGAAAGAACCGGGACAGGTGGGAAAGGAGGGCTCGGCTTGCTGTTGTTTCACCCCAGAGTCTCATCCAAGCGCCTTGGAATAGCTTTCATGCTGATGACCAATGGCAGCTTTCCATTTCCAGCAAACTAGAAAATGCCACGGGGGTAAAGGTTTAAGCCTGAACTCACAATTGCGGGGATTTTCGCCTTAAGTGGCTGCGGTGTAAACAATACATAGTCAATAGGCATGTAAAAAAATGCATTGTTTCAAAAGCTGGACATTTTCAATAGGAGTGCAACAATATGACATGTCTGGATTCGCTTGGTACAATTTGCACATTTTCACAGAAGCAATATCTACCGTATTTTCCGCACTATAAGGCGCACCGGACTATAAGGCAATGAATGGCCCATTTTAAAACGTTGTCCTTATATAAGGCGCACCGGACTATAAGGCGCACCATTAATGCATCATGTCAGATTTTTAATCCAAATCAAATCATTCTCCATTTTATCTTTTTCATTTCAACTTCAGACGCAACAAATTACTTTATAATCACAAAATAATGATCCATAGTCTTTTTGATTCATGATTCATAGTCTTCAGCGGGCCACTTATGATTGATTTCATCACACAATGCTTCGGGGGCCAGTTTAAATTTAGGAATTTGGTCCATATATAAGGCGCACCGGACTATAAGGCGCACTGTGGGTTTTTGAGAAAATTTTAGGTTTTTAGGTGCGCCTTATAGTCCGGAAATTATGGTAGTTATGTCTTAGTTAAAGCTAGTGTCTTAATCTTGTGACAAAAGTATTGATATATTTTTAAGTGTATAATGAGAGTAACCCAATATCAACACACAGAGGTGTTTTGGAAAATGTTAACAAGCAGTACTTGACTATCTGTAAATAAACATTTTAGCACGGTGTTAACAAGTGTTACGCTTTATTAAGTCTAAATTGCAGCTTTCATTTTACTGCGCTGATTGTGAAAAGAATCAGGCAACATTTTCTCCACCCGCTCAGTTTCTTTCAGGGCTAGTAAATGTTCGGCAACTGGGAAAAGGAAGTGCTGTAATGGCGCCATTTAGCTAATGCTGTCTAAGGCAGCACTTTTGAGGCCATTGAGATTTCACGCGGCAGCTGCGGATTCTTTTAATCTGTGGCTCCAAAGTGAAAAATTATATTTTCGATAACGGGATAATGATAAGGCTGAAGGATGTGATCAAAATCTGATGCAAATTTATTAATAAGATGGATTTGTCGTAGGAGGAGATAAAGTCAAATTTGGATTGCTTTCCAAAAAAACAAAAACAACCGATCGTGTCTGAAAGCAGCGACTTGACAAAACGCAATCAAAGTGTTTGGCTTAGCTTCCAAATAGCTTTTACGTTCCATTTCTCTGAAATCCTAGCTTATATTTTTTTCATATAAAGAGGTATGAATTTCCACTCCCCTCATCATTCTCTACCAACCCATCTCTTCCTTCGCCACGCTTGACGGACTTTGTTCGCCATCATTTTTTTCAATAAGTCCCCCTTTTCCCTTTCTCCCGGTATTACTTTGTCCTCCTGTATGATTTGGTTGTTCCTCACCCGTTACTCCCCCCCTCCTTCATCTTCCAACCTCTCTTGTCCCCTCTTCCTGGCTATGTATGAGGTGATGTATGGTCGCTGTCAGCGCTAGAATCAATGAGACGCCGGTTGTTTTAATTTAGCCTGGGAGCCCAACGGATCCAGATCCTGAGCATCTTGGAAGAGCGATGGCAGTGGCCTTTCTCTCTCTTTTGGCTCCCTTCCCTCTGTCCTCCCACACGGACTCGGTGCATTGATCAACACTTAACTCCCGCAGGACACGTCTCTCTGTGTTCTAGCGAGGATTTAGAGACCGGAGCGAGCTCACCTGTTGTCGGTAAACACGCTTTTGGAGTCGCACCGGTGCCGAGTGATGAGCTGCTTCGTGGCCTGCCGTGTCAGCAGCTTGAGACTGAGGACAGTACGGTCAAAGTCAAATATAAACACAGACGGGTTTAAATAAGAGGCTGTTGAAGATGTTCACCACCCACAGCTACAAAAACATCTTGGAGTCAAGGTGGAATTATAGCAAAAGAATTGTCCTTGCTACTTACCGTATTTTCCGGACTATAAGGCGCACCTAAAAACCTAAAATTTTCTCAAAAGCCGACAGTGCGCCTTATAGTCCGGTGCGCCTTATATATGGACCAAATTCCTAAATTTAAACTAGCCGGAAGCACTGTGTCATGAAATCAATCATAAATGGCCCGCTGAAGACTATGAATTATGAATCAAAAAGACTATGGATCATTATTTTGTGATCATAAAGTCATTTGTTGCGTCTGAAGTTGAAATAAAAAAGATAAAATGGAGAATGATTTGATTTGGATTAAAAATCTGACATGATGCATTAATGGTGCGTCTTATAGTCCAGTGCACCTTATATAAGGACAAAGTTTTAAAATGGGCCATTCATTGAAGGTGCGCCTTATAGTCCGGTGCACCTTATAGTCCGGAAAATGCGGTAGTCCAAAAAAAATAAAAATGTTTGGCTCAAGCAGAACTGACCCTCGGGTTTGATGATAAAGCAGAGCAAGAGAAAATATTTCCCGTCTTCTAGCCAGCTCTTAAGTTTCCAAATCGGGCAGATTCTTCGCAAATCCTGTCTGACTTTCGAGCTTGTTTGATCTTTACTGCAAGATTGTGCTTTTTTTTTTTTTCATGCTGCAGGCCCAGTGAGGGAAGATGTCGGTTTTCAATTAGATGAAAACTGGAAGTTGCCTTACTCCTAATATGGTGTTGTTGGATGAAGTGTACTTTTTTTTTTTTTCTTCAATGTCACCTACGTTCATAACTTCGGTTGCTAGTCTTCAGTTTCGATTCCGATGCCGAGGAGACTTTTGCCAGTTTCCGAACCATCTGCTTTGTTAGAGTCGTGATTAAAAGTTTCTTCCTTTCAAGTGACTTTCCTTTGTCTCCGCCTCCGCTCATTGTGAATTCTTTTCACGCTTATCCTCATTTTGCTATTTTCTCTAAATTGAAATCTCATGCTTGTTCCCCGCTGCTACGCTTGGCTACCTTGGGAGTATCCAATCACGGGCTAAACCTTAGCTTAGCTGAAGACATTCTCCCTGCTGCTAGTTTATAATTAATGATTAAAACACGCATCTTTAAAACAGATCAGCATTTTTAGGATTGCTTCTTCTTGTCTGTCCATCTTGGCCTTTCGACCAACCAGACCTCTCTGGCCAAAAATGGCTTCCCCTCACTTCTACCTTCTGCTTGGCTGCTCATCACTTGGCCCTAGGGTTCTCCTCAATGTAACTGGCAGCACTCCACATGACGTTCCCATTTGCAAGATGTGCCCTTTCCCATAGATGCAAAGAAAAGGCTCTGAGAACAAATGAGTCAGACACTATTTTCGTTTCCATAAAATGGAAGCGATATACAGTAAATGTGATTCATGACTGAAAGAGAAACAAAACTGGCGAAGGGTTTTGACTCAAACATAACAAACAATTGCAAACTCGAACTTGAAGCAAAGTTCGGGTTAAGGACATCCGATTTATTTCCGAGAACGGGTGTGATTTTTTTTTTCTGGTTTCAAGAATGAAAATTTAAATTTTCGTTTCAGTCAAATTCAGGGACAAAATAATGACTGTTATTTTCATCAGGTAGCACTTAGCCATAATTTTCTTTTGTCCTTTAACATGAATCACCTGTCGGAAAACTGGCAGTTTGAATTGAACATTTGAATGGAAAAAATTCAACGATAATGGATTTATTAAGCGTAATGTGTCATCGTGTTCAGCTTTTCTTTTTTTTTTTTGCCAATGAGCTTACTTTTGAAATGTTTCAATATGAGAAATATGTTTTTTTCTCTCTTCTAAGATTCAACACAAAAATGTTTATTGGGCTTTATGTGTTGATTATTTTCAAATACTTCATCAGAGGGTTGGCTATTAAATCCATAAATAATATAGTGTGGTGAATTCTCTTCGATGGTCAGCTGGTCTTCCAAATAAGATGGTGAAAAAGTGCCTGACCCGAACATGCCCTGGTCGTACTTAGGCTTACTAGTGAGATATACATTGCATGATACCAGAATAAAAATTCACAACAATAGAAACATGTCCCGTGATTAAAATAAATCCTAACTAACCATGGAATTGGCCAAAACCTTGCAGACAGTCCCAGATAGCTAAACTCCCAATATTGTATGACGACACACTCGGGAAGGAAGAATCATTTTTGTCCTTGATTGCAATTTTTTTTTTTACACACATCTTAATTTGTCCCTTGCATCTAATCCACATATCAAGCACACATTAGAGCAGGACCGATTTATAACACATGGTGGGAATAGCAAGCAAAAATAAATGAAGAAAATATGATTCTGCAAACAGGATAGGGCTGAAGTTGACCTTTGGGAAATGAGCATATCTCTTTTTAAATAATGGTTATGTTTTGTGTATGAAATTATCTCGTGGCGTTGGCACAGAGAATAAATGAGCGCATCGCATTCCGCGCACGCCTTCATTTGTTCGGGGAAACATTGCAGTGTATTGCGATCTGAAACTATTTTCCCACTTGATGTGTTTCATGAGTAGGGATGCTTGAGAGGAAGACAGGAAAAGGAGATGAAGCAATCTATTCCTGTCTTGCCATAGGCTGGCTTGACATGGCGCACTGAGGTTCTTTGAGTGGGATGAAATAATATCTTCATTCCCTCAGGAGTAAAATGGGCTCCCTCCCCTGAACACATCCCGCTTTTATCAGCGGCCACACTTCAAGGCTTTCGTCATCATCAATGAGAAGGGAAAGATGACACGGCGATGAGGTGGAATTGATATCCGCCGTGCGCTTGATGAGATTAGCCATGCGGTGTGTTAGCATGTTTAGCATCATGTCCAAGTCGGTGGTATCGTCACCTTCGATACTTCGCTCTTAAAAAGAAAGCGGATTTTTGAAGCCTAAGTTCTTGCAAGGCATTTCCGCCAAGACATTAAAAATCTAAACGTCCGTAAAGGATCGAACAAGTCGCGGGGCATTTGTGGGTTGCTTGGCATGTGAGAAGAGCCTGTAGTGGATTACATTAAACTAAGCCTAGCACTAAACGATGCCAGTATTTGGAGAAGCCCCTTGGCAGTTTGAAGAGGCAATTCATCCACGCAGAAAGTAGCTTGATATGTGAAGAGCGCTTTGTTGAAGGAGCCAAAAAAAATAAAAAAATCATCCGCGAGGCCTTTACCTCATTTTTCGACAGTGAAATTGTCAAATGCCACACGGGCATTATCCTGTTATATGATACGGGCTATGACATTTAGAGAATTAGTTTGGCCAGAGTTTGGGAGAAGGACGGCTTATGTATTTGGTGTGGACAGACATCTAACGCTAACTGTGGTGACCGAATCCTCCAAGGACCGGTCTGGCTCTTTAATCAGAAACGAATAATACTTTGTTTGAAATACAAAGAGCAGCCAGACATGATGGAACTTTTTAATTATCGTATACACTTCCCTCACTCTTCATTTTTTTCTGCCTCTGGTATCTGTCAACACGTTTTCTCCTTGAGCTACTAGTGACACACAATGACCAACGTAATCACCCGTAGTCCACTGAGGCAAAAAAATAAAACAACAACCAAGAGGCACTCTAATCACTGTGAGATGTGAAGAGCCCTTCCTTGCTTTTACTTTGTCACCATGCATTTCATCCTTGGGGCTAGCCTCTTTGTTTTGTTCCCTCCTCTGACCTCTGTCGCATCCCTGGAGAAAGTTCCAGTCGGTGGGAAGGCCACCAGGGCGACTAACATCGTAGGCGGACTTATCCACGTTTAATTACACACAAGTTCCTCATAGAGTGAAATTTGGAGTGACTTGGCTGCATTATTGATGCCTCACTTTGTAACCCCCTGATTATAGCATACTATTTGAATGGATTCCATTTTGGAATAAAATTATTAAGCAATGGATTCCCACAGAGTGATTCCTCATCAAGAGATCCTCTGATTGGTTCTAGCTTCAGTGCTTCTGGGTAGCCTCATACTGAGAACTGTGAGTACTCTACAAATCATCCGCAGATGACCTTGAGGCAGCATCATCCAAGACATTCTCAGATCAGATCGTAAAATAAAAACGGACATTAGAATGCAGGTCAGGTTGTAGAATAAAAGTATGGAAGAGTGAAATGTCGGAAATTTTTTTTATTTTGTTACACTTGAAAAATATGGTATTCCAATTTTGTTTCTTTTCTGTGCACACAATGGAGTTCTCATGGGAACAAGAAGGCTCATTGTAATCGAAGTAAATGTTATTTTTACTTGTGAAGGATGAAGCTGTTTCAGCTGCTTGGATGTTATCTTTTTGCTACCCGGCTGAAAGAAATCTGTTTGGACACCAAACCCAGGTTGCGGGATCTCTTAGAAGGTCACACGAATGTCATCTTAAGCAACGTCAGCTCAGGGGCCGAACCTTTTCGCGATCCTTCGGGAGAAAGCGAGTTGCCTGTCGGCTATTTGGCTTAAAAGGTTCAAGGAGCTGCACTCGTGTCTCGACCATCTGTGCTGCGCTGCGCTAGCACCACATAAGGGATTCTTTAAACAGATGGTTTGAGGGCTGCATTGGAAAATGTCAGGACAAATCACTATCTCTGCAATGACTGCTATTTTAAATCTGCAAAAACCAATGAATTGAAACTTTGTTTTCTCACTTAAGTATAACTCATTCTCGACGCATAGTCAGAATAATGGAAGCTGCTTTGAAAAAGGACAAAACGACAATTGAGCCTGGTATTGAATCCATCCTGCACCTCAACACCTGAATGAAACAACAGAGGGAAACAAGTCTCTCTCTTATATCGACCAAAGTATGACTGCTGAATGTCAAGCGGAGACGTTTACTCACCTTCTTCACCTTGTTGCCTTGTATGACTGCTGAATGTCAAGCGGAGACGTTTACTCACCTTCTTCACCTTGTTGCCTTGTAACGCCGGATTGTAGAAGTCGAAGCACGATCACGTGGGTGGATGGGGAATTGTGTGTATGTAGCTTTGCAGCTCATATTAACAAGTGATACCTTGCGGCGACAAAGGGATCAGTGTATTGCCAAAATTGGAATTGCACCAGATTGTATTTTTAAATAATCATAAAGATCATTTTTTTTAAATTAATTTAATCAATTAAAATTGGAAAGGTTAACACATTTAAAAGATTTTTTATTTATTTATATTTTATTATTTATTTATTTTTATTTTAGCTCAAGTTTTAAATTTAATCATCCACCTTATTCCAGCTGTCCCAATTTTTGGGGGGAGGCAAGAATTGGTCATGGGGTTTGGTCTCACAGGAAATCAAAAGCAAAAAAAAAAAAGGAAAAATTGCTAATTCTGCTCAAGCAAATCAAACAACACATTTGTTTCCATCATACTTTCTGTTTTTTTTTCATTAAAAGTTTCAAACCATATGGGAGGACATTTATTGAATTAAGCCATAGAAAATACAAAAAAGGTGGAATGCAATGTTAACACAGAGGATGAGTGAAGGGTGTCAAGATGGGACTTTTCAGAACCTAAAGAAGAGGATGGCACATTTGTGAGCACCTTATTTTGTGCCCCCACCCACCCACTAATTCAAATTAAAAAAAAATAATAAAACGACACAAAAGAAAATAAAATAACGAGAATGCTTTTTATCATTCATTAGCAGGGACAAAGTTTTAAATGAAAGCAGAGTGTCTGGCTATTGGGTGGTGGCGAGGGGGTCAAATATTTTTTTCCCTCCCCTCACTGTAAGAAAATGTGAACGGTGCAGAAAGTCTTAATTTTCTCCCCTCTGAAAATCAGTTTTTCTTTTTTTTTTGTAGTCCGCAATAAATGTTCATAGTTTCTTGGTTGACATAAAAATGATCTTCAGTCACAGACGTGTCAAGTTTCTGTTCTGTCTTTTGAATAGTCTTTGTGAAAATATAGATTCGAACAGTCTTCTCTTCATGTCTGTCTACTGCAGCAGTAAACAAAGTGTCGCCCCAGAATCCAACAGAGCATGTTGCAGAAGATTCTGCGTGTGTGTTGATGTAAATCTCTTCTGAAGTTTGCTGTGATCACACTTCAGTCTGGAAATCACCCTCAGATGAGTCCGGGGTATTTGCCGACGATGAGTCCCAGTTCTTATTGTGAAGCTCCATGCGGTCTTTCTGCTCCCCTGGAATGATGGTCAACTCGGGGGTCATGGTCTTAAAACTGTCCCACGAGCTTCGGTCCTCAGGGGTTGACTTGTCCTGACGGGGGATGGAGAGAGCAAAAAAAGACAAAACAAATCGAGGCATGTGAGGTAACAATTTAAAAAAAAAGGCAGATGGGGAAGTGTAATCCCCGTGGAAGCAATCTTACTAAAGCCACTTCCTGTTTTGATTGCATTTCAGAGGACTTTTATTCGTGTCGTTTCAAGCAGATACAATGTTCAAAAGTAGTCTGACAAGGAGGGAGTAGGAGCATTTAGCTGATCAAACGCTTTTTTTTTTTTTTTTGTACAAACCATCTGTTTAGTCACGTTTAATGAAGCGGGCTGCTGTCCAGATGCCTTTCAGACTCAAGTCCCAGTTGTGTGAACTGCAAATATTTTTGGGGTAAATTAAACACAGCTATGGCCTGAATTTGTAAATACAAGTAAGGTTTTTTAGATATACATAATATATTTCAAACATCTATACTTGTGATATTTTGGTGATGACTTTATAAGCTCTTGAAGAATAGATCTATTTTTTTAATGATAATAAAATAAATAAAATAATAAAATAAAATAAATATAAAAATGTATAGAAAATATATATTTAAATAATAATAATATGTGATATTTTGGTGATGACTTTATAAGGTCTTGAAGAATAGATCTATTTTTTTAATGATAATAAAATAAATAAAATAATAAAATAAAATAAATATAAAAATGTATAGAAAATATATATTTAAATAATAATAATAATAAATATTGTTGGTTGTTGGTCAAAGGATGGCTGACTGATGAGTAACAATCTTCAAATTCAAATATTGAATAATATATATATATCATTCAAAGATATATTTGAAATATATCTTCAAATATATTTCAAACATCTATACCTGTCATATTTTGGTAATGACTTTATAAGGTCCCAAAGAATAGATCTATTTATTTTAATAATAATAAAATAAACAAAATCAAATATATATAAAATATACATTAAAAATAATAATAATAAATATTATTGTTGGTCAGATGATTGGCTGCCTGATGAGTAACAATCTTCAAATTTTCTGATTCAGTGGAGGTGAGCACACTGCATTTGCCTGGCATCGTCATTGAATTTTCAAAAAATGTTTTTGTCTATTACAATCTTGCCCCGAGCAACCCTTGTGGGCAGGAACGATACTGCTTCAAACTTGGCAGACTTTGCTAACTGACTGGGAATACAAACCAAACCAGACAACAGTCTTCCATATCCACTTCAATATTCAGAAATGATCAAATTTACATCACTACAATTTCCTTAAAAGCTGTTTCTGCTCACAATCCACAACAACAGCAACCTTTTCATGTATTTCCCGATCGAGCAGTAAACCCGCCGCCTTCTCCTGCCAATCGGTTCTACTTCACAAGAACTAATCATAGCATGAAAGTTTCCGTCTGAAGGCCTGTTATCGCTGCATGTGGTCCTCAGATGTGCCCCCCACACATATAAAATGCATGTTCGGGGGGGGGTAACTATTAACAGAATTAAAGGTATGCACCAGATAAGGCCCATTATTCAAATGTCACTCCGGTGCTTGTGGAGATAATGATTTGCAGATCTGTGATGTACAGATTTGGAAGAACGCTTGCTCAGATGCTTGTGTGAAATTTAAAAATTCGATCAAGAAGTTCAGGAGTGATAATCAAGCCTTATGCGTCCACCTGCAAAAAATACGTTTTATCCGACACTTAATTCCAGCTGAGACCCGCAAAATACAAATCGGAGATCCGCCGCCTTCCTGGCAGTACCGATGATGATCGTTGTAGCTCAAGGGGGCAATCTGGGCCTTATTATCATTCTTGCAGCGTCACATTCTGACAGTTGGCAAAAATGAATACAAAAAGCATAATCTGGGAGCCAATTTGCATGCTAACTGCTGGCGAAGGAGCATTTTGTAAAGCGGGAGTATGCGTAATGCAGCCGTTAAGCCTCGACACTATCCCCGGGAGAGCGGGCTAACGCGATTGTGTTGCTCGGGCATGTCTATCCCGTTGCCTGTCCCCCATCTATGCGGGCCTCTGTTCCTCTATGCCCAAAAGCGCCAGCTCCTCACCCCACCCCCCAACACACACATCTACATCTCTGCCAGAATCCCCTCTACTTACACTGGATGAGTTCTTTTCACCTCCAGCAGATGAAATGCTCCATCGCTTTTCCCTCTGTGGCGATGAAAAGGCATGCATGGGATGTCGAACAGAGAGAGAGAGAGAAAAAAACAAGGTAGAGAAAAGAGAAGAGGAAATCAAAGTCACTCACAACTCTGCTATTCAATAAACATTGTTCCTGCAGGTGAGCAGGTCGTCGACACAATTGCTTTTTCGCACTCTCTCTCTCTGCCCAAACGATAAATGCATGACAACATGCATAGAAAGAATATATAGAATAAGTCCCATGTTTAATATATTTCAGAAAAAAAGCATTTATGATTCACTCATTAATATTCAAAACATTGATACACCAAAAATCTGTTGTAAAAAAAATAATATATGTCAGCAGGGGATTTGTTTGCAAATACTGAGGCATACCTCGATGATATCAAACATTTTTATAATTAGTTTCCATAAGCAAGTACAGAACTAATAGCACAAGACTCTAACGTACAAAAAGTAAAATACTATTTTCCAAGAGGAAGCTACAGAAAGGCAAGTAAAAGAAAAATCTACTGGCTATTTTAATATTAATATATTATTAATAATGATATTTTCGGATGGAAGAAATCTACCACCGATTGAACTCATTGATCCTCTCTTTTAGAGCATGGAATGTTAATTAGGTTTTGGGAGATTATTTTGGTATGATAGGTGAGTGGGTTAAATATTACCTTTGTTGACTTGGACGCCCATGGATCTGCTGACTGTTTGGCTACACTCAAACTGAGATGTGACAATAAGCAACAGAAAGACCCCCATCAGCCAACAAAGGACATAGAAGGGGGAGGGGGGGTGGAAGGGGCAAAAGAAAAATCAATATAGGCAAAATAAAATACATATGGAGTGTTAGGCTCACAGAAATAATTAAATGGCACAACACATGAAACAAAAAAAAATCACAAAAAAGGTTGAGTGGATACCAGAATTTTCTGATGAGTCAGCAATTACAAAGTGACGCTAGCATCATTCGTCTTTTAGTTGGAAAGAAACGACGAGTAACAAGGCCCTTCAAAGGAGTCAAATTAGGAGAATGTAGGGCGAATAAATTCCATTAGTACAACACATTGCAAACAAACGAGCAATCAGACGTAGGCTGTCTAGGCCGTAATGAGAAGCGATGTGATCCACAGCCAGCGTCAGCTTCGCCGCACCCAAAACAGTCCCCTCACAAGTGAATCAGCCTTTTTTTAATTGGCCTAAAGACACTAAGTGAGCCGAAACCGCATTACGCCACTCGGTGCATGAAGCTAATGTTAAGCTACTTGATTTCAAAGCCACTGTTGCACAAAAAAAAAAACACCGATACTATTCTTTTCTTTTGCATGTAGCAAATTATTGCTAACGCCGAGGTGGAGGGTATTAATTAGAAAGAATCGGAGGGAGGGATTATTAATCAATTAAAGCATCAAATGAGTAAAGAATGGAGAAATGAGCGAGACAATGAGATAGATGATGTCAAGCTGTGAGGACAAACGGGGGGGGGAAATTCGATCAGGAGGAGAGAAAAAAAAATGACAAGCAGGGAGACTTTCTTTATTGTTGGAATACAAAAGGCCCTTCTGCTTAACTCCAGCAAATTGATTTTCGGGACCTCCGGGGTTTTAAGTGCAAGCAAATTGTCCACCCTCAATCAACACGAGAAAAAAATTGCTCTTTGTCATTTCACTTCAATTTATGAGATCTAACAAAAGCACACACATTACCTTGGCGAAATGTCCCCTCCAGTTGCCAAAACCCATCGATTACAGTTTTTGCGGTTAAGTATATATTCATAAAACCCTCAACCTGAGCCTGACCTCTTCTTTTTATGATGTAACCTAATGGAAGAACCCTCTCAAGATCTACATCTAGATTCCATGTCACATGCGGTTTTAGGTTCCCGAGAGTTTCTCTTGTCTCCGTCTATTTGCATTCTGCACAGGCATGCTGTGTCTATCTGCAAAGGGAAGCCAAGCACTCTTCATTTAATCAAGAACGCAGCAGGCAATAAGAGGAAAATACTGTATACACCTTTTGAGAGCCACAAACTGCCGTTCCCATTATGCGGCGCAAGCTCTCCTTCTGTTCCACTCACACACACACACACACACACACACATACCAACCATCGTACATTAGCGTACGTAGCACATCATAACTACCGCATGCAAATGTAGGACGACCTTCTGAACCCTGCAAAGACAAAACACGCTGGTTTTGAGGAAGAAGCTCGAGCAATAGAGAAGGAGCTCATGGCCATGCGTTCCACACTGTGCGACTCCCTTCTCTGACTCCCTGCCTTCTCTATTATAGATAAGAGTGCAAATGCACTATGAATCTCTCTTTGCTATGCTCCCTCTCTATCTTCTGCAATTGTATACATGTGTACCGTATTTTCCGCACTATAAGGCGCACCTAAAAACCTCCAATTTCCTCAAAAGCTGACAGCGCGCCTTATAATCAGGTGCGCCTTATATATGGACCAATATTGAGCCACTACAGCAGGCGTGTCCAAAATCAGGCCCGCGGGCCAAATGTATATATCTTATATATGAACAAAGTTTCAAAATGGGCCATTCATTGAAGGTGCGCCTTATAATCCGGTGCGCCTTATATTTGGACAAAGTTTTAAAATGGGCCATTCATTGAAGGTGCACCTTATAATCCGGTGCACCTTATAGTGTGGAAAATACGGTATATGTATTTACATGCAAGTGTATATGTATACATATATATATATGAATATTGGTTTACTCAAAAGCTTAAGAGAAAAGCCCGTGATTGATTTTCATCATTTAAGTTAATGCGGAGCTTTGTGAGGAAGTGGCGGCTGCCGTTTTACAGGTTCTTTACAGTTGCGCTAATTGAGTGTAACGATGAGTCGTTATCTCACAGCCCATAGCGATCAATTTGGTAAATATTATTAGCATTACCAACCAGGCTTCAAAAAAAGAAAGGGTTGTCGGTGTGAGTGTGTGAAGAGTTGTAAGGGCGGGATAGAGGAAGACAAGCAGAAATAGAGACTGAAGATCTGTGGTGGTTTTTATTATCGCCCAGTTTACTTTAAGCTTAGTGCACTTAGTTGGAAAATTGGATTAGAATGGGGAGGTAGAAAAAATGTGTCCACATCTCGATCATTCTCTGTTGGATATTTTCTGGTATCCACTCAATCTTTTCAACAAAGTCAACACATGGATCAAACCTTACCCCAGAGAGAAAATGGATCAAGCCTTCTTAACCCCATAAGCTTTGTGATATGTATTTCCGAAAAGCTCATCAGCACCTCGAGTATTTTACCCTCATTGGTGCCAATGGTAGAGTTTACGGCGAGAATGGAATTCTTTACGAGGTACATCTCGATGGCTGATTGTCTTTAGGATTTATTCTTAACTTGTAATGGTTAGGAGGCTCTAATTCAGGCTTGGGAAGAGATGCAATGGCTTCATGGTTGGACACGCCACACGTAATGATACCACAGCAATAAAAGCACAAAACAAAGGGCTAGATGAACAACAAAAATATCCTATTTATTTATATTTGACAGGTAATGGCCACGCTGCGAGACGTTTATCACACAAGACACTACTGGGAAGGCAAACTATAGGCTATACATCTAGAGCACTTGATAATGAGACACAAAACTGCAATTGGGATCACACGGGAACCTAAGTTCCTTACGTTGACTTTCTTTGTAAACCAAAGAAGCTCTGCGCACGAGCGACGGTTCTGTGTTGTGCCTTGGCGGTGGGGGTGGGGGAACCTGTTTTAGAAAAGGTTAAAGGGTGTTTAGGTCCTTGGTAAGAGAAAGGAGAGGGTCAATGAATGAGTTTGTCTTCCATTGCTGCTCAATTAGTAAAATTGACATCACACGGTAAAGGAAAGATGATTCAAGTTAAAATGAAATTAGTAAATCATTACTCAGACTGTATAATTGTCCTTTAAATGGAGGTGACACCAGGTGCTTAGGAAAACAAACAAACATGGCGGCGGAGGTGCACCAATCTCAACAAGTACACACAATCGAATGTGTTTTACACACATGCACACACACACCTCATCTCCATAATTACTGTATAGTCAGCATGTCCGTGTCTGGGGGTGACTCTCAAAGTGAGTTGTTGACAACAGCATAGATAAATTGAAGCTGGGTCCTGTCAAAGGCCTGACACTGATAGCATTAGCCGTGTAATTATTGACAGTTAGGTCAACTGCTCACTTTCTTTTAATATAATAGATCAGGATGACTATGCCGTATGTTTGTCGGGTTTATTAATTCAGAGATTACCGTATTTCCGCACTATAAGGCGCACCTAAAAACCTCCAATTTTCTCAAAAGCCGACAGTGCGCTTTATAATCCGGTGCGCCTTATACATGGACCAATATTGAGCCACTACAGCAGGCTTGTCCAAATATATTGGTTTATATATGGACAAAGTTTTAAAATGGGCCGTTCATTGAAGGTGCGCTTTATAATCCGGTGCGCTTTATAGTGCGGAAAATACGGTATTTGCAGATGGTGTGACCAACTGGTTCAGCTGTGGCGTAAATTGCAGCTCTAGTTTGTGGATTATTTATGTACAGTTGCTATTCAAAAAATGATCAATATCGTGTGACAAGAATGGCCAATATGAGATAGCCTCCATTTCTCCATCGGTGATGCAAAATGGATCGCGGATGTCTCTGTGGTTGTGCCCTCCACAGATGAGAAGCGTATGTGTTTAAAACTTAATGAAAGTGTCCCTCTGAAGGTTAGCGCAGAGTGAGCTGGGACTGACTTTCATCTTCTGCTAATGGTCTTTTAATGAGTCAAAAAACGCCTTAGTATTATGCTCTCATAGGCGCCCACCCGAGAGCCAACTTCCTCACACATGCAGCGTTGTCACACACACAAAAAAAACCCACTAACTATACGACAGATACATGAACTAATTGGACATAGAAATAAAGCACCTTTGGCATAAGTGCCGGCTTCACGGGCGGTGTGTGGTGATAAGCTAATGAATTTGCAAGCGGGGGATTTACAAGTTTTGAATGTGCGGGATTTATTCATTCTCTATGCGTGCTGTTATACCCTCTTGGACTTTAGCTAGGATCAAATGATTTGAGTAGTATTTACCAATAGGAAAAATTGATTGTGGGTGTAGATTAAATGAAATCACTTATGAGGTTATATGTCTTTATTGATGTCCTAAAGTATATTAGGAACATGTAGATTTGTGGTGAGCGCCTTTGTCTTGTCTTTCCTTTGCCAGCCATTTATTCAATTTGCAAATGTTAAATGTCATGCAAGGGCTTGTCTTTCCATGAGCTGGCTCCTTCTCCTTACTTTGCTTGAGGCTGCTATCAAGACAAGAAGCTATTGATTGACTTTTTGTTTTTGATTTGCCGTGTCAGGTGGCTCAGTGTGTCAGTGTGCGCTTTTGACAAGCTTAAGGGTTTTGTTGAATTGCTGCAGGGAGGCTTCCAATCTACATTTAAGGCAGTTTGTCTTACCTTGAATGTGGACATGGCTGGGTCCCTGCTATACCTGTCTATGGTGTGGAACTTGGAGGAGTGGTTGAGCTCATGGTACAGCTCAGAATGTCTTTTGCGAGTGTGCATCACTTTCTGGAAGGGAAGAAAGGAAGGGGACACCAAAAATGAACCAAAGAGAAAACAAAATAAGCGGAAGGTGGGAGGAGGGGGCAAAAATGGGGATGCTGAGGGGACTGCAGTGATGCGCTTGATAAAAGGGATTAAAGATGGCCGACTTGTTGGTTGATGCTCTATTTTGGCAATTGGAGGGGCAATTTTAGGTACTATTAGTGCATCATATCATTCGTGTGTGTGAATTATGTGACGTGTCTATTTTGTAATATTAATAATGTACTGCCGTTTTGAACTAAAATTCAAGTGTGTCATTTGAAAAAAAATATTATACTCAAACTGTCAAATTAAACAGCTAATCCCTAACCGTGTTCATGCAACAGCCAGTTGTGAATCCAGTTAAATTGCCAGAAACAGTTAGTAGCTTACCGCACCCAAGCTATAAAATGATCTTTTCTAATACGGTCAAAAATGAATGTCCAGTCTTTAAAACATTCTGATTAGAACTAACAATCCACAAAAATATCAGAAAAAATCGTCACTATGAATATTTTGGATAGAAATGAAAAGACTGGAAATTCACAAAAAACTGAGACCATGACAGAGACACACACAGCCAAACTATGCTGATCCAGACAAAAATAAAAAGAACTAGCCAGTCAACCAAATGCAGTGACCCAAAACTCAACCACTATCAATTCTCCAGACACAAACACTCAACTTTGCTGTTTCTTTAACCAGAACCCCCACAGCTACATCTCACTAAATTGTACAAGGCAGTGGGATGTGTTCCCCATCATGTTATCATTAATCACCGCATTCATTTCTTGAAACAGATATAAGGGCATTTGTTGGAGAAACAGCATTCTACAAAACTCCGAAACCGTTATTTGTGCTTCATGCAGGGGGGAGGGGTTAAGCGATGCTCCTACGTACACTAAAATCCTGGCAGAAGCACGAAATAAAAGAAAGCAAAGACAAGCAGGTAGAAAGTTAGGACGTCTAAGACCTTACCTCAAAGTCCAGCTCAGAGTATCGTACTCTTTTCCTCTGGAAGGGGAGGGGCCGAGGGGGAGAGAAGAAAACATCAATGTCCACCCCCTCGTATTGGTCTGTAGCTTTGACCCTCACCTTGGCGTCATTTAGTTAAAAAAAAAAAAAAGTCCTATGTTCTGGTTTCCAAATATGAAACAAATATTCTTAAACTCCACAAGACGAAGGCACTAATTATTCTATTTCAACATAATTATATCAGTGAAGTCTAATAAGCCAAAATTAGTGAGCAGGATGACATTTTTCTCACAGCCTCAAGTACCACATCCCCATAATAATCAGCATGAATCATTCGTTGACACACTTCCACAGAAATTACTGGAAAGAAAGGAACACTTGATCAATCATACAAAAAAAAAACGATTTTAATCCTTAAATCTGTTTAAAGTCCTTTCCTTTTCCCCACCGTACAATTCCGTTCTATATCGAGTTTGCACACAAGCTGCCAATTTAGCACCTGCAGATGTTTCCAACTCATCTGGCCAAGACAGCGAGCGGCGTGGTGTTCTATCTCCCACTCGGTGTACGTGTTCCCTGCCAACTTTGTATCTGGCAGCGAGTAACGCCTCTCCCCACAGTGACTTAAAAACTGTGTTTACCGTGCAAAAAGGGCAGAGTTGCTGATCGAACGCAAAAAGCAGCCAAGTTATTTCAAAAGTAAAGACATTAAAATGGATTGAGGAGTTAATCACGTAAAAGTCTCCATTCTTAAAGAAAGAATCCGGTAATGAACCTTTCAGTGTCAGACCGTATTCTGATTTTGTTTGTGTAACACTATCCTGATGTCATTTTAAGAGGATATAATCACAGTGTAAAATTATAGCCGACATTTTTTATGCCAGTTTTGAACTTGTGACCCTCCTGAGTAAGAATGACTCATCCTTATCATCAACGCTGAATGAAGCCTCTTCACTGATGGGCAAAGTGTTCTTTTCATCGTTTAAATAAACCCTGAGTCAATTTGTGTGTCGTTGCTGGTGTAAATGTGGCATGCAGGCTTTTTCTCACAATCTGACTCACACACTCGCTCAGATCCACACACGAAAACTCATTTTTGTAAATGTGCTGCTCATGAGAAATGGATGATAGTCACTGCTTTCTACTCTAAGTGCTGGAAGAATGGTTGAACCTGTGAAGGGGTCTTTTCCTTTACGGTTATAAATAGAAGTTACTTAATTGTTCATTTCTTTTTACTTACCTTGATGCACTTGGTAGAGTCTACATTTTTTTTTATCTAACCTTTCATGATATCAAATCAAAAGCCAAAACGGAATTGGAGCTCCACAGGGAGCCCTTCTGTGCCCGCTCCAATTTGTACCCACCTCTAGGGATCCTGCTGAGAGGCTAGCATTGGCATTGTTGCTACCCAAGTTGCGTGGCAGGGTTCTGGTTCTCTCCACCGCCGTTCCCCCTGTCAGAATTTGTCTGACTGATGGCCTCTGGCCCGGCTTCAGCTGGAGGGAATGGCCATGAGGGTGCATGTGGCCCCCATGGGGGCGTACGAGACCGCCCGGAGCCATCACGTGGCTGTGTTCGTGGGGCAGGGTTTTGATTGTCCCGTAGGAGCGGTTCAGGTTCATGTTGATGTTCATGTCGCCCACGTTGGACGGCACAAAATCAGCCGGGTAGGCCTCGCTCTCTGCAGGGTGGAGGGTCAAGGGGGAGGGGGGAGGAGGGAAAGGGGGGTCCTCCACAGTGATGTTGAGAGGCTTGTCTTCACCTCCCAGTCCCAGGTCTTGGGAGGACGGCGTCGGGGGTTTGATGCTGACAGTTCGTCGAGGTAAGACCATGTAGTCCCCCTCTCCTCCGCTACCTCCTCCACCACCGCTCCCCCCGCTCCCGGCACTCCCGTCCTGGGAGGTGTTGGAGGACCCGGGCGGTCTCGCCCAGCCGAGGCCACTTTCGGTGCACAAATAGATGGGAGCGCCGCAACGCTGTGGCGCCTGTTGTCTCTGCTGATCGACATTCATCTCCTTCTTCAATGATGTCTCGCTCAGTTCATTGAGCCCTCCAAGTGGTGGAACCTTGTGGAAGACAAACATTTTATTAAATGGAGCAGCATCTATAGCAAGAGTTCATATTTCATTTGATATTAATGCTGCTAGGCTTTCTAAAGCAAAATATTTTCCCTTTGATGCTTGACTTGATATAAGACACAGTTTTAAAGCCTCACTGGGTATCCTTTTAAGTGAAGTTAGCATATTTTTCCACTTGGAGAGGTAATAAAGTTATTTCTTGTGAAAAGTCAGGAAACGATCTGAAATGAGTCTTTACGGTATTCCCGCGGGATGGAAGCAAACTGTCAAAGATTGATCTCCTATGGCTTTCATGTTTAGTTTCAAGAGAACGTTTTTAGATATGGTTGGCGTACCTGCACAATAAGGTTGGGAGGAGGGATGTTCCCGGGCAGGGAACTGAAGTTGACCCCGACTCCCCCGTCCTGATGGGCGGCTAGTTTGGGGTCATCGTCGTCATCCAGGGAAATCCGGGACAAGGTGCCGGTGATGGTAGCGGGGTTGCAGGTGTTCACCTCCTTGAAAATGACTGAAGGGACAGGAGGTACAAATGGTTCCCGTTGGGAGAGCAAGGGGGGTGGAGGAGAAGTGGAATGAAGCATTAGGTTGTCAAAAGAAGGGGAGCGGGTAAAAAGGAGCAGGCCAGGGGCAAGGAGAGAGGAATGAGTCGTTCATACAGCATGGTTTAGAACCCATGACGTACACAAAGCCGTGAAAAGTCACAATCTGCATACTTCCCACTATATTGGTCTCACTAATTTTATCTTATTGACCTTCCAGCTGAGAATTGGCAACAGAGCCACTATTTTTTTAATAGCGTCGAGAATGAAAATGCTTTGTCCTCAAAATGAAAGCGAGCCAAATGACTATTATCCCGTGCTCCACGTATCAGCAAGCATTTCCCGATGGTGAACTCTTTGATTTTCCTATTTACTGCAATGCAATAAATTGGAAAAAAAAACACAACTCATAGTTGCTCGAAGTAAGTTGTCATGCATATAATTCAGGGCAAAGAGTGTTTTAGCCTCGCATGCTGCTGGTAGAAAAAACATCCAGGCTATGTCCACACAAACAGGTATTTTTAAAAGGCATCTTTTTTGCAATAAAAATAACTACATATGAGAAGACTGTCAACAAAAAGAAAAACAATGCTATTTAATTCTTTAAGACAAAATCCATATTTGGAGTACCTGTTTTTGTGTGGCTATTGCCTATCTTCAAATTGTATCACGTAAAAAAAGGTCAAGCAACTCATGCTAGACACCATGCTCATTAACTGCCTGGCCCCTGAATCTATGAAGCATTTATTCTTGAAAAAATGTATTTAATTAAATCAAGAAGTGGATTCTCTACTCAGCTTGTCTACATACAAATACAAAACACAGGGGCAGACAATTGCATTTATTATAGACTCTGGATTGTAAAAGTAGAGGACCTAAGATTGACCCTTGAGGAACTAATTGAATTAAAGTCTCTGTTGGGGGACCAGGCAGGGTTAGTTGAGGTGGGCAACTTACATGGGTGTCCTCTCTCTGCAAGGATGTAGGAGGAGGGGGGGAAAGTGACTCTGCGTTAATGTTTCAAATGTACAATCGTATACATCCGAAAACATTCAGGCACTCACACACACACACGCTTGACCAGTGTGAATTAACCAGTCCTGAATACAAAGGCGTGGGATCTCAATACACGATTAAACTGTCACAACAAAGCCCACACTTTGTGAACACACCCGAGGCGGAATATGATTGATAAGCGAGAGTAATTTGTTCACTGCCGTTGCAACCCATAATCCGTCATTTCATCACCGCGTACGGCAAAACCAATACGGTCAGAGCTCGACTTGTCTGCAATGCTAATTGCGTCGGACAAAATGATAAGAATACGAGGAGAACTCACCTGTTTGGCATGCCAAGTCCACGTCCTTCTCAAAATCGGTCTGAGAAAGGGAGGCAAGGTAAGTAGAGAAAGGGAAAAGTGACTGGCTACCATATACACATTAATATTTGGACCTCCTCGTGTTAGATGAGCAATGAGGATCTTTGAGGGGATGGATTGTTTGCTTGGTGACTCAACTGTACAGTCGAGGCAATTCATAAAATCGGTCAGTTCATCCAAATTTATTTCACTGAGTCTTTGCTGGAATACCGACGGGGATGGCACCCAGTCAACCATTGGCGTGTGCCGTAATGGGCCACATTTGGACTCTTGTGATGGTGCAGGAGAGCACAAAGTTGTCACAAGTGGTGATGAAAGCAAATTTGTAGAGCTTTAACAAGGAATTAACTTTTCACAGAATGTCCCCAAACAGTACATTTGATTCAATTTTAACAAGCTGGCACAGGGGGACAACGTGCCTGTAAATTTCAAGGGATTAAAATTCTAATGATGTTCCCTGTGAACATTGCAGAAAGGTTCTCACTAATTTTGAGGCAGTAACTGCTGGTCGCTTTGCCAAAGTGGTTTTTTTTTTCTTTTATCAGATCATATTTTCTTTAAGTACAGATTGTAAAGTGAGGTAACAAAGGTCACTCGTGCTTTTTTTTCTAATGGGCATAGAAAGCATGCTAACCGCTCTCTAGGGTGATAGATGCGGACGATAAAAACCCATTTGTCAAGAAATTAAATTAGCGCTGTTTGTCGGTAAATGCTCCGTTAGGTCATGGAAAGTAACGGAGATAAATGCCGTTAAAGATTTTCCATCAGCAGGCAACTGCTAGGTTAAATCTTAGAGGGGTATTCAGAAACTCCTAATTATGATTGGGAAAAAAAAATTGAGGGGCGTGAGGGTTGCGTCAATCTCCTTTGATATCCAAATTTAAGGAGCCTAAGTAACGTCGAGCTGAATGTGAAACGGAATGGACTGGCTTGCTATTCACCATGATCTGCACCTGTCCATTCTTGCATGAGTCTGGCGAGTTCTCGCTGTCGTCTTTGCATCCTCCCATCCGACAGCGCATGGCGTCTTGCACCTGAAGGATGTGGTGGTGACATAGAGGAGGATCGATGGAGAGAAATATAGGACGATTTTGTCAGGGAAGTCTATTTTGCTTCAGGCTGTTGCTGCTTAGTTTAGAAATAGAAACCATGTGTTGAACTTTTGCCTTGCCATTGAAAACAAACAAAGAAAAAATCCTTAGATTTAGTAAATATTGGTATTTTGGGGTCATGATTTTGTTATTTTATTTACACTCGCTTTAGTTTGTTTTGTTTCTTTGGCTTCTTTTTCGTCTTCGTCATTCACGATGGTGGTCCCTTGTGTTGACCAATCAGCTTCCACTGCTTTGTGTTATGCCTTGTCCGTCTCATCAGTCTGCTTGCATTTAATTCCCTTGTTCCTCGCAGTCATCTTCACCTTTAGTCATCTCGAAGCGTCACTTCACTTTCCTCTTCAGGCAATAGCCCCACCCAATTATCTCCTCCAAGGTCCATTGTTTGTAGATTCTCTATCACATGAGCCATCCTAGTGTCATATTTGTTTTCTTTCTATTAAGCATCCTAGCAACACATAGCAATTATTTGTCGAAGCACCAGCTCTCATAACAGCTTAAATCAAATAAATTGGATGGCATGGGCAGTTCCAGGCTTGTTTTCCCTTCAGACTTTCTCAATATACGTTCCCGCCTTCCTGTCTCAGGAGTGACTTCATTTGTCAGTGTCGCCGCTGTCAAATCCCAAAAGACTGTCACGGGAGGGAAACAAGAGCACTCATGTACCGAGTGGTGCAAGAGCATCTTCATTCTCGCTGGGTGGTCTTATCTGTGTGTATGCGCCGCTACAAATGGATTGGATTGGAGCAGCATCCATGTCTGATTAATACTGCATGGGCAAGCTTATTGCCTCCATTGTTTCCTTCCATCCGTCTCTTCCTTTTATGCTTGCACTCATCCTCAGAGGCGATTGTTCTCCGTGTGGCAATCCAATTCTGCTCCGACACTTTGCTATCATCAGCTCATAGTATTCTTATGAATCTTGTTCCCACCTCCCTGTACAAAACTCTACAACCTTTTAATATTCATTAGCATGCACATGTTGCAATCGTCCCGCTGTGGGAAATTCGCCAATCCCTTTTCAATGGAATGAAAACATATATGTACATAATGAGTTTCAAATACAGCATACCCAGTGGGGGGCGGGTATAGCAAAGCCTGTGGCAAATTTACACTGGGGAGGTATTAGTGCGGGACTTATCGTCTTATTCCATACTTGCTAAGCTTCTTAAAGCGGGCTTGGCTCCGATGGACAATACAACCCTGCGATACGGCATTATGAGAAAAAAAAATTCACAACAACATCGGACATAGACGCGGAGTTAATCCCCGGCAAGTCTGATCTACTTGTATTCTGATGCGACCTCAAACTGACCTGGAAGCTAACATGAGTTGTTCGAATATTAATCCCACCTGGAAATGTGGCATCTGAGCCCACAGAGCAGGAAATGGCTCTTACCTCTCTCCGCATGGCGCAGTGCACGGTGATGATTACGAAACCTTGAACCGAGTCGAAAACGGCAAAGAGGACCTGCGGGAGACATTTGACATCTGCTTAGTTTTTGCAGACAATCTGACACTTTCATTTTATTCATCACAACATGTTAGTACCGTATTTTCCGGACTGTAAGGCGCACCTAAAAACCTCAAATTTTCTTAAAAGCCAACAGTGCGCCTTATAGTCAGGTGCGCCATATATATGGACCAAATTACAGCCCGCGGGCCAAATGCGGCCCACGTCTAAATTTAAACTGGCCCGAAGCATTGTGTCATAAAATCAATCATAAGTGCCCCGCTGAAGACTATGAATCATGAATCAAAAAGACTATGGATCATTATTTTGTGATTATAAAGTAATTTGTTGCGTCTGAAGTTGAAATAAGAAAGATAAAATGGAGAATGATTTGATTTGGATTAAAAATCGGACACAATTCAACCTGGCCTGTTTACCGCAGTCACAAACACCAACATCACCCTTCTTATTCATACAACAATAACAACAATAAAACAAACTTAATACATCTAATAAAAAATTCATCCAACTTTCATAAAATTGTTAGTTATTATTTTAATTTTTAACTTTAACTTTTAAACTTTACTGATCTACGTATCTGACTGTTTTGTACTTATTAAAGTAAGCTTTACGTGTTTATTTTGTGTGTTGTGTGATATTAACATTATTGATATATTGTTATTGTTTTCACTATTTCAAGTTATTATATTGTGATTGCATTAATGGTGCGCCTTATAGTCCGGTGCGCCTTATATATGGCCAAAGTTTTAAAATGGGCCATTTATTGAAGGTGCGCCTTATAGTCCGGTGCGCCTTATAGTCCGGAAAATACGGTAATCATGTCAGGTTACCTGGAAAAGCGTCGAGCGGCGATCTGTGATTGCTAACACAGCTGACATCCAAGTGAGGGCCAGCAGAGGAAGAACCACACAGGAGCTCCACAGAGACGCCCTGTAAAAGAGCAATGGTGGAGAAAGAGGAATAATGGACACAGGGACCAGCCACTCGGGTTGAAAACGCTCCAGCTAGGTCGTGTTATTACATTTCCCTGTCGCATGCATCCGCACAGCCATCAGTCAAACGCTCAGTGGTGGGTCGTTTGAGGCTGACTGGTAAACCAAGAACTGAAGTGGAATGATGATGTCCAATCGTGTCGACTGTTACCAGACTGACAACGGCTCACAATTGCTTAAGACGGCTGAGTTTTTAAAAATATGGTTAAAATACAAACAGGTCATCCAAGGACGAGATTGATTAGATGCTGGCATGTGCACTACGTTTGATTTAGCGTGTGGAACAGAGACGGTTTATCGTATGAGTTATGACATAACGAGAGTTGTAAAGGGCAAAGTATGCAATGGGGTGTTTGACGGCAACAAACGAAAACTTTGCGCTGCCCCAAAAGTTTCGATAATATTACACATTAAACGCGTTTTAAAAGGCATTCGGAAATATCGCCTGACACGCGAGGACAATTCTCATTAAATTCAATCACTTGCAAGTGTTGTTACTTTCATCGTCATTTTTTTTTATTATTTTTCGGGAACCCGGCCACGTCGAAATGTCATCCTGCATCATTACCAACAGCTGGAGATTCAAAGGATGGTGCATAGAGTAAGAATGAAAAGAGATTAAAAGAAATGACACAGTGTGTAGTCGCCACAAAGGAAAAGTCATTTTGTTTTTCCGTCCAAAATTGGAATTATCACATCATTGTAATTTTAAATATTTCATGGGTGACATTTTAATTTTACAGCGCCCTGCTTCGTGGTGAACTGTGACTATCACTTTGTAGTGATTACCGTTTTTTTCCATGTATAATGCGCAAAATTTAACTAATTTATTGTCCTAAAATCTGGGGTGTGCATTATACATGGGTACAAATTATATATATATATTTTTTTTTATTTGGATATGATACGGAGGCCGCCATTACAGATGCGCTTTCTTCTCTGCTGTTCACTTCAAACACGCTCCATACGAACACAGTGCTCTCGTATCAGACGCTTGCTCGATCACCTGCTTGTTTGCTGTCACAATGTACCCTACACAAATCCGAAACATTTCTTCGCTATCGAGTTTGCTAGCACATGCGCAGTGATACTGACCGGCAGAATAACATCCGGTTGTTCCCAAAGATGATCTTTTTTCTGAAATAATTTTACGTTTACGGATTTAAGTAGGAGTCAAAATTTGGGTGCGTATTATACATGGTTACAGGCTTTTTTCCAGCATCGACATGCCATTTTTAGGGTGCGTATTATACATGGGGGCGCATTATACATGGAAAAAAACGGTAACAATAAAAAAGGGTGAGGGGGGTGGAAAATAGAGAGCAAGATGAAGATGGACTAACATGGCGCTGCTGGCAGTCGAGCTGGAGAGAGCCGTGCTCGAGATCACGCCGCACTTGGAGCATTTCAGGAGAAGCCGGCTATGCGCCTCCACCGGGACACTTTGGGCCATATTGTGCACACATATACACACAAACAAGACACAAATGATAGTGAAGGAAAAGGGCGTGGCGAGAGAAAATGTTCCATATGATGGATATAGTTGTGCCGGGAAAAAAGGGAGGGAGGCAAAAAAATAAATGAGCGGAAGGGGGGAAGAACAACAAAAAAGAAAGAAAGAGGCAAATTAAAATCAGATCTTGAAGTAGCAGCACATAAATAAAAAGATTAAAAAGATGCAAGTACTGATTTAAAGTGAAAGTAAGAGACAGACATTTGTCGTGAGGCTTAACAGATTACAATGACACAGACAGGAAATGATCCGATAATCGTATTACACTGCTGGTGAATGCAGGTGCAAAAAAAAAAAGAATAATATAATATAATTCAAAAAAAATTAATATTTCAATTTGAATTTTAAATTAAATTAAAATTAAAAAACCTTTATTCAATCTTTATCCAATAATTGCATTCCAATGCCGGTGAATGCAGGTGCATAAAAATAAAATAATAATAATTGTAAAAAAAAAAAAAAATGAATTCAATTTGAATTTTAAATAAATTTAAAATTGAAAAATCTTTATTCCGGGATTGAATTAGACAACAAACTGTGAAGAAGAGATAATGTGTGATCCGTGAGTTGTAAACAATGAAGTCATGCAGTGGCTTTGCTACATTAGCACCTCATCACACCTCATTGCCTTAATCCCCATAGCTTCATAAGAAAACACATTATGCTAATGATGATCTTGTCCTGTGAGCAACATTGCCCATTTCTGATGGAATTCGCTTTGCTTGAGAACACAAGGACTTAGCATGCCACAACAATGTATAAAAACTTTGTTGTACAGTCTGGTAACAAGGGATGATCAATCTGCCTTTTTAATCATAAACCAAGGAGCTCAAAGAAACATCATAAATAATTGAAATTATTTTGTAGTTTGTTTCTTGCGAGAAAGAGTCAGAATGATTGACAGAAACAAATTTAAAGCAGCAGCAGCAGCAGAAATTGTGTTACCTCAAGAAGAAAAATGGATGAGAATGCCTTTGTGTGGATTTCTTACCCAGCTCGCTGCTTTTTTGACTTGTCGGAGATGCCGTCTCGAGACATGAGCTTGTTAAACACCACGATTCCAATGAGCATATTCACCTGAGGGAGACAGAGGAGAACGTTTGATGAAGATCGCACTAATGGTTTGCCAACAGGGACTCTCATCTACAATCACGTCTCGATGTGTTTTCAGCATAGTTCTGTTCAAATGGAATCGAAGATTACTTTGGAATTGTGGTGCTGATTCAGGGATTTGAAATGCTGGAAGGACTCCTGTGATTTCTTTCAAGAAAGATTTTAAGATTTAGTTTTATACTCGCAGGTGTTATTAAAAGTCAGGATAACATCAGCGACATTTTGCCGAGAACACATTCATTGTGTCGCCTTCTGTATCATGATAACCGCTTACCCCTTCTATTTTTTTTGTTTTGTTTTTAATCTTGCTGTTGACAACACGCCAGATTGTGCAGAGACCTTTGTCAGGTTAGGGCCATCTTTGAGTGCCAACATAATCTTCATCTGCTATTTGTCTGAGGTCTGCTTTATTAATTAGAACTTGGGCCCTGTGGGAAGAGTCGCTGCGTCTCTGACCAACATCTGTCTCTCAATGTCGCATCTTGTTGCGAGGGCACGGACGGACCACCACAGTCGTCAGGCTGGAGATTTTACAATTTACATCAGCTTCAATGATGCTGATAATAATCATACTAGGTTGTTTCTAAAAAAAATTGTGTCGTCATATTAATCACTTGCCAATCCACATTAGGATTAGTTTTTTATTTTAGAATATAATTTTATATTTTATATTCACAATGTTATTTTTTATAATTTAATACAACATAACGTAACAACATATTCTAATCTAACATAACATAATATAATATAATATAATTTAAAATATATTACTCACCAATACTATGACAGCAGCAGGTCCAACAAAGGCGTAAAGCAAACCTCCCTCAAGAGACAACCAGCAACTAAAAGACAAGAGCCACTTGTATCGTATTGCTTCTTCTTCAAAATAAAAAGAAAAACATCACAGAAACGGATCCACTTGCGTTGATCCACATACGGCTTCTGTTCTAGCACCGACATTGTCTGCACCCTCGGAAGATTCGCCCTCCCGCCTATTTGCGCAAGCTGCCCTCTAATGAAGATACATTGCTGCGGGGGGATTGATCTAAATGGCATTTTCATTCAATCACAATAAATGTTACTACGCTCTTTCATTTGATGTCTCCTTATTGAACCTCCTCATGGTTAAAATGCCATCTGGAAACGATGAGTTAAAGTACCGTGAAGCGTTACGCACCATTTTTCATTCTCTACCACTCCCTGGAATGTTAATCCTCTTCAAACTAGGTGGAAGTAAATAAACCCCATAGCAGACACACGAAATGCGGCAAACCAAACGGACACGTTTCATGCTTCATTCAAACATAAACCATCTCTCAAGAATAGTCAATATAATTGCAATTATTGTTCTCCAAATAGTGAGAGACGAGAACTTGGGACTTACTAGCTGGCGGTGCCGTAACCTCTCGCTCTAGTGAACCCGACCGACACTGCTACAACTAAGGCTGGAAGACCTGCAAGGCAGAGATGCATAAATTAAATTAATTAGGCTATGGAAAAAGAATATGAACCCTTTGGATGATATGCCAAGTGGCTACGCGGCATCATCAGCGTATACGGCATTTCGATTTATAGGATACAAGTGCTCTCTGAGCCAGAGGTCATGTTGCACGCATAAAAAACTTGGCTCGGATCCCATCTTTGGTGTTATTTATATTTGACGTCGTGCAAGGCTATATTTCAACCTTCTGCAATTTTTTTTTTGCAATACATACTCGGCGCATTGTTTTGGAATTCAAAACATATGCATGAAATATGTAAATCAAGTGTTTAACACACAGACCAAGTGTGCCCATTCGAAGCTGGATTCTAAAATATTCACGCAATTAAAGAATCTGTGATTATGGCCGACGATGAAAAGCAATTAGAACAAGACACATTAATATATAAGTCGGCGGGGAGCCAAGCTGGTCTAGAAACCAGCATGGAAATATTTTATTAAGACAATAGTAAACTCCATATGTATCAGCAAGGAAACACCGAGGGAATTTTTTTTTTAATGGATTTCAATCGCATAATTTAGGGAGAAAATTGCAAAACTGGACGGTTAGAGGATAAAGTCTATTGTGGCTGATTGTTTCGTGAATTTTATGCATCTTTTGCAAATTCTGTCGCCCGTTTCCGTAGCTACACAACAATTGATCTGTGACCACCAACATCTATACTATACATTCTGCCTTCTTTTTATCAGGCCAGACTATCAGCAAGGTGGGTGATTAGACCGCAGGGATCAATATGAAGGGGAATGAAGTGAGCTGGTGATGTTGCTGTTAATTCCATGGTCCGTGCGAAACATCTTGCTTGTGTTGTTCCGCTGATTTTATCATGTGCTGTTTTCTCCGTCAACATGAGGGTTAGGCTGCTGTGAGGTTAGGGTTCGAGGGTTTCCACAAGTGGAGTGAGGAAAGAAAAGTGCATCCAGGGGACAGTTGGGTGATCTGGATAAGTAGACCAAGATAATCCCCTCTATGGATATTAAAAGCCATGGCGGCCATTATGCATATGCTGCTGCCTGTTTATATTTGTGGGTAGATATGAATTAATATCAGCGCTCAGATTTGAGTTGCTTCTTGGCTTTGTAAAAATAAAAAAATATATCTGGGGTGAAGTATACAGACTTTTAGATCTTCTGTAATAATTGGTAAAACAACGCTGCGTAACAGCAGACAGGCAACATTGGTTCAATTTTCGGAGAGAAATTGACTAAATAAATTGCTTTTATTTCATGATCCATGATCCAAACCGGTTTGTATCCCGTGCGTTCGAGAATATTTCAATATGTTGGCTCTTTGGGATAAATATACCGTAATTTTCGGACTATAAGTCGCACCGGAGTATAAATCGCACCAGCCATAAAGTGCCCAAAAAAGTGAAAAAAAAACATATATATGTATATAAGTCGCTCCTGAGTATAAGTCGCCCCCCCCCCACCCAAACTATGAAAAAAAAATGCGACTTATAGTCCGAAAATTACGATAACCATCATCAAATCCAAATACCAGCTACTCACCCCAGCCGAGGCACAGAAAGCGCTTGCGAATGAGTCGCGATCTCATTTTGCCGATGACCGCCAGGTAGGACTGCCAAGCTTCCGTCAGCACCCAGCAGAACGAGGCCAAGAAGAAGAAATGGAGAAAGGCAGCAGTCACGGTACATAGGCCCTAAAAAAACAAAAAAAATAAATACCGACATCCATTTTGGTATTTTTTACTTGCGCCTTACCTTGCTAAGTGTTTGTGATTGTCCCACCAGAATCAATAAATTGGAGGCCAGTATGGAAAGGCAAAAATTCACCAGGATAATGGACCTCTCCGAGCGTATATACCTTCAGGCCAGAGAACGAAATCATGTGAACACAGGTGTGAAATGAATACAACGCTAATGTATTTCCATAGATTGACTTTGTCATGACAAATTCCCGATCCTACCTAATGTACTAGACCAAATAGATGTACGGGGGTGGGCTTGATGGAACGATTCTCTCTTAAACACAATGTTGCATGAAGCCATTAAGAAAGAAAAAAAAATACCTCCAGAAGGCAGCGTAGATAAGAAGCAGGATGAGCAGAGCAGAGCAGGAGACCCCACAGCCCACCATGAGGGGCACCGAGGGCATGCTGGTGGGACCCATTTCCTGAAGATAAGTGGAAAAAGAAGGAGTTTGGGATTATTTTTTAGCATCATAAACATACCTCGGGTTTTGCTATGTTCCTTGGCCTCCCTCCCAGAAAAAGAACAGTGCCGCTAGGACACTCAACACCCCCGCCGCCTCCCAAATGGGCTTAATATTTGTCCGTGTTTGAGTTCTCAATCACAGTTCGTTCCCTCGGGTGACCCCGCCGCCTCTTTCATCAAGATTTATCACCTAACACAAGGTATTGATGCAAATAAAAAACGCAGTGTGTGCCAAGCAATCGAAAAAGCTGCATGCCCGTGAGTACCTCTGCTTGAGATTAGCGAGGGAAGTTGAGGGAAGATACGTACAGGAAGAAAGAAAACCAGTGTGCCAAAGCGCTCCTTTTTTTTCTCCCCTTGCCCATCAATGGAAGGCAATTTCTCCAGAGGAGAGTGGAATAGGCTGGAATATCAATGTGCCACCCTCACAAACACCCAAGTCGCAAGATCGAAACTGCCTCCATTTTGATTCATCTGAAATTTATATTAATGACAAAGAATTATTATTCCATTATTATGTTGAAAGGTGAAATGATACAAAAAAAAAGACGACTCCCTTGTGTAATTTAAATCCACGCGTTGTCCCTCAGCTCCTCATTGTGTCAATTTAGCTGGCAGAGTTTTCCTAATTAGTTATGAGACTCATGCGATTATACGTCTATTTTCATTCCAGTTCAAAGATGCAAATCCAAAATTGGACTCCAGCTACATGCAAATGTCTCTTTCCACTAGTATATTTCAATTTGCTTATGATGTGAAAGTAAAAGCCACCCAGATAGATTAGAAAGTGTGCATGGCTCTGCTGCCTATGACCGAGTTCCCTTAAGCCTGCCTGATTTACCCCCAGATAGAAACGGCAGATATTTTCAGCACAGGAAGTTTAACCTACTTATCACCGCTCGTAAACGTCCCTCGGCTGCCCTGCTCTAGCCAATCACGGCGTCAAATCCCCATTTTTTTCCCTCCCCACATCCTTCTTCCAGTCTTTATTGATGATGTAACAAGGCAGTAGCAGGAGAATGATTTACAAAGTCCGCAAAGCCAAAAGGACTTTATCGGAAGAAAAACTGGAAGGTCGTAGTTAATCACTGGACCTCAACCCAATCGAGCATGCTTTTTTATTTTTCCTGAAGGGGAGACGTTAAAGCCTGGAAAAGTATTTTGGTGGCTTGTATCTCAAAATAAATTCAAGGTAACACAATATTAGAAATCAAAATATCACCAGTCTTCCTAAATATGGCCGGAAGGACCTTCCAAGCCGACACAAACAATACAAAGCTCCGAGTTGTAACTCACTTGATGAATTGGAGGCATCAAATGTTAAATTGACTTTCATAAAGCCAATAACTCTTTCAACTCCAAATCCCATGATCCCTCTGAGGACTGTTGAGGCAATGAGTCTAGACACCATCGGCGGAGTTTGCGTTCCCTCAGCACTCATTCTGGCAATCCAGTAGCCTGGCTTTATTGTATGGCGGCATGACCTTAATCAATCAACTCCTGCTTGCGCCTTTGTTTCTGCCTCGGTCTCGACTCGGTGATAGACGTTCCCGACAGACACGTTGAAATCTCAGTGGCGATGGAAAAGTAAACAGGATTAACCAGCTATCCTTCACTCCTTTGTAAATTACCCTTGATGGCAGCACTGCTCTCCCCCCACACACACATTTTCAATTTTTTATTAAAAATTGAGGTTAATCTTCAGACCTCAGCTCCGCCACTACGCCATGGCAGGCAATTCAGGGACTGTGTGTAGCTTCGGAATTCTTTGCGTTCATTGTGTGCCCGTGTGTAGACCAGACAGTGTCATGCGTTAGCTAATTAATTCAGTCGATGACTCCTGGTTTAAGGGAATCCAATCTCAGCTGAAATTGAAAGCTCACTGTGAAGAAGCCTAAAGCTACCTGGTGCACTTAACGCTGATCGCAGCAGCTCCTGACTGAGTGCAGTTGACACAAAGGCATTGACCCGTGCCTTCTGGTTCCAAGTGCTGGGCCTAATGGTTTGTTTCAAAACTCAATGTTCCTTCACACTTTTGTCCGAGTCCATTCAACATGGATTGCTATCGGTTGGTAATTTCCACTCAAGTTGTGACTAATAGTTAATTTGTCAAAATGCAAAGTGGTTCTTCATCTCCATTCTCTTTAGTTTTCTCTACAAATCATCGTGTTAAAACACGTGCTCCACCTTTTACTATCTCCTTTCCAGCTTTATGACACTTGTAGTTACTCTCGATGGATCTGTTTTTGTCTAGCTCCATTTTGAACCTTGGGAGGTAGAAGAAATCTTGCACAATGAAATGAATTGGACCTGATGGACAATACGCAGAGTAGTTGATAGTCAGAGGAGGTCTTTGGAAAGTCCATTAGCACCCTATGAGAGTGGGTCAATCTATAAGAACATGCACCGCCCCCTCTCACAAACTAAAAAGCCTTTTTCAATCATGTCAAACACACGCCACAAGCTATGTAAGCTATTTATAGCAGATTATGCACCTCCAGGCAAAAACACCCAGTCCCAATAAAATATACTTTGTCCTCTTGAAGCCTTTTCTCATCCATCATCCACACCAAAAAAGTGACCTTTCCTAAACTTGTGAAATAAAAGTTGAATAAAATCAGTCTGGGCAATTTTGAACAATGGCAGCATTATTCGATTTGTAGATATTTTCTTACGTGAGGCAAGATGCTTTTTTAAAAACACACCTCGCTTTCAAACTTTGCCTCCATCATCCATCACAGTCTCACAATACTGACAAGAACTCGGCACCTGCAACCTGCTGCGGTAATCCTACTAACAGGGATGCCATCTAAATGTATTCAGCTCACTGACCTGACCCTTGGTAGTAGCTACCTAATTAGCCTCCCCAAGTCCCAAAGAGTCCGTCGGAATATGCGGCGGCGGTGACTCACCGGCTCTTTAGCTTGCTGCGCTAACACAGCGTAGGTGGAGATCCTGCTGCACAGGCATTTGGTTTGGACAGTGGTTGATGTGAGCGTTTGGCAGCCTTCGGTGCCCCAGTTTTCAGCGCCAGCTTCCCTGGAGGTGGGGAGAAATGGGACGGGAGGGGGTAGGGAGGGTGACATAAACAGGGATTGTGAGTGTCACAAGTTTTATTGGAACGTTTACCTCGGAGGGAGAGAAGAGTCCCGGGGATAAAACTGTTGATTTCACCGAGTTCGCGTGGTGATCCATTCGCTCACACGGTTTGAAATCTACGGCGCACTTTCCCCTCGTTAGCATTAGGAGCAACTCCGTGTTTAGAAAACTAAAACATCAGCCTTGGGAAGTATTAGCTTGGGATTTTAGCTGGCATGAAGTCAATGGCGGATGAGTCAGTCTTTTTGTTCTCACACGACTTTTTTAAAATTGTTCTTCAACCTCATAAATATTAATGAAGTCTGTTCTTAGAAGTCTACCGTGAATTTTGGACTATTTCCCAAATTTCGAACCCTGAATCACGAATTTTAGCTGGTGCGGCTTATAGTCCAGTGCGGTTTATAGTCCAGTGCGGTTTATAGTCCAAAAATTACGGTAATTGCTTCTGTACTCTTCTAATTCAGGACGTCTATTCCTTCCAACTATAAGGGCAGTGCTTCTTTTTCTGGATCATGTTCCCTTTTGGGAAGTGAGGATAAAACAAATCTGTTCAATTCAATCTTTGACTATAAATACATATGGATGGCTTGTCTCCAGGTCTCGCAGCAAAATGGAGCCAGCAAATTCTGGATCGCCCAAAACCAGCATGTGTTGTTGGATGGGTGATGTCATAACATCAACAATGCTGGCATTCCATAATCTTGATGTTATATATAGAGAACATGTCCATCTAGCCGACAATCAGGCGGGTGAAATATTTCAAATGTTTAATTTAGGTGCAAACCTTTCACCTGATTGCTTTGCTAAATAAAACATAAGCGACTCACCAAAGCCGGCATCCTTTCTCCGCCGGGGACCATAAATGTCTACGCAAAATGTCACGGCAATCCATCCAACTGTTACAGCGCCATTTTTTACACAGCAGACTAAAAATCACAGAACGACCGACAAATTGCGACAGAGCGGAAAATACCAGCCGCCACTTATGGAAGGATTTTTCAACTTTTGAGTTTTAGCGAGCACCATTTGCTTTTTTTTTTTTTTTACTATTTGGGATCAAAACGCCGTCGCACATGTCGAGACAACAATTGGAAAACGAGCCTCTGAAGAACAGAGAAAATTGACCTTTTATGGCTACAGAGAATAAATTGGCACTGACTCTTGACTGAAAGGGCAGCACTATGAAAGCCAATTGCACCCTATTAAGAAAAGAAAAAGGTTAAACATGCGATGAATTCTCAAAAGCTGTGTCGGAGATAAAAGGATTTCAAGTCAAAGCAGGTGAATTTGCCACGAAAGCAACACTTTTATGTGCCTCGCTTGTAAATGCAAAAAAAAAAAGTTTTGTAGCCGAGGGCTCCTATCCGGAGTAACTTTCACAGTCCTGACTTTTTTTTTTGTCAACTTAAGCTAGGAGATCTAGTCGAAGATCTATTTAATATCAATGTCATCCCACATTACCAGCGTCAGTAATGTACTAACGATTAAAATTGTAAGCTAATTAGGAGGCTGCCAAATATTGTCCAAGGTGATTTATGAGACTGAACACAAGCCTTCCATTTTACGCTTTATATTATATTTTCGGACTCATCTATTTTGCAGCTTGTCAGAACTGCTTTTTTGGCTGCGGGACATCAAGTGAGTGTGCCATAAATACCTCGCCTGTCTTGAAATAGAGGGGAAAAAAAAAAGATAAGACATAAATTGATGTGAAAGGAGCCGCTAATACGTTATCATGCACAGTTTATAAAATTGCATCTCTGGAAGCAAGAAGGACTAAAATGAAAATGTAATATTTTCTTCACTATTAAATTGAAGTGGGGGGGTCACGCAGGCAGAAGGTAATTGGAGGATTTAAGTGGGCACAAATACAAACGTGATCGAATCTCGATGTGGCCTGGCTGAGGAGGCAAAAATAATAACTTTGATATTCAGCAAATAAAACAATTTGGGATTATTTCATGAAAATTAATTCCCATCGTGACATTAAGCATTCCAAGTCATGTCCAGGCAATTATAGTGAAATGCACATTCCTACCTGCTGCAAGATATTTGATTGCATTTTTTAATTTTTGTATTTTTAGTCTATACTGACTTGCATTGTATTTATTTATTTTTTATTTATTTTTTTTCAATTTTTTTTATTATTTAAGTATTTAGTTATTATTTTACTTATTCATTCTTTTATATATTTATTTTCATCATTTCACGCTGAGACTGATAGGTGTTTCTAAATGTTCACCATGATGCAAAGTGAAATATTTAGCGGACTCTATCGTTATCAGTTCTCGTTTTCCTGTCCTTTCCGGTTCGTCCGTGTTTCCCTTGCTACGAGCGTGCTTTGTCATTGACCTCCGCATCCCATCAGCTAATTCATAAAGCTTCTTTTCAGGGGATTATCTTTCTTCCTGACGTGCAAGCCAGAGCATGAACCAGAAAGTAGAGATACTGGTTGTCCACAGCCACAAATGGCCTGACATTGCAAGAGACGGCAGTCTCGATTAACACGGACAGGCAATATGGCTCTGAGGAAAGTGATTCATGTGGAAAATGGATTATCAATCCACTTGTGGCGCCGGAGCAAGGAAACATTTCATAATTGCGCTTTCATGACTGATTATTCGGAAGCAAACATTTGTCCCAAAAGTTTCATCTTTGTAAAGCTTTTGGAAAAATTGCTTTTATAAGTATTTTGAATGGCTAAGTCAAGGTTAGAAAAGCAACTTTGAGACAACAGCAGACTATCCAATAGGCCGAGATTAAAGCGGATAATGCATCCGTAAACAAGATAATGAAGGCACGTAGCAAACTAAATCTTTTCCATATTCATCAGGCTTTTATAGCGTTTACTTACGTTTCTCAAATTCCCGAAGTGAAGAATTTTCTGTCCTCTGACTGTCTTTACATTAGTAAGAAAAAGCAAAAATTCAAAGAGCCATTTATATCCATGTAATCCACACGAAGTCATGTGACCAATCGATCCTAACGAGCCACAAATCATCAAAAAAATCTCACTCAACGATTCACGCTTGGAGAAATGAATCCAGAATAGGAGCCACAAAGGCCCGTTTTGATAAGTGATGGAATGAGCTCATGCACGTCTGAGACACCCTGCGGAGGCAGATCCTCGCGTAAGCCCTACTGGCCGACTGGCTCTTGATACGCTGATTCTCTGTTTGACACACTTCTGAGCCCTTCTGCTCAGTCAGATGGGAAAGTGGAGCAATCCCCATCAGCCCGCCCGGCCTTCCCGGCTGCCTGATACGTACATGCCTAGTGTTTTGCTAATGCGTGGAGGACAAGTGGCTAAAGCAACAGTTGGCAAAATTCAACATCCTGAAAGAAAAAATCCCACCCATTAAAAATGAAAATCCATTTTCATTTAATAACTATAAACTCCCTCTCAATGTGCAAAATATTCTTTTAAAAGCCCGCCTGTGGTCAACCCTGAAGAAATTGCCACTTGAGTTGCGCAACTCATTATTTCTCCATTGCAGTGACAGACGGTGAAGGCAGAGCTGGCTCTGTGGGTCTTTAACAGCTGATCCCAGATCAAACAAAAAAAACAGTACAGATTAGAAATAGGATTAAATGACCCCCTGACCTCTCCCCAGATAAATGTCATCCGTTTATTCATGCGTGGTGTGCATTACATTTATCTCTAACTAATGGCTCCTATTTAAAGCAAGCTCTGATTGCGTAGCTTGCGATTCGGGCTTCGTTATTGGTCTGGCGCCATGTTGCTTGGATAGCCGCTAGAAACGAGATGCAGCGTGTTGAACGGAATACGGAATGACACAAATGCATTTTGAAAATAAGCAGCATCTGGATTCGTAACTGGAGGAAGATAATAGAAATCAGCAACAATAGACTAATGGAAGCAAGTGGTCATCCTTTCTAAAAATGATCAGTTCTGACATGCAGATTTGGTACCGTATTTTTCGCTCCATAAAGCGCACTGGATTATTAGGCGCACCCTCATTGAATTGTTTATTTTAGAAATGATTTCATATTTAGGGCGCACCGGATTAAAAGGCGCATAAAATAGAAGCTATACTGCAACAAACTGAGGTTGACTAGGGTTGCGGTACACTCGCCAATAACCAATGAGCCCTCAGTAAACAATTGTGTTTGTCAAACTATCTCCTATAAAAGTGATCGGAACCGACGAAAGTTTGATCTAACACATCGGTACTGCTTACTTATGTTTCCCTTCCATATCGATCCGTAAAGTTACTCGAAACATTAGCGGAGCAGCGTATTTTGAAATGAAATAGCCTCGTGCGTGTAGCAGCTATCATTATAGCATTAGCCACCTGCAAACTCCCATGAGCCTCAGCTCGCAGACTCCCATGAGCCTCAGCAAAGTGTAATTTACTAGTCGTACTAAAACATACTGAAACATTTTGGCAGAGCGCTGTGTAAAACCAGTATGGATCAACAAATTCATCAATTGATCCATATATAAGGCGCTCTGCATTATAAGGCGCACTCTGGTTTTTTTTGAGTGAATTTTAAGTTTTTAAGTGCGCCTAAAAGTGCGGAAAATACGATACTTAGCAACTAGAAAAAAAAATCTGAAATATGAGTTTATCAGAATTGTTTTGTTGGACCAACTGAAACATTTCAGCCATTGAGGTCACATTTCGAAACTCGAACCGTTTTAGTGTTGAAGTCAAAGCGACCATCCTCAAGCAAAGACAAAACTACTCCATGAATAGCTCCCGAGTAAATTAAATTGTGAACGGGAGACTAGTCACAAATAAAACACAAGTCCACCGAGGCAATCTGAGCATAGCTTCTTTTGAACTCTTCACGGGGAGGATGGTGTTTGCTTTCACCGGGTCATTTAATTAACACTAACAGGAAATGCAAGGGAACATCGTTAGACTGGCCTCGGTTCATTAATAAAAAAAAGAATCGGAGTGGCGATCAGCGCCGAAGCAGATAAGCATCGACTCGGCGCTAAGGTGCATTGTGGAAGAAATAATTCAGGGTACTTACGGGTTGCCGTAGTCCCACACCACACACTGAGAATCGGATGTACCCTGCAAGACAAGACAAGAAGATAATCAGTTAGTGGAAAAAAGCATCGGAATGTTCCAAGCAATCAAAAAAATGGGACAACAGGAATACACGGCTGGACTCAATCAGTGGATCCATCAGTGGATCAATACCTTCAACTGACTCATCACAATTAGTGGTGATCTCCGAATTGATTATTATACTGTATAAGGTTCGCTTAGTTGGAGTGCAAATGGAACTGCAGGGGCCAAATCCAATTTTGCGTTGAACTGAAAATTGTTAGGCTTGACATCAATAAATGACTACAAGATGAGAGCTGAACATTTCTTCTCTGATTGAAGTGCTTTTCAAAGTGAACCCATTTTGGGCATTTCAATTTGACTTTGGGCTCCCCCTTTTGGTGAATTATATAAAAGCAATATTTAAGAGCTGATCGGGAACAGTACTCGCTATTTTGATCTACAATATTAATACCAAAACGGTAAAAAGCAAAGCAGGTTCATGTCCTCATAACTAATCTCCCATGAACAAAAGAATCCGGGGGCCTCGACACAGGCTGGAGCCGTCAGACAGAATGATGCAAGATTTATGAGAGGCGAGGCGACCTGGATTGATGGATGACAACGCTCGGGCTGCTCGCATGCAAACGCGCCGACATCTGACGTCGTGCGGTGTGTGTCTGAGAGCAAATATGTGTGTTAGTATACGGTCATCAATCAGAGCACATCATGGCTGACTGTGCATTACAGCCCGAATGACAACAGCATCCGCCCACAATGCAGATGTGTTGCATCTGCTTGCTTGACAACCCAAAAAAAAAATATGGTAGCAGCTGTTTGATTCAAACATCATGCAGATGTGCTTTTTATCTTCTTTGAAAATCCAAAATAATTCCCTTTATATTTTTACAACCATGTGAGCTTTGCTGTCTGCTTGAATATTGATGAAAATATTCTAATCAGATGAGCTGCAAAGACCTGGATGGGAGGGGGCGGTAAAGGAGGATGCATTTTGATGAACGCAAACTAGATTAAAGTTCAATTACTTAACCCGGCTGGTGAGCCGAGGGAGCCCTACGGAAAGGCAGGATGAAGGATGGGAAGGGGAAGAGGTGATGGGTACGACATTTGGCATTGTCTTGGGGTTCACTCTCAGGACGCTCTCATTTCTGACCTCCTGCTTCTTACTTAACATTTAACACACATACACGTTTTTAGAGCTGAGCTGACTTTCATAAGATCACCTTATAGAGAGGGCGTGACCTCTACTTTGAGAACGAAGCCTGGGGCAGAGGCTCTCTGGGCAAAGCGTCGGCAGCTGGTTGTTCCTACTTTTGGCCAAGGTTAGCACTAAAAGCAGTACAGCTGGCCGGACACTCTTTTTTTTTTCTTTTTTTTAATCACAAAAGCATGCGATTTATGAATTATTTATTTATTTATTTATTTATTTATTTATTTAAATTATATTTATTTATTTAAACTGTATTTATTCATTTAAATTGTATTTATTTATTATTTGTATTTTATTTCGGGGGAGTAATAAAACCGGCGCTGTATTGAGTTTGCCAACTCGTAGTTGTGACCGCTAAAAAGCACAGTGAGTCTTTTATAATAACATATCTCAATGCGATATAAACCGAATAGCCACAGAGGGACCCCGGTGCAATATAAGAAAGTCAAAAAGGTTTCGTTTTTATTCAGGCCTTAGGCCCACCGAGCTCGGTGGCACTTTACGGCATGCGGCATTTTCTTCTCCTGCTCAACTTGTGTTGGATTGAATCGTCTTTACTTACGTTGAAAAGTGTAGCGAGCTCCACCACCACCACAGGATCACTTGGTTGCAACTCTGGTCGCACTGTCACCGTCAGGATCTTGGAATTGATCACCGCGGGTTGGCTAAAAAAAAAAAAAAATTAATTGCATTAATTGCGATATGTCAAAACGTTTCAATGAAAAGCTAGCAAGGAGATTCCTGGACAAAATGTCCAAAGGAGAAATTGTTTGCTGCTGATCCTGACCTGAATAAAAATAAAACCCAGACTAACACCGTATCTCACAATGACAACTTGCTGATATATTTGTTGTAAGTTATAGGACACATGAGGACACACATCCATTCAACACTATACACTTATATGCCCGGCGATAAAAACAGAAGCACCCGAGGAAATGCAACTTTTGTAGATCAAAAACATTTGCAAGATAAGCAGCAGAGACAATATACCAGGAAAGATGGATGAGAAATTGGTGCGTGGAATTAGATAGGAAAGAAAAGGCAGAAGAAAGGCCACGGAAATAGAAAAAGGTAACAAGGCGAGTGAAAAGTTTCCAAAGGGAAAAAGTTGCATCAAAGCAAAAATAAAGTTCAGAATGAGAGTAAAAAAAAAATACGATATATCAAGTTGCATGCTTGCAAGCTGTGAATCGCTTCTGAACAACTAACTCTAATGAGCGCTACTCACTTTGGTGCCGGTAAAATATTGCCCAAAGTCCTGTACAAGATGGCGCCGATGACATAATACATCGTTGTCTCCGAATCCGTCTCCGCCTCTGTAACACACATTCGTCAGCCTATTAGCTAAATATATGGACCACTTCAGAAGCATTCATCTGCTTTTTCAATATTGATTCACTCCCCTTCTGCGATTGTGCCGACAAAGTGCATTTCATATCAAATATTTTCTGAGTGCGCATTAAAGACCAAAACATCAGTGAACTAAAATTTTTTTTTTTCACCTGTGACCTTGTGGTGATGTGTATTGAATGCCTGACAAAATCAATCAACAAAAACACAAGTATCTCAATTCAAGGTTTGTCTTCTTGTTGTTATCGTGAAAGTTTTCTTACAAGTGTGCTCAGGTGTCGTTATTTCCACTTTGAAGCTTTTTTATTGCGTTACAATAATCCTTTCAGTGTTATATCACCAAAAAGTCATGGCCTACCAAGGTCATGGTGTGTTCTTTCGTAAATGTCTAGTGTGTTCCTAACTTGGATGTTAGCTAAAATGCAACATGTCGCTGGGAAAAAGCACTTAAGGCTTCTCTTGTTGAAAATGGCTGCTTTTTACTCTGGCTGCTTGTCAAGGTTTTATGGCTTGTACTTGGACAGTCGATTTCTTTTCCACACACTTTTGATTAGCTCTTTGCAAAATACAATTGCCTCCAAACACGGACTTTGTATAGTGCCCGTGTATCTTAGGCCTTATGTCACCTTCGGAAAATTGTCTGTGTCAATAAGACACATTTACAACCAGACCTTTAGTGAAGAGCGTGTGTGATAACAGTTGCGGCAATTTGTTGAGAGTCCAAATAATAGCTGAATCAGATCCAAATTACAATCGTGAGCTTTGTTTTAAAGCAAGGGTGTCAAACTCATTTTTTTTCGCGGGCCGCATTGTAGTCGTAGTTTCTTTCGGAGTGCCATTATGACCCAAATAAATGTATGAGCACCCTCATACCCTCAAACCGACAAATAACTCGTTTTCAAATCAGACTAGTAAAACCTGATCAAATTTTTTACAAAAAGATATTTTTAAAAGTGAAAACAATTTCTAATTCTAGTAATGACACACGAATTTGATGCAAAATTTGTCTTCGCGGGCCACATAAAATGATGTGGCGGGCCGTATCTGGCCCCTGGACCTTGAGTTTGACACCCGTGTTTTAAAGCCTTGAGATAGCGAGGAGGTATGTATCGGAGAAATGTGGCAGCATGCCAAACGCAACTCATTGATCTTCAGACATAATCTTTCTGCAGTGGTTGTTCTTAAAGGCAAATAAAATTGAGTTGAGTCATCAAGCCACAAAAAAAAAAGTTGCAGTAATTGTTTTGTGTTTAGCTACCTTCATTTGATACAGTAAAGACTTCCTTGGGGATGAAGAGCTTGTCCTCCGCTGTTCTGGCCCAGTCCTTCATCCCCCTCCGGCCCTTCATGGGGAAGTTTATATCGCTGGAAACCGCTGACACGGGCTCTCTCTGGATTGTTATCACTGTGTAAACAATAGAGAGTAATACTTAAAATTTAGCACTCTGTGAAAAGAGCAGATGTTGCTCGGTGAGAGGAAAGCCAAAAAATGATATGAAACTTGGCGCGAAAATACTCACTAAGGTTGTTTGTAACCACCAAAAAACTTTGAAAAGGCTTCTGGGCTTCACCGATGAGATGAATGAAATCTTCTAGAATTCTCATTAACAACGCGGCACCAGGGGCGACCTGAAAATGTTTTTGTTTTTTTTAATTGTTCAATGATTTTTCGAAAGAATTGAGAGACTTTACCTGGTGTACGTCATCCCACTTGTCTAAATTTTCCATGTCCAACATATGGCTGATTATCTGGAAGAATTTCTGAAAGAAGATATTCAATGCTGAAATTCTTGCAGAGGTATTGCAGGATATTATTTTTGTTCTCAGACATGGGAGGCTTTGCCTCTGCCAACCTGCACGTCGTCAGGAGCTGGGATGTAGGTTGCTCTTTTGAAGGTGTCCGTCACATTTCGCAAGATCTCCGTGGAAAAGAGAAGGTCGCCACTGTAGTAGCTCCTCCTCCGCAAGAGCTCCAGGAGACTTCTTACGATCTGAGACATGCCCTCACCAGCCAGGGTCCTCTGACCCTTCGCGAGATGCTCTCGTAACTTTAAATGAGGGAGGGGAGAAAAAAAAAAGAATGAGTAGATAGAGTGCATGTTTGCTCGTGATGCGCGAAATCCAGAGTGAGCGCAAACCAGAAGACAACACAAGATAACATCAATCACGGAAAATTAATTATTGACTCATGCTATTAATGGAAGCTTGCAACAGAAGGTATCAGTGCAATTAAGTCTTCCACTTCACAATCTCCAACCTTCCACTGAACAATCACCCCCCCCCCACCCCCGTATAATCTCCTCTGCCATAATCGAGGAGAGGGAAAGGTGGAAGTTCAGAGCGCAGGCAAAGTCTGGCTGATGAACACATTCATTAGCTGTGTTCATTAATTGATAAGTGTGAGTGCAAAGCTCTGGAAAAAATAGCTAATTATAGATACTGGAAGGACGAGAATTAGTAAACTTGGGCTCTATGGTCAGTGATTTATATTATATTATATTATATTATATTATATTATATTATATTATATTATATTATATTATATTATATTATATTATATTATATTATATTATTTAATTTAATTTAATTTAATTTAATTTAATTTAATTTAATTTAATTTAATTTAATTTAATTTAATTTAATTTAATTTAATTTAATTTAATTTTTGAAGCATTCCAGAATATGTAAATTGAGAACTTACAGATATATGTAAATATCCATAATCAACTGAGATGCATCTGGCGAAGCTCGGAGGACCCCAGAAAGCAACTCCATTATTGTCCAGCATGCAACGACGACTAGCAGATCCTAAAAGGAAACGAGCAAAATATATATATATTCACTCAATATATAATATTGTGAGTCTGAATGATGCTGGCTCACTAACCAGTAGCGTTTGTTGGACACTTGTTATAAACAATCTCTCCAGCCGAGGCTCTCCTCCACGACATCATGAGGAGGTTCTCGTCTTTACAAATCTCATGAGGAGCTGCCAGAGAAAGTAAAAGACAGAGAAAAAGTGAGCTGGAGTTCACAAATCAGATTGCATTGTACTCCAAAAGCCTACATGGGGCCTTTCAAGTGTGAGGCATGAGTGATAACAACTACCCCGCTAAAAAAAAAAATGTCCCTCAGAAAAACAAAAGTCAAATCATTGTTCTTCCGCTTCCATTCGTTTATGAATAGCTCAGCGACCCCCCCTAAGTGTCACTGCCCCAGTACACAATCTCATTCCCTCTTCATCTTCACCTCCCTTGGTCTCTTTCATAACCCTGATGAAACAAATGCCAGTGAGTGCTCTGAAGATATTCCAAGGGGGCACATGAATGCAAGCAGAAAAAAGATGAGCAGAGTGAAAGCCAAGATGATATTCACCCAACAAAAGTGATACTTTGAGTTTTGTGTGGCGGGTGTGGTGAGTTTCATCACTACTAACCGGGGCATTTCTTTTCGTTACACGAGCGAACCTCCTCCGCCGAGCCTTGACACGGGTAGCCTTGCTCCCCGTTACCCTCGCACATCCTGGATCGCCGCTGCCATCCAGAGTCACATGTCTTGCTGCAGAGGCTCCAATGGTTCCAGTTGCCCCAGTTACCCCCACCTCAAAAAAAAAAAAAAATCCTATTTTTCCCCAGACTCACAAATTGGGAGATCATCCTTACCAGTGCATGACGGGTTGGTGCAATCTCTGCTTTCTTGATGGGGGCCTTTACATTCGGCCCAGCCGTGCACGGACACGCTGCAACGTCTCTGCCTTTGCTGGGTGCCCGTGTTACAGGAGACGCTGCATCTTGACCACGGGCCCCACTCCAACCATTTTCCCTCCACTGACCCCCCGTGGAAGTGACGATCCAACGATGCCGGGAATAAAATAGAGAAAGACAAAAGATGAAAGAATTGTAGCGTTAAAAGAGGTTAATAGAAAGTGTAAACAGAGTGCAGGTGTTATTTTGTTTCCCATAAATAGCATTTTTTAGAAGATTCCTGGTATTAAATATTTAAATCTGCTGTAACAATTCCTTTCATATTGCGGTTTAAAGGGTTCATACAGAGTGTTGCATGTTGATGACAATTTTTTGACATGTGTTTGTGCATTATTAGATGTCTTTTAAAAATAGATGTATTTTATACTGCCACACTAGCAAAGAGCTTAACCAAAGCCTGGTGACATTCATCACGCAATCAAAGCTCGCACGACTGATCTGCACTAGAAAAGGATTGCTGGAGTAATTGAGTTGTCACATAAAATACTGAAGATGCCCCCCTCTACCTCCCCCGAAAATTACAATGATCAAGGCGAGGTGGCTTGTCATGGCCTGAAAAAAGATTGGGTAATTTTGAGTGTCAAGAAAAAAAAAAAGTCGAATGGCTCCAAGCTACAAGCTAAACGCAATCTGAAGAATTCTTTTGGAACTGATAAATTATTGCATTAATTAATGAGACTATAGAGAGCATATACTTATTATTAAAATAAAATTAATCACATATTATTAAATTAATAAATTATTATTATATAATTATTTAAAAAAATAGTCCTCATTCGCACATTTCCTTAAGGTCACAAAGAATAAGTTTGATTAGAGCCTTTTTCCAAAGAGAGAAGCAGCATGTATTTGTTAAAAGCTCGAGCAAGCATAACTTCGCAAAAGCACTCACATTTAGTGGCTCCAGTTATAATGATGCAATTATATGCAAGAGCCACATGCGTACATCCATTAATACATTGATGCAAAGTCATAAATAAAGATTTTTTTTTTGATTTGCGGAGTCATAAAACACTTTGCAGTTGAAGTTATTTTTCAAAACATTTTAATGCCAGTACGTTCAAAATAAATGTCTTTTAAAGGGCACGGCTAATGCACGTACATTAAGTGTACCTCAAGTCTAAAAGCAACTTTTTTTCCTCTTAGAATACCACCTTTCAAGAAGCAGTGATATTTAAATGTCTGCAAAGAAAATAGTCAAGCAGTTCCATCATTGATGGTTCAGAATTTGAAGGAATGAAGCCATTTTGTATCGACGACGGCTTAATAAAGAGGTTTCAGATGGCCGGTCTGAATCCGATTGCTATTCTTGAGATGCCCTCGACCCGAGAATAAGATTGGGCCGGCAACTTATTGATAAGGTGCAGGTCTAGCAGGTAATCTTGGAGACACGAGCAGAAGAACACACACACACATACACTCCGCAATCCAAAACGAGCCAACCATGAAGACAACATCAAGAATCGAAAAGCAAAATCTTAGCAGGATGCCTGAGTGAGCATGTGCACAAGTGAGCTGGCACCTCACGGCTCATCGCAGACGAATGGAAATGGAAATGAAAACTTGGGCGTAGTAGGCCGGGATGACGGGCGGGGTCAACAAAATGTAATGATTGAACTTGTAATATTAGTTTGGAGATCCTGTGAGCCATAAAAAGTCAATTTAAGGGGAGATCGGATTGGTTTGGCGGGCACATGCAAATGGACATGGTACTAACCAGGACACACTGCAATGTTGCAGAGTTTGGTCTGAGTCTCGGGCCATCCGCAAGGCACGGCCCCACCTTCGTTCCCACACTTCCTGCTTCGAGTCCTGGAGCCCCGCCCACATGTCACAGAGCACAGGCTCCACGAGGACCACTCGTGCCACAGTCCATGCACTGCAAATGGCCACGCAGGAAACACACATGGCGATGAGAAATGAGGGCGGGGTAAGAGGCGGGGGCCATCATTCATGATAATGAAAGATTTCGGAACTGGCAATGGATGGACACAGCCATGCGGTAATGCAGTCATGATTGAATTCAAACGATTACTTAACGACTAATGTCAACAAAGACTGTAATTACAACAGACACTCCAGCAAGCAATTAAGAAAGGAAATGTTTCTGTTCTGAGTGTGTTCTGCAAAGTCGTCTTCCTACATCTCATCTAATTTTAGCAATAGACTGTTGAAATAAATGCGAACGGAATAAATGAGCGGCGGAGTTGCACAAAACCTTCGTCAATAATGAATGTGACCTCAAGACTCCTCTTGCGTTGCTTTATATCACTGAGCTTAACTTCAAGCTGCGTCAGCTTGATCCGATTTCATCATGCAGGAATGCTTGCGCAATGTCCAACGTCGAAGTGGTACACAAATGAACGCGTGCAAACATTCAACGGATTTGCCAAAACATTTTTGAAATAGGCCGCAACGACAAACCGAGCGTGTTCAAAAAATGAAGACGAAGATGCTTTATTTGATAGAAAGAAACAACATTTGGACAAAGAGAGGGGGAAATAAAAAAACCTTGAGGATGAAGATAGTTGGCAAAACTAAATAAATCATAGTCCTAAATAATTAAGTCGACTCAGTAAAAAAATAAAATAAAAGGCTCAAAGGAAAAGGAGTTTGCGGCACAGAACGATTGTGCTATTAAAAAGTACGCAGCGCTGGTAAATAGTGGGATCGTTTTCAATGCAGCTGTCGGAATTTTAAAAGCTTTTGTTATGCCTTTGAGTCATTTGTGGCATGTTTGGAACAGAACAGTGACAAGAACTGAAAAATGGAATGAGGATTACGAGGAAGGAGATTTGCTTGCATATATTCGAGATCTGCTCTCGTGCTTCTATTACAAAGTGAAAAAGTCAATCCTCCTTCATAATGAATACAGACTTAAAATACCATGATGGCATTTCTTTAATAAGACCCAGGTTACGTGTCGTTAGCATATGGCAACTCACCATAGCGTGAAAATCTGTTTAATTATTAAACATGTGAATCTAATTATATATACATTATTAAGATATCTCCTTGTAATTTGTTAGCGCTAACGTGTGAGGCAACTCGGCGATAATGAGACGCATGCGTCATATTAAGTTATTATCATTAGCGGAATTTGCATGTATTATTTAAGTGCTTGTTTTTTGGAGGTAGTTGAAAGTTTTGCATTCTTGTGTTGACGATATTACGTAAATGGTTAGCGCTGCATCGTTTGACTACGCACTGACCCGGAGACTTGTACTGCATAATGCAACATTATTTTAGCCCGTGTTTGAAATGTCACTGAATCTATGGCAGGAGCTAAATACAACAGAAGCAGAAGTACAACTTTACTTTGCATGCTTTCGGGAACGGGAGTAGGGAGGAAAAAAAAAAATTGCTCGACCACTTACTGCCTAGTTGGCTTTAACAAGGACAAGACCATTAGCTAAATGAATTCGGAATAACCTTCAATTTGGGGAAGAAAAAAAAAAAAAAACAAGCAAAAATGTCTTTTTGCACTTCATTGCCATAGTTTTCTGCACATAGATAAAATAAAAAAATCCTGTTTTGGTTGAAAGGGGTATTTTTAAAAGTCAATTACATCAAGCTCATTAAAAACATTCATGTTTTTTTTTTGCTACCACCTCCACATTCCTAATTTAGCTGAATTTGCTGCGGTACAAATCAGGGCGATTCCCAGGGGTGTCCGCACACACACACACACACACACAAATAGCAAATAATAAAATAATACCTGGAACAACACAGCAGCCAATATCCTATCAAAGAAGCGGCTGAGAATATTAATATCAACGCTGAACGGAAAAGCCAGGCACTTAGACGTACAAATCGCATTGGGGGATTTAAATTTTAAAAACAAGATTAGCATATGCACTGACAGGGAGGGAAGATGTTTCTTTCTTTTTTTCCTTTTTGGAATTTTGAGGCGGGGATTTGGCACTTAAATCCAAACATGCTTCGAAAGAAGATACTGATAATGTCTTGATTCTAGAGAAATTGTATTTTTTTTTCCCTGATGATGCTTTTGAGGTTGGACATTTGGTTGCAGATCAAATTTGACCCACGTGCATACCTGAGGTTATTATCCCGGGTTCGCCCGGACAGGAAGCTGTATTGTTGCACATGCGTGTCTCTCGGAGGGCACCGCTGCACAGAGTGCTGTAAGGGGACGACACGCAGGAGCGTGTTCGCACTTGCCAGCCGTGTCCGCATGTTAGAGAACACACGCTCCACTGAGACCATTCCTCAGCTGCAGGGTCACCTAGAGATTTGAACACAGAGGCTCACGCTTAGCTAAAGGAAGGACTGGGGAACAAGCCCATAAATACGATATAAGCACATGCATATGTTGTTATTTAAATGTATTTAAATTTATTTATTTCATATATTTAATTTTAAAAAAATGATTTTTTGAACGCATTTTTGTCGCAGGCCGCATCGTAGTCATAGTTTCCTTCAGTGGGCCATTATGACTTTCAACCCAAATAAATGTGTGAAATGCCTTTTTCAAATCAAAGACTAGTAAAAACTGTTCAAATATTTTAAACAGATGTTTATTATTTTATTTTTATATTAACATTCGAATTCGATGCGCGATTTGCCTTCACGGGCCACATAAAATGATGGCGGGCCTTATGTTTGTACAATTCCTCAAAACTGTTGGTTCCTCCCTAGAAAGCAGCGATTAAGTATGAAGGAGCTCCAGTCCTCTCTGAATTGTTTTCCAATCCGCGTGTTCTTTGATAGAGGCGTCATCACGCGGCAGCGGTGGAAATCAAATTAATTTCATGTCCGTTAATCGCATTACATCTTCATTAACAACCCGTGAGTCAGGGTTTAAGCTCATCTTGGATGCCTGGAGGAATGGAAGAACAGGAACGCACAAGAGAGGAGTTGACGAGAGAGCCGGGGGTTTTTCCTGACAGAAGGGTCTCTCTGTTCCACACAGTTGTACCAGCGAACACGCGTGTGTGTGTATGTGTGTGCGCACAGTGTGACCGTATGCTGATAGGCGCAGGTCGACCCGTTCAAATGTAGGTCAAAATGTCAACATGAATAACGAGAAAGGTTAGGAATGTAAAAGCACGGCTCACTTCTTATCAACTCCTGACATTTTTTTCTTATATTTAATAGATTGTGTCATGTTACATAATTTTATTCTGGTCGACCTCGGTGGCATTTACACAAATTACAACAGTTGGCTCATAAAGGCAAATTAGGATTTTTTTATTTTTTTCTTCCTCCTTCTTACGCACCTGTTTGTGCCTGAAACACACCTGGCTGGTCAGCTGATCTTGGTCTTTGCGTCTTCACCTTCAAGTCATCATCATCTGGGTCTGGAAGAAAATAAGACATGCAATTCTGAAATTTGTTTTTATCAATATAGAGAAATGTGTGATTAGGTGATATGGTGCAGCAAACAATGGAAAAAAGGAAATTGCCCATATTTGGACTCACGCTGATATCAACAGTGCTCGAACCGCATATACACACGAGATGGAAGTCACTTCTGTCGCTGAGCTTTTTAACTCAATGCAAAGAACGAAGCAAAGAAGATCACCCTCAGAGAAACAGCTTAGGCAAAGACCCCACCCCCACCCCACCCCCCACGCTACAACACAAACATGCTTACACATTTGTATGGCACATGCAAACACGACTATAAACACGGTGAATGAACAAAGAAATGTGCAGCGAAGCATTTTGAAAAGCATCTCGGGGAGGAGGGCAGGGGGAGAGCTCCGATTGTCTTTGCTCAACTTGGATTTAAATACGCTACACAAAAATAATTCATATGGTAATATTTCAAAAGCGTCATTGTTTGCAGGCTCACATTACGAATGCGCACTTTTCTTAACGCCGACCATCACGGACAATTTTCCCAGCCGTCCATCCATTCTGGGTTTATGGCTCTCTGGTGCTCTCCATTTATTCCAGAGTCCATCTGGGGAGGTCCAAACTGATAGAAGCAGACTGTAATGGACATTTTATAAGCTACTGGACAGATAGATCCACTCTACTCTACCTTACTACCTCCTTGCTGGCTCCAAAGCAGATATGAGAAGTTGAATTAGATTGGTGCAGGACAGTCTCCTCGGCTGCCGTGACCTCAAGGTCATTTGTGTGCTTTCAAAATGGATTCAAAATCGAGTTTTCTTAACCCCCCCACGGGCTGCCTGTGTATTTTTCTCGCCTTTTTGCCGCATACACAATCAAATACGTACACAATGATCCTCGCAAGCTTTGGCTATTTCCTCATGCCAAATTGGTTTTGTTTCATTTCTTTGTCGCCCCATCGCCACCTGTTTGGCTTCCTCTTATGAGATCTTTTGAAAGGTTTTCAAGCATCAGTAGAGAACATTAGAGGCTCCTTCATTGTAATGAATGTTTATATTTTTGATTGGATAAAAAGACACAATGGAGTTTCAAATCAAAATAAGAAAAAAAAATTGCTGAGGCTTGCCTCTGCAGGAAGCAGGTGTTGCCATAGCAACGTGATCATGTCAGTAAGAAATTTAAGAGATGCGAGTGGATGATTGGGGAGTGATTATAAATCAACGGCCACTGCATCAAGTATGAAGGTGAACACCTCACTAATTGGTTGGCATCCATCCATTTTTTTTTTATCTTTTTGGTTTTCTGTGGCACCAACATGAGCAGCACAATGTCTGGCATGGATCCCGTACGACCGCACGTGTCAGTGGTCATGCTCTTGTAATTTCCGTCACGTCCGCTCATTCATGCGTGATGACTTTTTAGTATTCAACAAACGCAAGCGAGCCCAATCCCCGTCAACGCGCTCAAATGTATTTCCAATACAATTGCTTCACAAACATACAAACCGATTGCTTGTATTCATGGCTGTTTAGCTTACAAACCATAAAAGCAACTCAGAGCATGATTATTATTTTTTTTTTTTTGCATAATTCATATCACACAAGCACAAGAGGTTGTACGTTCCACATATTTTGATTCAGCGCTCGGAAGGAAAACAAGCTGATTATTGTAATCAGACGCTATCCAAAATATTCGGTACTCGACGCGGCATTTAACACAATCTGAGGCGAGAACTAACATTACAAAGTCATTTCTGAACTTGTAGTCTCAACGTGTTAGATGGATTTTCTTTTTTTTTTATGTAGACCTTCATTTTCCTGCTCATGCCATAGAAATCAAACCTGAGGCCACATCGCTTGAACACACTTGGAAAACCCAAGGTGAGAACAATCTCGCTCTTTACAAGGCTTTAAGAAGGCCATGCATCGGTTGAGATGAGTCAAGTTGACAACCTCACTTTGCTTCTCCTTACTCTCATCATCATCATCGGTTTAAAGTCCGTGTTCCAGGCGCTGGGTTGGACTGGATTCTCAGTATAGCTTTCTTCCACCGGGGACAGTCCATGGCCATCTCGTGGTTGAGAGTCCTATACCGAGAAGATTTTTGGAGCAAAACTTTTTACAGCCGGATCCCCTTCCTGACATCAACCCAAAGGGAATTACTCTGATATAAATAAAGGTTCCAGGTAATTTAGTCCGGGAAAAGAAAGCGACCAGTCAGTCCGACGAGGCTAATTGTGAAAGCGGCCATGCAATGTTTTACCTTATTCATACAACAGAGAAAAGGAACAGCTCTATTTTTTTTATCTTTCCTCTTAGTGTTAATAAACATGCAGTGCTGTACTGCAGAGATATAGCCTTACTACTTACTGTACAGCGTGCTCTACACTTTAAGGCACCTATATTGCAGATAGAAACGGCAGCAGATAAAGCAAATTGCCCTGTCCATCATGGAGTCCTCACTCCTGCACAACATGCCGCACATCCACTCAAGGCATGGCTGCAAATGGCTTTTGGAGAAATGACTCGCGATGGAGAGCACCCTCCAACTTAACCCCCCCTGCCATAGCCATGCTGAGAGACAGAAGCATCTTGGATTTGAAATGATATACAGGACAAAGATAGTTGAGTTTATTGTTGTGAAAACATTTTTGCAGATAATGCACAGATTTAAAAAAAAAAATCTTAAGGCTGTCATTATTGCCAATGTAGAAGAAATAAATAATAAATTTGCAAAAAAAAAAAAAGCCTATTGTCATTCTAACCCCGCCCATAAATTTACCTGGATATTTGGTGGGCGGAGCCTGTCTACCTGTTTGCAATCAGGAACAGTGGAACAAACAGGTTGGAATATTACATATCATTTTCCTTATTGGACAAACAGGTTGGAATATTACATTATATCATTTTCCTTATTACCCTAGTTGCATTGTTGAAACTTTTTTTGTCTGCTTTGTTGTCCTTTGACTGTGAAACTCAAACTTTGCTCTCCAAACAATTAAATTCACCAAGACCTAATTTGGATCAGCAAATGATACGCAAAACAAAGCAGAATGCAATTTTCACTTTCCGCCATTCTTTATAACTGACTTGCTTTGAATCAGTATTTCCTGTTGCTACCTTGACTTTTTCACTTTCTCAACTGGTCTCAACCGGTTCCCCGTGACGAACCGTACATCTCACCTCTCTGTCTTTATCTTCTGTCACTGCCACAATCATTACTTGGTGCAACACTTTTAAATTTACACTTTTTTTTTTTTCACTTGAGGAATCATTCTGACTCCTATTGTAAACTGAACGGTACAAAAAAAAATAGAGTAGCTGCTGTTATTGAAAGGTGTTTTTGATCCACTAATATTTTAGAACAGATGTTTTTTTATCTAATCACAGCTCACAATTCCAGTCGAACGGTGCTCAACAGCAAAAGACGCAAGCGGAATAGCAGCAGTTGCACGTTGAGCTCCACTGTTGCTTGCTGTTCACTGCCAGAGCACGACATGAAACAAAATTGAATGAAAAGCAAGATTAGCTCCAAGATGGAGCTAGTCAAGCTTTGAGGCGTCTCCCTTTTTTTCCCATCAGCATGACTTGTTTGTGTGTTTGTAGCTTGAGTGCATAGCTATAATACAGTAGAAAATGATTTGTGATCTAAGACTTGAATCGCGCAAGAAGACTATTGATTTTAAATATTGTTAAAGGAAATACCGTATTTTCCGGACTATAAGGCGCACCTAAAAACCTAAAATTTTCTCAAAAGCCGACAGTGCGCCTTATAGTCAGTCCGGTGTCTTATATATGGACTAAATTTAAACTGTCCCGAAGCATTGTGTCATAAAATAAATCTTAAATGGCCCGCTGAAGACTATAAATCATGAATCAAAAAGGCTATGGATCATTATTTTGTGATTATAAAGTAATTTGTTGCATCTGAAGTTGAAATAAAAAAGATAAAATGGAGAATAATTTAATTTGGATTCAAAATCTGACATGATGCATTATAGTCCGGTGCGCCTTATTATATACGGACCGTATTAGTTTTAAAATGGGCCATTCATTGCCTTATAGTCCGGAAAATACGGTAGTACTGGAATATAAATTGTGCACTCCAAATATGGCGATTGACTGGTTTTGGATTTTGAAGCCTAAGGGTCCGAGCCTCATTAGTCCTATCAGTGTGGTAATGAGCCCCTTTAAGCCCCCCCCCCCCCCCCCCCATGCTGATAAAAGACCGGACAGCTGCCCGAGTAAACTATAGCAAACTAGCGTTTTGCTTTCCACATGAGCAGATACAACAGCTGCTCGTATGCAAGTGCTGCTCTTTCCTATCTGTGAGGGCATGATGATTGTGTGAGAGTACATCTGTGTGTGTGAGAGTACATCTGTGCGCATGAGAGTGCCAAGGGAGAGGGTAATGAGGATCACTGGGGCCCATTTAAGGTAGCAGGGTTCACTAGCGTGACTGGGCTCCTTCGTTCTTCCCAAGGCAAAAAACCATCACGGCTGGGTCTTATCATTTCCACCAAACATCACCTCGGGGCTCATGCAGATGGTTTAAAATCCAGGCTGACCTTTTGAGCCTGAAGTATATGTGGTCGAGACCACCCCTCGGCTCTCGGGTTCTACCACGTCGGATGGTGTGAGGTCATCGGCATTGTCTGTTCGGAAGGTGCACACTTGCAAATGGACATATCGTGCACGTAGAGGAGCCTCATCACTTTACATTGATTTCCCGCTGCTTGGCCAACTGCTTAGCCATCTTTGCGGTGACAGTTTGACCCATGAGGCCTGTTAGAGGTTCCCGCGTAAACACTGGAACACACACAATTATATATTTGGAGCTATCCTGAACCTCGCAGGGAACTCCCCAAAGCATTTATCGACTGCTGAGTGAAAGTGGCTATTAATCCATCAGGGGCTTAACTGCAACACTGTGTGATTTTAACATGCATGCTAATCAGGAAATTCTACTTAGAATTTAGGAGCTATTGTCATTTGCTTTGTTCAAAATCCGGCGCAAACAAAACACTCATGCTGGATTACTCTTCAGGAAGAAAGGTCAAAGGTCACCTCCTGTTGAAAGCTCTCAGAACAAAAGATGAGCCCGCCTCATCTTCAATTAGAGCAAATTACTGTCATGCTAGACTCTGTGCTTGTGTAACCTCATAGAATAAAATAAAATAAAATATAGTTTTGCGGAATAATTCAATCTAATATTCTCTTATGCAGAAACGATTAGCATGAGTGTAAACTTGCTTTTTCTGTGTCGGGTGTGGACGCCTTTGCTGTGTCCTTTTGTGAATGATGGCTTTGCTAAAGTGCTGTGAAGAGAAACATTGCTTTGCTACGTCTTTGATTCATTGCTTGTGTGAGGGTAATTTGCATAGCAGGCAGACTCCAGGCAGATCTGGGCTCTCGTTAGCCGGGTGGCTAGATACTTCATCATTATCATCATCAGGCTCGCCCTTCACTTGCAGCAATTCTGCCCTTGCTCATAATCTTAAATGAAAGTTGCAAGAAGGGACAAGAAAAGATCTTGATAATATTTTTGCAAAATAAACAAAACGCCTCATAATTTGGTGCTCCTTAATATCTGAAAGTGTTCACCCTGTTTATTTAAAGTTTCAAGCCGATACAGGATTTTTCTCTCCATCTTTCTCTGACTATTTTTTTTTCCATCTCTTCTTCTGACAGGCTCGCTGCAGTGCATTCAGGGACAGCGCTTGTCGTAGAGGACATGCTGACGAGTGTCGATCAATAACAACTCCCAAGCTTGAACATCCGTCCCGTCAGGGAACTGAGTAAGTGCGTGTGTTACGTAAATATGTGTGTACCTGTTGAATAATGTAAAAATGTCTGACACATGCTGTTGCTATTGTTGAGGGCTTGAATGGTTGCGCAGGAATATTTTAAAGCGATATCAAAGTTTGTTGACAACAATACATAGAAGCCAATCTTCAATTGTATCTATCAGATAAGCATTTAATTTAAAAGCCAACTGTAGAGATTTGACATGCAGATTCCCAAAGGCTCGCTGCCAAGTGTGTATCCATCAATAGAAATTATTGATCCACGTGAGGAACTTGGCACTCATGCTCCACCAAAATGCACCATCTAAAATCCATTTCCCCAACAAGAACGGACCGCAGACGCGTCAAAGTAATTGCGGCAAGCTGACCGGAAAAGAAGGCATCAAGGTTAAGACTATAACTAAGGTTTAGTGTAAACCGCCATGTCAATAAATCCCAAACGCATTTTCAGCAAGAAAGAAGAATACTTGAATTTATGCTTTCCCTTCAGAACACAAAGACACCATGATTGCTTATTTGTGTCATTCTTTATTTATTCGTGCTGTGACATGCGTCGTGAACTTTAATTGTATTCCTTGTTGGTGATTGGCAGCCCATAATGCATGAAGTAACGAACAATGTGAAGATACACGGACCATAGGGAGAGTCCGTTGTAAGGAGAAGGCCACGCCGATGCGGGCTTTTTAAATGAGGCAGTGAAATCAGTTGTAAAACTTGCATGGGTAAGCAGTGAAGGGCAGCAAAGGGTGCTTTTAAGTGCTGTTAAAAGCCTGCCAGCAGCATTTTGGATCTACTTTGTCTTTTGATATGGCTGATACCACAATAAAGTGCAGTTTAGTACGGTAGATGGAACAATATTTTTCTCCTGAGCTCTGCAGGATTTGGTTATCTTAAGGATGGGAGACTACTCGACTCATTTTGAAGACTATTAAATAAAGGGTAGGGATTATTATTTAAAGCTAAAATATACAATTAAGCTTGGAGAGAATCTTCTGGATCAATACGTCTTTCCCTATCTGTTACTGAAGGTGCCGTGACGACCTGTGACTTAAAATGTCTTTATGGACTTTGTGTGTCTTCTTTCCGTTAGATACATATTCTAGAAAATTATGAATGAATCTTTATTTCGAACAGGATTTAATGAATAAAAACAATAAAAACAAACAATATATAATATATATTGTATATCACTGTTCGAAAAGGAGTAGGAACTTTTACGAAATAAACAAACATACTAAAATAAATAAAATAAGATAAAATTATATGTATATTGGTAATAATAAATTAATAATAAAATAAAATGAAATTATATATGTATAATGTTTTATTGATTTATTTTATGATTCTATTTATTAATATATATACATTTTATTTATAGTTTCAGTGAACGTGTATCACGGACTTTTATTGTACTGATCAAACTGATTACAAAACAGCTCGCATGGCTGAGGCGATAACCTCCCCATAGTTCGATTCCTCTCACAAAACAACTCCCACTGTCAAGGACATTTGTGAGGCGGGGGTGGGAACTTGAAAACATGATTGATCGCCCCTTTCACCTGCATAGCCCGCCGCTCATCTCGTTTAGAACCAACACACAAACACAAGAGCGTGTCGCATCACCCCCGCTGGTCCGTTACATTTCCACCGAGATGATATCATCTCGAGTTGGAAGGTGGAAGAATGGAGGGGAGCTTTCACAGCTCCATGGGAGATGTATCGGCAAAGCAGAGACTCACGCTTGAGTAAAACTGTATGAAAGCTTTGGGGAAAAACGCCTTACCACCCACCGATCCAGTCACCCAACACACCAGCCAGCTCAACTCAAGGGATAGCATTTCATTGTCTTGTAATGATTTCTAAATTGGGCCTTTTTGCCTTGGGATACATTTAATTGCCACACACCGGCCGGTGACGCTAATACGCAGTGACAAAATGAGAACGAGAGGCAGAGAGAGCGAGACGAGGGAAGTCGTATTTGTTTTGAAGTAACTTTGACTTAGCAAGGACACCAGTCTGTCACAGAGCGGACGGCTTTGCGCGGTCATTGTCTACCGAGATTTGGTCATTAGATGCAGTCTAGTGCTTGATGTACACACACGTCTCCATTCCAGGCAATTATCTGTTTTTTTTTTTCTCCAGTAACAATTACACGTCAGTGTCAATTATAGTTGGCGCTTATTTGCAGTGCCAGTTTGTAGTACCGTATTTTCCGGACTATAAGGCGGACCTAAAAACCTAATATTTTCTCAAAAGCCGATAGTGCGCCTTATAGTCTGGTGCGCCTTATATGTGGACCAAATTCCTAAATTTAAACTGGCCCGAAGCATTGTCATGAAATCAATCATCAATGGCCCACTGAAGACTATGAATCACCAATCAAAAAGACTATGGATCATTATTTTGTGCTTTTAAAGTGATTTGTTGCATCTGAAGTTGAAATAAAAAAGATAAAATGGAGAATGATTTGATTTGGATTAAAAATCCGACATGATGCGTTAATGGTGCGCCTTATAGTCCGGTGCGCCTTATATAAGGACAAAGTTTTAAAATGGGCCATTCATTGAAGGTGCCCCTTATAGTCCGGTGCGCCTTATAGTCCGGAAAATACAGTTTCGTGCAATATGTGATGCGTAAATATTTGTGGAAAATTTACACCCGCTACCACCAGTAAAACAAAACGCAGTCATGCTTGGCGGCTGGCAGTTATTGACAAATGTCTATGTGCAAGTATGTTTGTGAAGCGATCCCATTCCCTGTATTAGGATAAATAGCCCTTGTCTATCGCGCAAGGCTGTGTCTGGCAAATAGATTCCCAAAACGTCACGGCAGATTAACACAAATCAGCTCCCTGGGAAGACTTTTCATGGATTCAAGTGTCACTTTAACGTCAAGGACGTATTTTGGTGGGTGCCAGATTTGAAGAATTGAATGTTTGCAAACAAACATTGTTTTAGTTTTTATTCCATTGCAAATCTAAAATGGCTGCCAGTGTAAATTGGTATCTTGCGCAATCTTCTCGCTTGTCTGATTGCACACGCATGTGGTCTCAGGTGGTCAACTGATTGCGAACATAAAATGGCCACCCGAGTATCATACTTGTTTTATTGAATCTCTTTTGTTTTACCGCAAATGTAATCTTTTTCTCATCACGATGTAAAACAAACGAGTTAAACAAATTTACCGTGGAGTCTCGCAGTGACTATTTATCACTGGCTGATTTATTCACAGCTCCCAAGATTAAATAGGATAGAGAGGTGAATTAAACTTTAGGTATGGGATGAGCTCAGCTAAGCACTGTGAGCAAGATTGGCAACAGCGTAGATAAATGATGATTATAAAATCCTCCTTGCAGAGCTTTTTATTAATGGAGGACTTTTGGGCTCAGTGGAATTACTTTGGAAATAAAGTGACCTTATATCATGCTAATACATCGTGATTATCATTATTCATGTTAGCAGCAATGGAATATTTTATTTGTAAATGTTGGAGAAAAATGATCATTTTGCTTGAATATTGTTGTTTACGACAATTAGGGATTTTTTTTAGGGCAGTTTTTTAATTTGGATCAATGCGTAAGTCAAATATTTTATTTCTAGTAATTTTGCTTGAATATTGTTGTTTACAACAATTGGGGATTTTTTTCGGCAGATTTTTTTTTTTTTAATTTAGATCCGTTTATAAAAGTAATGAATATCACAATCAACTCAACATAATGAGCTCAAATATTTATGAAGGTGCGCTGTCCTATTATCATCCAATAGGATTTGTGATTCAAAACTTGCTTCTGAATTTGACCCCGAATGAAAATTGTATGACATCCAAAGGTGAACACATAGATGGGATGGAAAGTCGAAGTCTGGAATTTGGAGTGACATGTCAGCAAAGAAGGATGATGCCTGCTGAAGGCACCAGTGGGCCACATTACCCAACCCCCCGAGACCTCACACGCGTGCTCAGCTCAGGTGTGCGTAAAGTGGATGACAGAATAACTTAGGAGACGCAGTATATCTCATGAGGCTCTTGCCGCTCTTGAGAAGTTGTAGAGCAACTGGATGGCAATGAAATACGGAGATGTATGACCACGTTGCGTACTTTCTCTCTCAAACGCACACACTCCGCATCAGTCTCTGGCTCGCTGACTCCTAGTCAAGCTCTAGTGCTTTCATGTGATCGATTAACTGTAGAAAATAGCCTTGCATCCCATAGTGCACCTGTGCCCATGATGTGATGCTATCCCCCAGGGTCCTGCGATTTACTGTGCATGTGTGTGGACATGTGTGTGTCCATCCGCTTGTTGAAGTTCACTTTGCGTGACTGCATGAAAATATTCAGTCTTCAACTTCCAACCATTCAAATTCCAATGGCATGTCTGTCATTTTGTATGAATATCAGTCTGAGTTGTTGTGAGTGTAACTTTGAGATAAAATACCGTATTTTCCGCACTACTATAAGGCGCACCTAAAAACCTTCAATTTTCTCAAAAGTCGACAGTGCGCCTTATAATCCAGTGCGCTTTATATACGTATGGACCAATATGGATTCGTGGATGAGGACTAATTTATTAAAGTAAGCTTTCCGTGTTCATTTTGTGTGTTGTGTGATACTAACGTTTGAGCAACGTTGAGTTATTGATATATTGTTTTCAATATTCCGAGTGTTACTATATTGTGATTGCATCAACGTTTGAGCAAGGTTATTTATTCTATGCGCTTTATAATCCGGTGCGCCTTATATATGGACAAAATTTTAAAATAGGCCATTCATTGAAGGTGCGCCTTGTAATCCTAGTGCGAAAAATAGAGTATTTGATTTGGACAAAAACGTTGGGAGGGGAACGTGAGCCACCATTACTGTTCCTAATTTTAAGACCCAATTTGTATTCTGAGCCTAATCCTGCATCTCATTAGCCTGTGCATCACCAAGAAAAATTTGTTGAGCCCTCAATTTTGACAGATTCTAATTGCGTCAACAAGCTCACAAAATACAGCCAAGGTTGAACAATCCATTGTAGGACACGAATGTATCACACGCACAGATCAAGTTTCTTAGCACGCGTGTGTGTGCAAGTAAGCGCAGTGTGTGGAAGGGCCTTTTCCCTGAGTATAAAGAGGCTCAGTGCTGATCCCGGTCAGAGAGAAAACCATCGCTCATGAGCAGAGAATACTAATCCCCCCCTTGCCTCAGACAGCCTCTTTCACACATGCACTTTTCCTTCCATTTGTTTTAGTGGGAAGGGGATACGAGTGAGAAACCGTATTTTCCGCACTATAAGGCGCACCTAAAAACCCGACCCAAAAAGCCAACAGTGCGCCTTATAATCCGGTGCGCCTTATCTATGGACCAATATTCATCCACTACGGCAGGCGTGTCCAAATAGTTGGATTTATATATGGACAAAGTTTTAAAATGGGCCATTCATTGAAGGTGCGCCTTATAATCCGGTGCGCCATATATATGGACAAAGTTTTAAAATGGGCCATTCATTGAAGGTGCGCTTTATAATCTGCTGCGCCTTATAGTGCGGAAAATACGGTACTCATCGAGAAGCTAGCGTTGACGAAGAACCATAAAGTGCGTGTTGGGCGGATTTATTAGGATCTTAAAACACCTTGATGTATGTAGGCGTACATATTCTAATCTATTTTGAAAACACAATATGTCCATGTCCATTCTTGTGTATACTCTGATTCCGCTCCTCTTGTTTTATGCATTGATGGATGAACGACCATGTGTATGCGCATGGTTGTCAAATATCATCATGTCCTAAAAAAATCAGTTGGCCACGCATGTGCACACATGATAATGTGCAGAATGTCAAGCAATGTGCTCGGAATAACACTTCCTGGCCTGAAGGGAAGGGAGGTTGGGTTTTAAAATATAGATCAGAAGGCTGAACTCTTGATTAGCAAATCTTTTTGATGAAGGGCTCGGAAGGTCCACTTTGAGCTGATTATCTTAATTAAAGGCCATCATACAAAATTTATGCGCTGCATTTAGAAAAAAAAATGGATGTGCCTGGGAGGAAATACAGCATAAGGACATTTTGACCATGGTCTTCTAGTCTTACCTTGTCGGACGTCTCTGGGCGCGATGGCGATGGCGTCGTTGGAATGCAGCTCAGTAACACAGCAGTCATCAGGAACCGCCGAGCCATTGCTGAAACTGTGAGGCGTCTCGGGTATCAGTGGGATAGAAGCCGGCATGATGTTGTGATTGGGACAGATGCAGCCCGTTTGCGTCAACCCGCAACCGTCCCGGGTCGGAACACCCTCTTCCTTGTGGTAACCCGTTCGTAAACATTCCTCAAACCATCGGCAGAGCACGCCGCAGGTGAACTGACTCGAGTTCTCGTTGTTGATGAGTAGCACCTCCACCAGCCTCATTTCCAGTAAATCCGTGGATACCTGAGGTTCGTCGGCGGCCGGATGTCTGCTGAGACATAGTTGGACGAAGTTCTTATCAAACTGCAGGAAGGAATAAGGAGCATCCTCGTTGGACTGGCTCCTACAGAGATCAATGACTTCCTGATCTCGGGCCAAGGCCGCCTCTAAGTGAAGCGGACAACTTTGATTGGCCAGATGGTGATCAAGGGAAAGCAGCATGGGGGAATGCGTCCGGCAGATGGATGGGTGGCGGTTGAAGCGGAGGTAGAGGGAATACTTGGTGGGGTCCGGGTTCTCCAGGGACCAGGAGCACCCCGTAGCCCTGGAGGGGAAAAGCTCCCTTAGGGAGAAAGAGCCATAGAGCACCCCGGCCACCAAGCTGGAGCACGAGATGGGCGACGGGGGTCCGGCTACCCCGGCGCTGGGTACGACGTCGGAGGCCCCGTAGGCAACATGGGCCAGGGCGGACAGAGGAGCCAGAGCGAGGGCAGACGCAGCAGCCAGGGCCCCGAGCACAGCCAGGAGAGAGGACAGCACAGACAGATACGCCCCGCCAGCAGTGTTCATCCTATGACATTCGTCCTACGAGAGAAAAGAGCGAGAAGGCGTTTGGAATTAGCCACACGGGCAGAGATATTATGTTTTGAAAAAAATCATTTTGGGATTAGACATGCATTTGTAAAATTGGCAGCAATTTCACTACATCAGCATGGAGGATTGCGGCCCAATATGGCTTGTGTTTCTGTTTAGGTTCTCCCGTCACTTGCTGTTTATGTAATCCTTGGGCGATGTACAATGGATGTCAGTCCATGTTCATGTCCATCATGACACGCAGCAGTTTTTTTTTTTTTTTTATGAATTTACTGTAGCACATATTTGGAAGGGAATTTAGTATCAATACTGCTTTGTAGAAGAAAATATTTGGGCTAAAAGTGTCATTTAAATTGGAACAATTTAATAAATGTCAATTAGAAATATTACAAAAAATTAATTATTTTTAATTAAATTATATTAAAAATATGTCAATTAGCACCTTGATTGCACCCTAAAAAAATTGAGTTGTTTTTGGTTTTGGAGTTGGAGGACCATACGAGGAAAATTCGGACAAGCATAAATATTTATACTCTTTTAGTGCTGAAATATTTCAGCATCCAGCCCATAATTTGCTATTTGGTGTACACAGTGAGCCTTTCCCATCACCTGCAACTGTCAAGTGGGTCAAAAATAATGATAGTGTGAGGGAGGACATGTGGGAGAGCAAAGGTTTCGAGACTCCTGCCCCACTTGAGTTTGATAGCTTCAAAGCACTTTTCCTTGCTCTGTAATTACTGCAAAAACTTACAAACATGCACACCCCTTAGCAGCCTTAGCATCTTTTAAAAATTCAGGCTTACGGTCACATCACTCGACACTGTATAATCTGGTGGATGCTTTTTTTTTTTATCCCCCAAAATTGAGGCTGTTATATTTAAAATAAGAAGCAACAGTCAGATATTTAATTTTTTGTTTTGTTTTTTTTACACGCTTTTTTATTAGTCTAGGAAATATTTTGGATCATCAATAAACATACACAAAGTGCATCTACATTCCCTCCGAGTGAAGCACGCTTGTGTCTTCAGCAAAAAGTACCCGCACTCGCCTTAGGCAGATGTTAATAAAACACAACAGTATGCTACTTAACTGGATTTATGCAAATTTGTAAAAGCATTGCACCACGGAACACAAAGTCCACTGGGCTCGGGTAACGAGTAACTGTTCATTTTAACATGTCAAGAGATGAGCCCACAGGGCTTGTATATCTTAAGACACTTGCGCAACAAACACAAATTGCAAGTTAAAGGGAGTAAATTTTCTTTTTCAGGTTCGCCATCATTCTCTAATGTCAAGCAAATAGCAATCAGAAATTAGAAGCCAAACCATGCGTAGGTAAAAAAAAAAAAAAAAAAAAAAGATTTTCCAGATGAAAAGAAGTCAAAAGCGTTAAGCAAATTGTTTTTGGGACAATGAACAATGAATATTCATACATGCAAGAACAAGGCCCTAAAGTGCTGTCTTCAGCTCCATTCTGTCCCACTTCACTCTAAAACAGCACTTTACTGTGGGCACAATAAATATTCATTAGCTTGGATGTCGTCTTCCCCCTTCTTCCACCTTGACATTAATGTTATCTCCGAGGAGGGCGAAATAAAGAAGCTCCCTCTTGCCGTCTCGCTCTCATCTCCATCTCCTCTTAGGCTTGTCTTCATTCTTTAATACACTCAAGTGACAATATGACTCATCTGATGTTTGTCTTTGCCGTGAAAACCAGTGCAAGCACAAAATCAAGAGGAGGACACAAGTTCAGCATATTTTAACATGATGCAGTCACGTTTGGATTTAAAGGAGAGGAAATGATTATTAAACTGGCGGTGTGGTCCTCTTTCCGTGTAGATTTGATGATAAAGTGTTTTAGCAGAACACAATTTTGCAAACATGTCGAGCTTGGCCTTGCGAACGCCACCAAACTCACGCAGGCATCTTCACACCCTTAACTTTTTCTTGTTAGGAGGCAAAATAGAAAAAGGTCACCATCTGTTGAGTGTTTGAACGGGATTCAATGTGACACACATGTGCACGCAGTCAGATCCCGCTGGACTAAAAGTGAATCTGGACAGCCCATCGCTATAATTTCATGCATGCGTAACCAGTGGGGTGCGCAAGCTTGTAAACATTAGCATGAATCTAAATTGTAACATGTGGCACTGCTGTGGATGAAGAGGGTTTTTATTTGGTAGTTGATTATTTTCAAAATATATATTTTTAATATATAATTATTTATATATTAGGTCTATAATATTTGTATTTATATATTTATTTTAAAGTATATATTTTTAAATATATAATTATTCGATATATAATATTTTTTATTTCTCTTATTTATATATTTTAAAATCTATTTTTTTTAAATATAGAATTATTCATATGTTAGATCTGTAATATTTATTCATTTATATTTATATATTTAAATAACTGCTAATTGTTGTCAGGACACGTCACATTTGCATAAAATGCACCAGCATCCAGAAATTAAAAAAAAAAATCAAAAGCTAGGGAAAAAATGACTCAAATAAAAAGTTTTATTTAAGGTGTGGTAAAGAAGCAATTATATCTTGCATCTCAGCTTTAAGAACAAAGAAGTCCTTGATCAAACAGAAATATAAGTGAGCTAAACTCGTTCCAGATTCTAAATTAAGCGTGTCAGGAATACAACTTAGAACACGTAAAAAGGAATCTGAAAGAAGTTTCCATTGAAGTGGCAATAATGATGATGAGCAGTAATAAAAACAACGTAAAGCCAATTGTAGAGCTTTATGTCACTGCGAACTGCAAATAAGGCGGAAAAATCGGAAGGCGGGGGTTTTGTGAGCTTCCCTGACAGTTTGACAGCTTCTGCGTACATTTGTCACTGCACTCGCATGTATACAGCGTGAACAGGAGGAAAAGACATCCATCAAACGTGTTTTCTTCTTTGCCGTATGGATTAAATCGTGTGAGTTATGTCTCAGGTGGGTCAAGATCAGCCTTGCAGAGTGTGGTCAGTGTTTTAATGAGGTTGGGGGGGGGGGGGGTAGGGGGGTCATGAATGCAGATGAAATGGACACATCCTGGACGTATTACATGAATGCATGAATAATAAATCCACGAGCGGAAGCTCGCTCAACGGAAATCAATGCGAATCATCATTTGTGCGGCCTTGACGGTTTTTATTTACCAGCTAAAGTGGTGGAATAAGTTGTTTATGTTTCCGCCAATCAGGAACTAACAAGTTAATGTTTGCTCACTGATCCAAAATAACCAAACAGCAGGATATGATTTTTTTATCTGTCCAGCTGGGAAGCAATCAAACTTCATCTACATATCTCCCAATCGTTTTACTTTCTGGACCATCTCTGCCTCTCCAGCTGCAGTGGAACACTTTTTTTTTTTTTTTCTTTTGAGGTGTTGCCAGGCAAGGGTATTTATTTCATTATCTAGATTTCCTTTTCTTGTTTTAGAGGAAAGCGAGGGAAGCTGACGCTGCAGGTATCTTCTCGTCTTGTTTAATATTTATGGGAGGCAAACAGCCAGTATGCGTGCTATCGAAGGATATCAGAATCCGGTTTTGGTTGTGACGTTGGGAACCGTAATGTGAGATGTCCAATTTGAGTTTCCCCTACAGGGCTAATTAGCGAGCGATATTGAATCAATAAACAGATCCAGTGCGCATGTGACTCCAACCCGTCAGCAAAAATTGCAGCGAGACCTTGACATGATTTCAGCGGGCGTGTGTATGTATGATAGGTGTCAGGCAGTAGTTATCATTCCAGCGTCATTGGAGAGTGAGGGTACTGTAAAGCGTGCTCGCTCGGAGAAAGGTCGTTTTTTAATGGCCGCCGTACGTAGATTGTTCCGTCAACGTTATTTCATCAATTTGCAATGTCATAAGTCTATAAAGTCTGGAAAGTTTCCACTTTTTTCTTGAGTTCACCTTTTCTCACACAATTTAACAGCAGCCTTGAGGTTGGGGAAAAAAAATCTCCATCATGTTTCCCTTCATACTTGGGTTGAATCTCATCTTTATCCGGACCTGTCTTGGAATGTACCTCATGTATTTTTATTGCAAGTAAGAAAATTCCGAATCTGTTATTTGAATGCTTCAATCAACCCCAAAAAGCCCCACATTCAAAAAATGAGCATTTTTATTAGTCGCTTGACCGATTGTGCTTGCTTAAAACGCTGCAGGCTCTGATCAGCACAAGCGCGCCGTTAAAAATAGATGCAGCGCAAAGCCATCTCCAGCCAGTTAATGGGGCTTATATACAATATATATAGTACGTCGTAATCCCAGCTAACAGTAATATCAGCTTGCTAGTGTCTTTGAAGCAGATGAGTATACGTGACAAGATTGCCAAGTGTCAAAATTGTGGAAGGCTAAGCGGAAATCCAGAGTGTTTTTTTTTTCTTTTCAGGAAAAGGATATTAAGATGGAGTGGCAACATACAGACTGAATAATTTAGAAGGATATATTCTCAAAGTGCTGCACGGATTGAAGTGTAAATTGTGCAAGAGGATTTTTTCCCATATAAAATAATCTACATTGATGACTGTGCGTATAATATAATTAATAAAAATTTGTTTGTGACTTAGTTACCAAGGGAATAGTGTTAATAATTGGCATGGCCTCAACCCACACGTCCACATTAGCACTAATCGGCAATTTTCATGTTTAATAATAATCATAATTAATCGGCCTGACCCTGAAAAACAAAAAAAAATCTGTTGTCTCCAATGAAATTCCTTGTCCGTAAAAAAATGAATCCCCAGGATTAATATTCCTCTAATCAGAATCGACAAATCCTTAACGATACTAATTGACTTGACCCACTTTTCCCAAACCGCTAATCACCCTACAGGCTTTCCGTACAATTTCCGGAACGCCGTGGCGGTTTTTACTTGACGTCAAAGCTACCGTGAGTGGGGAAAAAGTTCATGAACGTAAAATCTAATCCAATTACAGACGTGGTGAAAAAGACGGAACGGGTTCCCTGTAGACGACAAGGTAGGAACAACAATCCTGATTGAAATGGCGGGCCTTCAAACAACATTCACTCCCGTCGGCGCAGAGCTAAACAAACCTTGCACCCAATGGGTTCTTCGTAATGGGCTCGGGCCAATGTTGCACATACCAGTGTAGTCAGTCATTTGGAAAAAAGTCGAGTGAATTTAAATTTAAGAGATTCAATAATTATCACATATCTGGGATTTTCTAAGCATCCAGTGCAGATTACTTTGGGAGAGCCAGTGCAAACTCACCAGAGGTTGTGTGGAAAGCTTGCTGGCTTAATTTAATTGCCAATTATAATAGTTCCTCAGTTCCTCGGCGTACAAAAGAGCTACAAAGACGAAAATAATCATTGGTGGCTCAAACAAAATGTGTAAATACTCCCACAGGGATGTGACAGACTCACATAAAAAGATGGAATTCAAACACAAACACCAGAGGCGGACCGAAAATGAAGCTGCATGAATCAACGTTGTCACAGGTGGCGCCGGCCGATCCTGGAACTACTTTTTTACCTCTGGTGTCACTCTTTTGATGTGAAAAAAGATGGTCAGAGCAGGATAAAAGAGCCAACCAGTAAGAACAAAAGAAACGGAAATAAAAGATCAATCCAAGGCTTTTTTATTTTATTTTTTATGAATAACTCAAAAAGCGCTCTGAGCTCTCCGCGTACACACAGGTGGTTAAAGAATAAAAACGAATATAAGACGGTGAGTAAAGGGTATATCGTTGAAGTTCAAGAAACTGTGAAGGTCTGTCGGAGCACATACAAAAGCAGTCAGAGTAGCAACCACATGAAAGGTCAATACAGTGAGTTAAAAAAAAAAATCTTTCAGTACGCCTTTGAGATTGAAGAAGAAATGCGAGGGAAGCAAACACCAAAGCGTCACTATCAGAGCCGAGAGCGGCATCAAAAGAAATAATGAAATGTAAAAACCGTGAAAGCTTGATGTTAGATAAACATATTTGAAATAAACAGCTTTGTTTAAAACATTGTTTCCTTCACGGGTAAAGTCCCGAAGAAGAAAACGCCTTTGAGGGGGAGGTCACAAGCTTTCATGCCAATTTGGCTTTATTAGCGGAAGTGGCGGGAATAAAAAAAGACTGAGGGAGAAAGAAGAAAGTGTGGAGGAGAAAGTTCTCGGAATTAAAAGGAAGCTATTGATGTCTCTGGCTCGGAGGCCTTCTTTTTTCCCTCGTCTTCCAAGTTAGCATTTTGCACACAGCGCTCAGATCAAATAAATTAGGAGGTAAGGGAGACATGAGGAAAAAAAGCAGTACAATGCATTGAAAAAGCAAAAACAAGAATCACTCGGGAGAAGCTTCAGTTGGTTCCTAATTTGGAGATGTTATACAAAATCTTTCCACATTTTCAGTTTTTACTCTTGAACAAAAATGTTCTCTGCTGATAAATTTTTGACTCTTATAGCCGTCAATGGGAGCGAATGTTTTTTTTTTTTTTGCTTGATTCATTTCATTCCACCCACAGTCCTTTTTTGTTCCTACAGGAGCACCCACCTGCTCCGACAAAGCCGCGTTCCCGCCGGGGCCGCTTTATACGCATGCATATTCAATCCCATTCAAAGATTTATTATCATCCCGGGTCCCTCGCTGGAGCAGATAGTGGTGACCGCAGACACGGCTAGGCTAATTTCATCCTCTGTAGGGATGAGCGAACGTACTCTCGTCCTACTTTCTCCTCGTTTTACCTCGGCCGCCGTGCCGTGCCTCCTTCCCCCTCGTGTAAATGTTGGCGGAAAGTGCAATCCATTTAAACCAATATAAAGCGTTTGCTGGACCCGGGTGTCACTTAGTCTTGAATGCAAACACATTCACAGAGTAGCAGGTGAGATAAGCGAGGCCTCCTCAAACAAAAAAATACCAATGGTGAAGATATGGGAGGAAGAACGAAGACCAAACAGCATTTCTGTCTTCGCAGCAGATAAAGAATATATTACGACCAGCCGGGCAGTATCAATTCCTGCTAAATGAAATTTGGCAGGATGATCAAGTTATTATTATCTTCCAAATGATTTGCTTTTGTAAAAATGTGTTTATTGAGCGCAGTAGTTGAGAATCTCACTTTACAATTCTTCTTCTTTTCATCTTAATTCCTTCCTTTGGCTTTTTCTGGGTGAGACGTGTCAATGTAACCAAAAAAAAAAAAACTGTCAAGTTCTCCCCTATTTGTCTTTCTTTTGCTCTATTCGCATCTCGTGAAGCAAGAAGGAAACGCCTTATTAGACACTGAGAGAAGGGAATTATGTAATATACTGTCATATTTTGACAGGAGATTCTTGAACCATTTCGGGTCGCTGACAAATCTTAGACAATAATTGTCATTTTTACGTCAATACAAACCGACTTAAAAGGAAAAAAAATTTTTATCCTGTATCCATTCACTGCTTTTGTATCGAATCCTAAGAATTTTATACTCCAATGTAAATGAACGTGTCTCCTCTCACCATCCGGCAATAAAAATCAAAATGGGGGCATTAGGGAGACTATCCTTGAGAGTATTCTTCCAAGGGCAACAATAAAGCTGGACCGTGATTATGGGCCAATGCTCTCCCGATTTCCATCAAGCCTCGGCTGTGCGATTGACATCATTACTTCTCGATGTATTACCCTGCAGATTGCAGCAATCACCATCTATGTAAAAATGTCTTTTCTGGCCAGCATCCTGCTTTTCCACTGAATAATAAGACCTTGACGTCCCGAGGTGGACAACATTGTACCCTCAAGGGCGGTTATATTTTGTCGCTATCATTTTTCACTCCAGCAATTCATTCGCTTTCCTCACAAATGTCTGCATGCCCCTGGGGTAATTTTGTATTTAAAACGAAGTATGCAAGTGTATTAAAAAACGAAAGCTACCCATGAGGTATGAAATCTCACTCTACCGACCACACACACACATATATGTGGAAGCATAAATGCACGCAGGCACATGGAAGTGCATCATACAGGAAATTTACCACAGTAATGCTCGCCTCGAGCTGCGAGATTAATAGCGATGTTAATGCAGCAAAAAAATGCGCGACGGGAAATTTGCGCTCAAGATCATACACAAGCTTTTCCTCCAAGTCAATAAAAATCTCCCATAGCATTTGGGATTATGGTTTGTGTGGTGTATATCACGCACACCAACACATTAAAGCATAATCCATTATTTGTTTGTGTCTCATTCAATAAATTCTGATTTATTGTAGTACAATAAAAAAAAAAAGGATTGAAGTGGAGTCTCGGGTCATGGCTGACATGAATTACAAGTCAGGTTGGGGAAAGCTCAGCACAACCTTGCTTTTTCAAAAACAGAGGTCAAGGCTGCTTAACAGTCCACCCTAAGGCAAACTTTTCATCTTTGAGATGGACAGTAGTTAATACACAATGGCACTGAATCATTTGTGGTGAAAAAAAATGTCTGGAGTCCGATTATTGCAATCGCCCTGGAGATGGGTGTTGAGATTATTCTTGCGGAAGCCAGTGCTGCCACACAGGATGTCCACAACCTTTGGACTGGAGTAACAGTGATGGCACCAGGATAACGAATGTGTCTAATGATGCTGTCCCAGACTATGACAGTGGTTGGTGGGAACAGATGGAGTGGAGAAGGAGCACCATGGGAGCAGAGAACTCTGGGGGGGAGGTTGCTGACCTTGTCATTCAAAATGGTGTTGTGGAGGCTGGGTGGCAACTGAGGACGGCATTGGTGGCCCACTCGCAAACCGGGCCACTGCATCATTGTGCAGCCTTGCAGACGATTGGACCATGACTGGATTTACCCACTTGGGGATTCCCTGCAGGGTTCGATGTCTCAAATCAATTTCTCTGGACCAGAGAGATGATCTTGTTACAGGACACCATCTCAACCTAGGTAGTAACATTTTGAGTAAGATGGTCATATGTGTCTCATCTTATGATGTTCATCTTTGCCGTTGTCCCTTGAGTGATCGCCGATAATGGCAGGAAAAAGTATCTTGAAGGATGAAGTAAAGAACTCCTTGGAGAACTTTAGAAAACTGACATCTTCTCTCAGATCGGAGATTGTTTCATTTGCCTTTTCAAAAGGCAAGTTAATTATGGAGAAACGGTAATAGTGCGATTATCCAAATAATCAGTGACTCTCATGATTATTGATCTGTGTTGTTTTCAAGCAATTACCGAGATGACTGGTAGTCATTTTCTATTGTTATTTCGAGTTATTCCAAAGGGTCAAAGAATAGATACAAAGAAAAAAAATCAAATATATACCACCTCAAGCTTATTGGCAACCAAACAAGCACTTCATCTCGCTCATTGTCGATTTAATGAGCAAGAAAAAAAAAAAATCCATAAATGTTCAAATGTATATTTTAATGCAGCGGGTTAATACGTCTAATTAGATTTGGAAGAGCGAGTGGGAGTAAAAGTGCAAGAGCGGCTGACATGCTATATGATCGTGTGAGCACATATTGTACTTTCTTGCATATGCCTACTTTGGCGCCGTTCCACAAATGGACACGTCTTGCCAATGTTACATTAACATCTCAGTTACTTTGATATGAAAGGGAAAAAAAAAAATCTTACTCACTGCTTTACATGATCAGCAAAAAAAAAAAAATCCCTAATGGATGGCGATTGCAAAAATTAATGAGTTTGCATTTTGTGGATGGATATGATGTAATTATGCAAAATGGACAATAGTGATGTGTCATGATCTCTATTCTAATTTCCTTTTTAAAAGGAAAGTAAACCAGGCTAGGAACTCCCATTATAATGCACTCTCTCATTTTCTTCTCTTTTCTCAGTATTTCATTTTTTTCCGATTGCGCTACTCTTCAAGATCCAATTTATATCTATGAATCATTTGTTCCTGCAAGAATTGACTAGAAAAATTATACAGGCAGACACATGAAATAATTTTCTGGTGGAATAATTACACGTTGTGTACTTTGATGGATATTACAAATGGATGGTCGGTGCCACGCAATTTTGCAGTTAGGTTTTTTCACCATAGCGACAATTTAGTAAAAGCCAACAGCACAGTGCAAGGTAGGCTGCAGCTTATCTCGTAATAACGACAGGCATGTGAAACAAGATGACCCAAATTCGGTCTAAAAGTATCCGAGTCAACGGTTTGTTTCGAATGATGGAAAAAATCCACAAAATTTAAAAAAAAAAACAAGTTGATTTGTCTAAACAATTCCAAATGGCGCTTCATTTTACCCAACATTTAAATAAATAACATTTAAATATTAATAAATAACATTTAAATATAAATAAATAGATAAATAAATGAATAAATACCGTAATTTTCGGACTATAAGTCGCACCGAAGTATAAGTTGCACCAGCCATAAAACGCCCCAAAAAAGTGAAAAAAAACCATATGTGTATATAAGTCGCTCCTGAGTATAAGTCGCCCCCCCACCAAAACTATGGAATAAAAACGCGACTTATAGTCGGAAAATTACGGTAAATGAGTTGGGTTGGCCTTTTTTTTTCTACCCACATCAATGCACAAAGTTGGGTCAAATTGACCCAAGTAGCAGTGATTTTGTTGACCGTTTTGCATAGCTTTGCTTACATTTACTTTCACTTTATGACTCATGTTCATGTCTTATCATTTCCAACTGCTTTTGCGAGATTGAGTATTGCATATTTAGAAAAACAATGCAGAGACGCAGCGGGATGCAAATATATAGCATATGTAGAAAAGAAAAATTGACGCAGCGGGATCCAAATAATGGACAGATGTAAAGAGGACAATGAATGAATACATAAAATGAAGGGCCCAAAGTGTATGCAATGGGTCCACATTAAAGACTTACAAGACTTTGTAGCTGTGGGCACTGAGCGTTCTCCAAGTGGAGAGGGGGATTAGTCAGAGGAGGGATTAAAGGCACATCCCTCACTTCAGAGGCTAATCAAATATACACCCTCTCATATGGCTCATCCCACCATCCAGTCTGCTGGTTTGTTTAGTCAGGACAAGCGGTTCAACGACATGGACCAACTTACATCACTTCAAAATATTGAAGTCAAAATAGCATTTAGTAACCCAACATTGTGACATAACCAAACAAGATGAAGCTTTGTTTTCTCCTAAGGCAAAAAACTGTTGCAATAGCAGAGCAAAATTAGCTTCTGACAAGCCCGAAAACCTTTTGAAGGGCTGGCAATTTTCTTGTTAATTCTTTGTGATTCCGTGTTAAGTGCCAGTGATCAAACAAGTTATTCATGTTGGTTTTAGGCTTTGAGTTTCTTGAAAAACATTTTTTTTTTTCTCTCGCAAAAGCAGCTCTGTAGTGTGAAGATTACAGGAGCCGCTTTGCGCATTAATCCCGCACTAGCCCTCCATTTGTGTTTTTAATAGACGGCTAAATTGTTGTACATTTCTAGCGATAAGCTCGTCCTCATCATTGGACTATTAAAGGCTCATCTTACATGCGGCAAAGAAGGCCGTATATCATCTTTGTCCGACTCTGTGATTGAAGGCGGAGCGGGACGTACAGTGAGATTTGCTGGCATTTAACTCTCTAGTGATGAACAAAAGTAATTAGATCATATAAAAATCCCCTGATAGAACCGGGGTGAGATATAGCTCAAGTATGGCGCCTAATGGCTCGACATGGAGAGTTCCGCATGGTAAATAATGGGAGCTTTCCAATTTCATCTCCGGTGCTGCTCGTTTCGCTGAAGATGGAGCACACAAATGGGATCACGTCCCGCTGGGGGGGAAACCCAACATTGAATCGCTATGGAGAACTTTAGTGTTTTCCTAAAGAGAGACGGGTTGAGACCTCATCCTATCATTACATATAAATGTAATTGCACTTAATGTTTATTAAAAATAGTGAAGGAAATTAAAAAAAAACATTTATTAAATTTATTTTTTGATTTATTTTATTAATCTTATCTATTTCATTAATTGTATCTTTATTATTTTTATTTATTTTATTTTAAAAGTGAAAGAAAAGAAAAACATGTAATAAAAAACTTGAACCTGACATTTTATTTATTTTCATTTATTAATTCATTTGTTTGTCTATTTTATTAATTTTATCAATAATTTTATTTATTCATTTATTTCATTTTTAGAATATTTATTGATTTAGATATATTAATTTAATCTATTTGGTGCCTCCCCAACTCTTGAGTTGGACACTTGTGGTTTAGCTGATAAGCTTCGAAATTAATCAGCCAGCTCGATTCTACGAAACACCTCTGGGTAGATTTTTATTTTTTTTGTACGGATGTATCCTGCGCATACTAACGTATTAATCAAGGGGACAATTGTGATAATGGAATGAGAGCTCGACATGACGAAAAGAAGCTTTAGCCTTCTCTGAATAGCGAGAGAGGCCAAATGTGACCCAATGTACTAATGCCACCACGGTGATCCGCTCATCTGGCACCGTGTCGGGGTGGCTCGCTGTGATATTAAGTCGTCTCATATTCCGGAGGCGGGGAGTGACAGAGCTGAAACGGGAATTTGGCACTAAAACCGTCACTAATGCTAATTCCAGCCCGACTCATAAAAACGTTAATCTGTAATAATGGCATAAATTTATACAGGCAATGGGTGGAGTTACTTGCTTCCCACTTTAAGACCTTGACAGTTGGTCTAACTTTTTTTCTTTACTCAAATTGATATGTTCCCACTTGAGAAAACGTCTAAAGTAGTCATGCATAATAATTTTCAATCTACTCTGACTTCACACGAGACTTTGAATATCGCGTCAATTCCAAGCGCCTACTGTCGGGGTGACCTTTGACTTGCAATTAAGCTCGCGTATTTCCGACAGCTGCCGAAAAAGAAGAGCGGCATGCCCAGCATATATTTCATACCGTAAAGAATCCACCTACTTGCCTAGATGATTTGCTAGTAGCACGCCAGACTTTATGGCAACCATAAAGGATCAAAGTCAATAAAAAAAAAAAAAACGAAGCTTCCACCAGGTTGAGAATTTCGTCCGGCCTTCTGATACCGTCAAATGTCGCTGGGTGACTTAATGAGGGAAGACGGGCGCTAGCGACACATTTAGCACATTATCTGTCATTTGAAAACATGGCGACAACCTGATGAAATTCATCCTAACATGGCGAGATTGATGAGGTTACAATTTGGAAAGAGTAATAATCACCTGGCGGCAAGATGACAAGAACATGACGGTGCGTTTTGCATCGGATTGTTCAAGTTAATGACGGAACAAGACGACGTTGATGACAGGTCATTGCGGTTAAAAAGCAAATACGCACACACACGCAAAGTCAAACTTTTAGGACTATAACTAAACACACGCACACATTTTTGAAAAGTGTATAGAGATGAGATCTGGATGTCAGCCAGGAAAGATATTACAGCTATAATTTATTACCTGCTGGCCTCAACTGAACTTGAATTTTGCTGGCAGGAATGCTAAGTAGAAAAAAAAAAAGCGAGGGCGGGGGGCTGATTTATGCACAGCTACTAAAGTCAACTTATTCTGAAAAATATGCAGTGACAGTCTGATTAAGGATAATTATTGCGGGGAAAATTTTTGATTTTATTTAGTGTGTGTCAACAGCTACCAGTCCACTTGCGTGTTTTGCTCCCATTTTTGTTAGGAATTTAGATTTTTTTTTTTTTTTTGATTACAAAGCTTAATTTACCTGCAAAATCCTACCAAATAGCTTTTTTTTTTTTTCTTGACACATCACCACTGCTACCATCGCGAGTACCGATACCGGTACCTCGATACTCTCAATGGATACTATCAACCATATGTTTCTTAATCTTGACGTCCATATAAAGGCATTTTTAATTCAATGGGTCTGATTTCCCAGATTAATTGGATGCACAAGCATGCCTGGAGGGATCCACAAAAGTGTGAAATTTCCTGACAACAGGAGGTAGAAAAAAAGGCTCCATCAATCCAATTCTGATCATAACCGTAACTGACGTTTCATGATTCATTAGGTGTGTTAGAGAGAGGAAAAACAGACCGTCAATGTGAGTGAAGGCAGCCGAAGCGCTTGACGTCTTCAAGCCGAAAAACGGAAATAAGCGGAGGTGAGCGTGGCAGTTCAGAGCAAAGAGGGCAGACAGTCGGCGGCATCAGAGTCTTGTTAAATCCGAACAACCATCGCAGACTAGCTTCTGGTAATTAACCAAAAAAGTTGGCTCCAGTTGGCTCATGAATGACTTCGACACATTTTTCAAAAGATAGCTAGTCGCCATGGCAACAGATCTGCTAAATGCAAAAAAAAAAAATACAGGCATTGAGTTTAAAATAAAACCTGAAAGGGATGGAAATGACAGAGCAAATAAAATTCCGGAGATGTTTGTGATGGTGCTAGTTGGCTCGGTTGACTGCACATGTTTTGTTGTTTGGAATGGCGTTGGCTCTACTAATAATATGTTGTTGCTCTGCGTCATATTTCTCAGAAATTAACGCAAGCGCGGCCAAAACAAGGAGGCAGCGAGCCGAAAGAAACAAAAGCATCTGACATCCCGCAATTCCATTCATGCTGCTTCACTCCAGTTTTGCTTCCAAATTCTAATGAATCGGATGCCGTGATGTTATCAACAAAAGCCTCTGCAAAAAAATTAAAAAAAAAACAAACAACGTTTTGTTTTTGCACACTTCAAACTGCGGTAACTCATATGGGACCCTTGCCAACGAGACAGACAAAACCGGCAGGGGGTTGTTTGTTCACGAATGCGACAAGACAGATCAATCTAGTTCCTCACAGATCCCAGAAGGAGTTAAAAACTGTAATAAAGAAGCAAGCAGGAGGTAGAAGTGTCACAAAAATATTTGGAAAACCTCAACGCCACCACTGACATAAAATCTCGATGTATCCGAAGATTTGATTTTATGAATTAAGAAGAATTTTTCACATTCATTCAAGAAAAAATCTCCACTTGCTCACTTCTTGGACAGTTTGTGAGCAAGAGATTGACACTATCTAATTACACTTAGACGTGGTGTATTCCTCGAAGGTGCACGGCTGCTATTCTTCGGGGTCCCTCCCAAGCGTGCCAGATTTGGGATCAGCGCCTAAATTGGTTTTGGGGGTGCGAGGTGCTGATGGCGTGCTGAGAGGAAATTGTCATTTTTAAGATTGCAGAACCGCAAGGGGAATCCGGATACCGTCACACCCCAAGGTATAAAAATCTCCATGTTGGAATTTGAGGGGGTTTTTTTAGACTAAATTGTTATCGGAATTGCTTATTAAGGAGAAACTAGATCCATCTCAACTGACATTGGGGAGAGAAAAATGGGGTACACGTATGATGGACGTAAAATCAATGCCGGGACTGACAGAAAACGACGGCTTTCGTTCACACCTACGGGTGAGCATCACCAATTAACCTTTCTCTCTTTTTGCCGCCACCCACAACTCATTGACCTTCTCGCTTTCTGGAAATGACGCCATCGTGTCACCTGACGTAAAATACCGCCATACAATTTAAGACCTCAGAATAAGTTTCCAAGCTGAGAAATGTATCTACCGATTGCATCTTGACAGTCTGTACCATGCAAACGGTCTCCATGGCAACCCCACAATGCCATACAGTCCCCACCTGTTATGCTGTGAGGCCACTCAGCAAGATAATATTCTATAATTCTGCCTTCTCGCTATAAGTGCACGCAGAGGAAAGCTTTGACCAGACAGACAGCAAAAAAAAAAAAAAAAAACTGCTTATGCAATCTCATGTACCGGTTCCTACAAACCACTCGCTGTCTGAATGCATAAAACATCCCGTCTGAAATTTTATCTTGAATTTCATTCATGTAGGCATGACCCGTAAATTCCATGTGGCAAATGTTGCGAGAGTCGTGGAGCTTTTGATTCCGATTTATTTCCCGCTTAGATGTTGACTAAAGTAGAATAAAGACGTCATATGTCATGTGAGGGAACGAAGCAGCAGATGACTTTGGAATTGTCCTCAAGGGCCAGATGGCGTTCCAAGGGTTGGGATAAGATATTGGCTGCATTTTCAATTCAGAATAATTGGAACAGCCAACCCCTATGTTTTGTACCATCGGGATTATATTGAAGGGAGTTAAAAAGAAAATAATGGAAAAAATAATGTTTGGGCTTGTGTGGTTGGGTGTCTATGACAAGGGAAAAAAAAGTCTATTCAAATAACAATTCAGATTGTTTTTTTCCCAGTCTGTGCTGCATTATCTCCCGGTATGATTTATTTAATATTATGCCTTCAAGTAAGATAAATGAGCTTACTAGATTTACCATTTACACGCTTCTTGTCAGATACGACTTTGCTATTTAAAAAAAGACAATTGAGGATTATGGCACCACCTGTTGCATCGGCATGGAATTATCATCTTGTAAATCACTTGAGTGATATTCAAATTACAAATTAGATAAGAGTCACAATGCAGTGGCAGAGAATAAAATAAAATAATGATGACAACTCCCGAAGAAACAGAACCTGCCCTCGTGAATTATACTACTCTATAAACTCAGTTTCAAAGTTTTTGGATCAATAGATTCTGTCACCTCTTATTTTTCCCAATCCCTCAGGGCTTCTATGAAAAATATAGCTTGGAAGGCAAATATTTTTGGCTTGGGACATGCAGCGATTTGACCAAACAATTGCACAGACAAATTGCAGAGTCACTGTCTTGGAAAATTCCCTTACTTGGCTTAAAGCGTTCAATAAAATAAAACAGTTTTTTGTTATTCCCCCTTTGCGTTTGATTAATTAAACAAGTAAATTACCGATGTGATTCTTGACAATTCATTTACTCGTGTCTTTGCCCTTCCGGCCAACTCTGCCCGACGACTCTCAATGAAAGCCATCTTTTTTTTGTTTTGTGGTTGTTGCCAAAAGGCCCTCATTAATTACAGACAGCGGTTCCACATACCGGCTTTTTGTTTTTCTGTGACGTTTTTTAGCCTTAGCCTCACCCGAGCCCAGTCATGCTTAGAAACAAGCGCGAGCCCAAATAGCGCTCCACTCGCAAATATTGACACAGGCACCCGAGGCCACGCCAAATGAGTGCCGCCCCAGTGACAGAGGCATCTGTGACTCCAAATGGAGCATGGCAAGCATACAAAGTAGGTGAGCGCCGAGGATAAAGAAGACACCTTCTCCAAGGTTGCAAACATGATGTATTGTATACGTTAGCTTCAACCATTTCCTGATTTACGTTTTCCTCGTTAACACTTCCCTAGGAGAGCTCAGGATCGCTTGACTATCCATTGTTTTAACCTCTCCACAAAATCACAAGTAAACAAAACAAGGAATGCTAATGATGGGCAAATGAAGCTTCAAAATTGCTTCATGAACCAATTGTTGTATTCTTTGGCTCCTCTAGATGGCAATGTTGGTTTGAAGCCAGGGTTTTAAGTTGGTGTGCTTTCAGCTCTTCGGTGAACAGAGTGCCATCTAGAAGGCTCAGTAAACACAACAACAGTTCATGAATCATCTTGAAGCTTCATTTGCATCAACCACACGGTTAACTTTGATAGTGCCGTTTACCGACAACGTGACTAACCATGTTTTGGATGATGCATATTTCACGGTTGCTTAGCTAACAGGCGGTCAGGAGGGTAACCAGAGGTCAAAAGAATTGAGAACTGAACAACCTGCTGGCCTGCTGAGACATAGTTTTTTTTTTTTTTTTTTTTTTTTTTTTTTTTTTAAAACACAAAATTGCCACAGATGTCCGGTAATTTCCGAACAATTCCACAAGCCGAGCTTCAGCGTCACAAATGGCTTATTGAGAAGCTCATTAGAAAGTGTACGCAGCTGTCTTTGCTTGCTCACCTCACTGAGTTGCTTGCATGAAAAATAAGATGTGAAGCAGACGACGAGCACGGTCTGTATTCGGCTGTTGCTGCATGCATTAGTGCGTGACATGTGGGCGGATATTGAAGACGCTATTAGTATCGCATTTCCAGGCCTTATAAAAATGTCGACGAGTTGGATGCTTTTCATACATCTTGGTCTGATAGGCGTCACAGCGCCATTTGGGTCCCAAGCCTCGGCGTTATCATTCAATGATAGCAAGCTGTCATTTTATCCTGTTTAACCTTGCACGTTGAATTACTGTTTCGAGTTACGGAACGTTTCGCTCCCACTCTGAAAATAACGATCACATTTAACAACACAGGCTGATTTTTTTTTTTGCTAATGATATTTAAATGCTTTCTGTATAATTTTAGTCTGAGTCCAAAAAATGACATCTTTGAATTCATAAAATTCCTTCTAAAAGCATCACAAGTTTCCGACAACAGCAGAGTTACTAAATGTTGCATTTTCACAAGTCATGTCAATCATTTTGTCCCCATAGCTGACATGTGATGATTAAATTGTCACCAAAAAAATGGTGCCTGAGGACACTTTCATCAAACACCAATCACGTCACTTCACAGATGGGCAAATTGCGGGTTCAAATTCACCCAAGTGCTTCACCAAGTCGTTGTCCCCGACTGCTGTTTGTCCTCTACACAGCAGGGTTACAAATCAGCCCTCTTGCACATCCAACTCATCAGCCATCATCCCCACATTGCTCATCACCACTAAAAGGGGACACGGCCCTGCCGGCTCCATTAGTTCTCAACAGAAGCCCAAAGAAATAAAAACAAATGTGATCAGTCACTGCATCTGTAATAAAAGAAGACAAAGTTTTCAGTGCTCCCAGTGGGGGGGTCGAGGAATTTTTTTTTATCCCCCCGTCCACTCCCACAAAATTTCAACACAGATTTAAAAACAGAGAAAAAAACCTAAAAGTGAAAATCTAATCCAAGTCTGGCGACCCTGCCTTTTTTTCCAGCCCTGACTTTCTGATTGGTTCATTTAGCGCTAACAGCACCACCTGTTGGTTGGGATGTACATGACAGCCTGCAACTCAGAATCCAATAGTACTTGTTGATGTGTGCACTATAGATGACAAAAAAGTTGCCAATTTGGATCAGCCTTACATCAAATGAGTTGGAGAAGTGGAGATCATCCACAGAGGCTTAGACATGGTTCCATCCCGTTTGCCACCTGGTTACCAGGAGAGCTCAGTATTAAAAAAAAAAAATCTGGGACCAAAAGCTTTAGAACTTCAGTGATTTATTTATTTTCATTAAACAGTGTCATCAAAGCAATGCACATGAAGTGATCACTTATCTCCTAAGGGGCCTTCCCGCGGCGTGGTTTAACCCACCTGTGACCCTATCGATCCACCCGTGGAAATAGTAGTTGAACATTCTAGCCGGGGAAGATATTGGTGGACTCAAGCTGTGTTGATGATCCACTTTTTTTTCCCCCCATCATAGTGACAGGAAAAACATGTTTTAGGACGTGACTCGCATTTGTGTGTGCGTCTTCCAATGCGGGTACTGCTCAAAGTTGGTGGTGATGAAGCAACCGGGGTTTATCAATGGACATTTTATTAGGCACACCTGTACAATTCAATGCTGGAGATTTCGAACTGAGCAAAATCCACGTTTTTACTAGCACATAGTTATTGATTAGTATTTATTATGGATGCAGTGATGTTCAACTGCACTGCATCACAGTGGGAGGTGTTTTTAAAATGTTGCTTTCTAATGTGACTAAAAAGGGAATTATAAGTATCACAAAACCTCCCTGTGCAGTTCCACGCATCTCCAAACTACAATTCGAAACGATGCCAAACGGCCTCCTCGTTGACGGTGTGCATCAAATCTGAGCGGAATCTTTATTTTGATCTCATTAGACTGTGCAGGTGTGCCTAATAAAGTGGCCGATGAGTGGAGCTGTTTGTCACAGTGTGGCTGCGGCATTCAGCGGATCAACTCTGCTCACTGTGTCTTTACAAAATGCACCATAATGGTCGTCATCAGGGAAAGACGTCAAGGATTAAATCAATACATTCGCTCAAAAGCAGCATGCTTAATTTTTTTCTTTTGGCGAGTACAACTACGGTTTACCTGATCGTTGTCAGAAGTAGTTATTTGATGTAACGAGTAATCCCCGAACGTTTCCGTGGATCCAAATTAAGTTTCTCATCCATGGCACGTCTCAGGTGCAGGCAGCGAGATAGACGATCACTCATTCATTCATTTAATCAGGATGCAGCTCCGGAATCTTCTCCACACAAATGTTCTTGGTGAGAATCCCATGAGTAAATTTAAAATATATATATATTAAGAAGGAAATTAAAGCAAAACCAAAAAAACAAGGGATGACTATAGGGGCGTAAAATCATAAAGTAAGCATGAGTCGAAAGGAAAGCACAGAAAAGATCAACAGAAAAGGGGAAAGGAAAGAAAAACAAAAGGGGAGAAAAGGGCCACCTTGCTTGCGTTGCTTGTTAGAAAATAAAAAACATAAATCCATGTCATATATTCTCCATGGTTTGGCGCATGTATATTCCAAAGCAAAGAGACAAGCTGCAGCAGCAGAGGCAGCGGAGTGGGGAGCTTTTTTCTTTTTTTTCTTTCGACCGATGCCCGGTATTCCAAGTCCAAGGGAGCTCTTGATTTGACGCAAAAAAAAAAACCCAAAATATTCAAACTACCCCCACCTCATGGGTCCTCTTGGCTTCATCCGTGAAGTCATGGGGGAGGGTAAGGGGGACGATAACGTCTGCTGTGCTATTTGGAGAGAGTATCCACAGGCAGTGGCTCTCAGTCGGCATCTGCCTCCTCTGCAGTCGCTTGTCGAGCGGAGGAAGGGTGCGCGCTCCCGTCGCCTTCCACCGGGAGAATCGTCAAGCGCGCTCACAGAATCTCCCCCACCCACCCCGTTCGTCCCACACCCCATTCGTATGCCACCCCCACTCCAGCTCTTCCCCGTTTGCTTCGTGACTGTGACGTCTGCACGCGCACTTTCCAAAAATACAGAATTACTTGCGTCTTTCTGCGTCGAAGAATAGTGGAGTGAATTAACTGGACACTTAATTAGGTACACATGCTCTGTTGAATACATCCATCCATCCATCCATTTTCTGTACCGCTTAGTCCCCACTGGGGTCGCGGGCGTGCTGGAGCCTATCCCAGCCATCATCGGGCAGTAGGCGGGGGACACCCTGAACCGGTTGCCAGCCAATCGCAGGGCACACAGAGACAAACAACCACTTGCACTCGCACTCACACCTAGGGACAATTTGGAGTGTTCAATCGGCCTACCAAGCATGTTTTTGGGATGTGGGAGGAAACCGGAGTGCCCGGAGAAAACCCACACGGGCCCGGGGAGAACATGCAAACTCCACACAGGGAGGGCCGGAGGTGGAATCGAACCCGCACCCTCCTAACTGTGAGGCGGACGTGCTACCCAAGTGCGCCACCGAGCCGCTTGTTGAATACAGGGATTGCTAATTAATCAGTATTAAAATATGCATCTTTAATGATCTGAGCTGCTGTTGAACAGTGGCGGAACAAGTAAATGCGCTGCCAGAAAATGGAAGACGCAGTTTGAAAAGAGCGTGTGCGCCGTTGTGGGAGTGAACAAACCCCGACGAAACAAAAAGCTGGCATGCTGTGACAATACTAGCCAATAAAAATCTGTCTCCCGATTTACAATCTGTTTCTGTAAACAAAGAAGTTGAACACTCCAATATGGTTCAGCGTGTTAGATTTCTAATGGAAAATCACCCTATGCATAATGCTAACACATTTCCTCCTTCATGCCTAATATCAACCATAGAAACAAACATCCTTCAAAGCTGACACGTTCGCATCCTCATACATCAACCCGTCAGAATAACAGCGCCTCGGAAGAAGCGCGTCACCAGAAAGTGACATTTTTCATTAACCTCAACAGCCTCTTTGACAGAGAAATAATAATCACATTGTCATGGGTGTTAAAAGTCTCACTGCTCTGAACTGTGTCTGTGTTTGTCTGTACTTCGAAGAAACACTTGAAGAACGAGGTCAAGCGCACGCTAGCAAAAAGGTCGCAGTTGTCAGATTCACTCATTTGGGATAGTCATCTAATTAAAATACACTTGAGATCATTCTGATTAATGAATGTGTAATCAGCTCAAACTTGATGCGAAGTAGAAATTTTATTGGATTCACTCTGTATGGTACAATATAAGAATAAGAATTTGTATAGAAAAGCGTTATTTCAGAACCACGGACAGCTCTCGCGAAGTTTCATTCTATTAGGGACTCTGGCAATAGATGAACTATGAACTCTGGATTTAAAAATAAGAATGTGTAATAGTCGTAGCGAAAGTGTTTTTGCTATTTCAGCACCATGGACAGTTCTCGTGAATTTCTATTCTGTTAGGGACTGTGGCAATCAGGATTTTAGATGTTTGCATAATTTGAGAATAAGAACGTGTAATAGTGGTCATATAGAAAGTGTTTTGGCTAATTCAGCACCATGGACAGCTCTCGTGACCTTTAATTCTGTTAGGGGCTATGGCAATTAGGATTTTTGATGTTGGCATAATTTGAGGATAAGAATGAGTAATAGTGATCATATGAAAAGTGTTTTTGCAATTTCAGCACCATGGACAGTTCTTGTGGACTTTAATTCTGATAGGGACTATTGCAAAAAAATTTTACGCAGTTTTTCAAATCCCCTGCATTGTGCTCGGTAGGTTGCTTAGTAAACCATCTCTCGTACAGCTAAACAATATCTTTAGAAATATGATGCAGGAGTACTGCTGACCTGCATGCTTCAGGAAGCAGCTAGGTCGGCCGTTCTTATTGTCCATGCGCCGAGACGCGCGTACAGCACACGTCCAAGTAGCATGCATCAGCACAAGTCAGAGGAGCCCCTTGACCTGATTAGCCGGCATCTGCTGTAGCCTGAGGGCTTCCTTCTGGACGGACCCTATAGGAAGAACGCCCAAAGTGTTTTCACAATGTGAAGATGCTAATCAGAAGAGTGTTCCGAATGTTCTTCCACAATAAACATGTTGGATTTGTTCGGAGTCCACCAAGGCAGACTTAAGCCGCTAACTTCAACTTCACTAGTTTTAAGCTAAATGGAACTTACATATGGCTGTGGCTGTGTGTAGTTGTGTACATGAATGCCAAGTATAATTTATGGGTGTATAAGCCTATTTGTGCGAGCCTAATGTGCAGTCTAGCGGATCCTGGCTAGGGTGGGAGTTTTGTAAAAAGCAGTGGTCCATGAAGCTAACTATAGTTCCTCCCTGATCAAATGTGACAATTATGATGGTGCTCGTGGCTACAAAACTCCCTTCCGGCTCCCCAATCCATTCTATTGTGCTCTCTCTTACTGCCACCTTCTCTTTTCGTCCGCCACGCTGCTGCCCTTTACGCTCACATGCAAGCAACGCTGCTACTTTGTACATTTGTTTTTACTCCGTGCTAGGAAGGGAATCTAAGGGAAAAACAACTTGGGAATGGTTTGAAATCTACTTTTACTTATGAAGGAGTAAGCGAGACAAGTTGTCTGACCATCTATCCCGTTGAACTTACCCCGTCTTTGTGACCACCTATCACCCGCCCCGACTCACCTCTCATATATCTTCCTCTCTCCATTTGCGCATTCCATCCCCTCCACAGATTCAAGATCATCTGAAACCAAGTGTAGACCGGAGTGTGTAGCGCCATCCATCACTGCTCGTTAGGGGCCACACGAGTTCACACAAAGAAAACGATCATTTGACTTTGGCCGGGCGAGTTCATTTCAACAGCGTGCAACCGTGACTTTATTTATTGGGCTATAGTCAGAGATAACGACGGGATCTGGTTACGCTATCATTCAATTTAGTGAATAATGAAAGGTATAAAAGGAAAATAATTTTGGAATTCCCTGAAGGCACGATCGATCACTTGTTACGGTGGATCATCGGAGTATTGATCAAATCGCCGCTGCAGATGAACACAACAATTAACGCTTAAAGAAAAATAATCCTTTTTACAGAAAAAAAAGACAGCGTTATAGAAAAATCAACTAAAGATTTCGGGTCCCACACCCTAATTGAACTTTATCGCCAGTTGACTTGAGAAACCTTGTTGCACTCCATCACCGCAAGGTGGGCCGAGGGAGACGATGAATTAAATCCACCTTGACAGTTGTAATGACGTTTGATCTTGCCCTCAAGGAGATGAGTTAGCAATTTCATGCCAGCAGAAAACACCCATCACCCTTTGGAAGGGCAGAAGAAATGTTGCTATAGTTCCATCATTTTGAGAATACAAAAATTCAATCCAGATGAGATTGCTTAGTATAGAGCCACTTTCTAAAAATAAATAAAAAATCGTGGAACACTCAGGCAGTAGTTTGACGCATGTAAAAAAAAAAATCAAATTAAATTAATAAATAAAGCACGGCAGAATTTATTTAATGTGTACACGGCCCAAGATAAAGTTTTTAAGAGCTGTCGGGTTGAGTTTTACCTGCTCGTTCTAAAAGCCATCCATCACTCACACACAACCAATTACCTAGCGCCGTCCTCCATTTTAAGCCCCTTGATGACTCTCCCACTACTGTTTTTTTTTTTTGTTTTTTTTTTTTTGGCCGCTTTGTCTTTTAGCCCCAAGACAGGTCTTGTATAGGCTCTTAACTAAATGGAATCTTTGCTTTGGGAGCTGCGTCATAGCATAGACGCCATGCTCCAATAAGCACTGCAAACAGTAAAAGGCAAAGGCCAGCGCTGTTATTCCCCAGTCGCTTTGTGACCGCATAAGAGTACACAAAAGGAGACAGATATGTGGCAAAAATCACCACTGATGTGTTTTCATTTTTTTTTTCAAAAGTGTTTTGTTGCACAAATGCGATGACACAACCCCTGTGCCCCTCACTTGCCTGCAATAAAAATAATAACACAAAAAAATGGCATGCTGCGGGAAGTTAAACAACTGCAGCATGCGTGCACGACTCCCATTTTAGCCTCTGTTCATAATTTACACACTTGGCGTCTTTTAATAGTCACGCTCAAAGAATCGTGACACCAAGGAAGAAAAATACAAACATCAAATTTGCTCTTCACTGAAACAAATGATTAAATATTCACAGTGATCAAATTGGTTGTTGTTAGATGAAATCTATGAGGCTCTTTTGGAACAGAACTCTCAGAAGCTCTCATGGACAAGGAAAAGAAAGCAAGCAAGCAAGTCTAAACATGGCTTCATGTTGCGGTCGACTGCAGTGAAGATGAAATATTTACAATCTCTTTTCTGCTGCTTTGAAAAAGCACTTTTAATCAGATAAAGCAGGAAGGGTACATCCTTACTTTTCCTTTTGGATTAAAAAGCACAGACTGCCAAAACATGAAGTTTATTCATCTCAATTCTTTGGATTCAATTGATTAAATGCTTCCAAAGAATCTTTTCTCACTTGGCCTAGATATAACAAACAGAGTTGGCTCGTTATGCTCATATTTTCTTATGATTTTCACGCCTGCCACTGTTTTCTTCTCACCTTCTATTTGCTAGCTTACTCAGGTGGCTCTGCTACGAGGCTAATGTATGATTGATCGTTTGGATAAGCAACACTCGGCTGCCCGCGACTTTTCTGTCTCTTGTCTACATGTCTAATGGACCAGCCAACGGGACGAGTGTGTGTGTGGGGGGTCTTTCAGCAATAAGCCCCCGCATGTCGTAATGTCACATGACAGCAACGGCTATTCATTCCACGGCTGCGTTAATGTGCTACATCGGCATAAATTTGAAAACACATTTGGCCGTGAGTGAGAGCGATGCATTTGACATTGGATGCAAATGAATCAAACTTATCACATCACCTCGCTTCCACTTCTGACCCCATCGACTCCAAATCATAACATTCCGACCGTTGGCATCCATCGGCCGTATTTTCCATGTGTTCCTTTGAATCTCCCATCCCGGTGCAGTCTTTTAAATTAACCCTAAGTGCTGTCTGGAAATGACTGAAGTCCTTCATGAACATCATCTATTGAGTTTTATCAACTCGCCTTGTCATTTAATCCCTCTTTAAGAGCATAATGACTGATTCCAAAGGATTACATGTGCAAAGTATACACGAGTTACTCTCTGCATTTATGCTTCACTCCAGGGCACTTATGTAACGCTGCAAGGAAAGGCGCTTCACCCCGACTGAGGAAAGAAGGTGGGAGGGGGGAAGAGAGAAAGGATGAGTGGAATCTCAATGAAGCATCCTCGGTGACTGACTGGAGTAATGTTATGCGAACACCACCATTCTCTCTCGAGGTGGTCCATTAATCCAAAGTAATGTATTTGAATTACCCGTGTTTGGCAAAGATGGAATCTTCCGGCCTTATGAGGCATTTTTGGATGATATTCTAACTTATCCTTCATGCTATACAAAACACTCGCGACATAATTAATCACTCATAAAAGTTAAGATCACTTCCCTCCGTTGACTATTTAGTTTTCTTGAATCGGAGTCAATAAAGTTTTTTTTGAATGGTAACGGATTGACAACGATTTTTCTGTTCGATTCGCTTGGGCTCTTCACGGGCCAAGCGGCGGCCCCCTCCGGGATTAAACGTTAGTACTAAGAGTAGATTTATGAGGCTCCATTAGCTCGTTATTACTGTAAGTAACAATGAATTATTGTTTGTAATCAGGACATTGGGTTGCTGAGAACAGTATTAGGTTCACCTCGTACATCATCGGACAAAGCAGGAGGGACGATGAAGTATGGCGACGATAGTAGTTTTGTTTGTAATTGTTTAAACCCCGAGAGAATGGGATCATGTAAAATGGTGCTCAGAAATGCTTAAGTCGGCTGTTTATGTCAGGATTACCGTTTGGTTAATTAATCAAACCGTCGTGGTGGTCAATGAGAGAAATCAAAAGCAGCATTTCAAACATCGCCGCTCGACAAAACATTCGGCAGGCGGGCCGGGAAACTGACACTTCCCTCCCACCAGGCTGACAAGATAGGCAACGCACATAAATAGCATTTACTGTTGCGTGCTTCCTTTTCTTGTCTATCTGCGTCTGATCTTGACATTTTGTATTCAACAAAGCCCAAATGTCCTCTCAGTTATGCTGTGTTGTGTTATGGGACACTTTTCAATTCCATTTCACAACCGCATCACTGGCCAATCCATCACTTTTTGAAGGAATAACAATGATATTTACTATGCACAATAAAAAGTGCAATTCCCTATGCCAGACGGTCTCGGAGGGACGCTCGCTGGCTCGCAAGTTGTATGAAGGCTGGTAAAACTACACTTCCCAAGGGGGCAGAGCTTCATTGCTGCTGTTCCTTGCGGGGGTAATAAACTTGCATTGATCCAGTGACAGGTCTGATTAAAATCAATCTGGAGCTAGTGGCCCGGTGTGGTGGATGGGGGACGGGGGGGGATCAAACACACAAGGTGTTGCAATACAAAGCACCTGAAATATGGAATGCCCTTGGGATAGTTCCACCCGCATTTGATAAATATAAAGCATGCCATGTTCTCTCAATGTCAGTTTGGGAATGTCTGGCTATATTTTTTAGTTTTGGTGTATTGCTAATATGGGTTAGCTAAATGTCAGAGCTGCTAGAAAAGAAATTCAACTGGGAATTAAATTTTTGTGACTGTTCAAAGATATTTGCTCCAAAATATTTTCCTCATATTGATTTGTCCATGTGTAAGTAAAAAATAAAAAAATAAAAAATTGTGTGACAGTGGCAAATTGCCTCGCCGTAGCTAACAATGCAATCAAATCCATGCAAATTGTGAGATTCTCCATTTTGTTTCTCTCCATAATTAAAAAGCAGAACGTTTCTAAATCTACAACTGCGGGTTCATTACACCATGATCGTACCAAGATATTGATCGGGAATTCCAGCTGTGGGAAGAGATTCCTTGCATGCCTTTGCATAAACCAAAAATCAATATCAGTCACTGTCTGATGTAACGAAAACGAAAACAAATGCACCAAAGAGAAGTAAAACCGTTTGTTAACTCTATAGAGTTATTTTCAATTTGGATCATTTAACCCCATTTAGCCTCTTATGCTCACTACTTCTTAAATCTATGCATCATTAATTTAAATATGCAAAATCCTCCGCACGATGACATCATCACGTTTAAGCCCATGTTGTAAAACGGTTATTGTCGTGTAGGTGTGTGTTTTCTCTTGACAAGCTCTTGTATTTTCATCACGTGTGATGAATAACAGGATTACAATGCTGACCCGAGGCGTTTGTTGCGTTCATGTGCATTTGTGTTAACACATCCACTATATAATATAGAGCCAGCACTCGGTGAAGTGGCAATGTTGTTTTTTGTAGACAAAGGACGCAGAAAAAGCATAGAAAATCTGTAGACAGCTATAAAACCAAAACATTCTGAATTCACAATAGCATCATGACCCTGAGCACCAAGCCTGCCTTGGACAGATATTTAATGAAGATGACTCTCGCTGGCCCGCTGTCAAAATCACGTCGTTGCTTTGACACCTCTTACGGTGCACGTCAATCAAGACAAACAGGAAAATGCCAGGAGGGCCTATCAGCAGCCACTTACCTGGACTTCGTACAGGGACGAAAAAAAAGAATTGCAAAGATGTGTTGCTGTGGCTTATACACACGCACATTGTTGCCGACTTTTTTAAAGTGCTAATGGGGCAAACTGGCATAAAAGTGGATCAGCGGTCCACAGAATGATCGACCCGTCCTCCACTTCCCTACTGACATTTTCAGTATATATCCATGTCATCTTGACTTTAGCCTTCATGAGTCCGCAGCCAATCAATGCACCATTATTTTGCTATCGAATGGAGCAAATGACTCAAGTTGTTGCTGGCAAACAAATCCGAAATAAAAAGATGTTACACGGGCTGATTTGTCAGTCAATATTGAAGCGATTAGTTTTAGTTTCAAGTTTTACCAATGGGATTGAATTTAGAAATTAATTAATTAAAATATAACTACCGTATTTTCCAGACTATAAGGCGCACCGGACTATAAGGCGCACCTTCAATGAATGGCCCATTTTAAAACTTTGTCCTTAAAAAGGCGCACTGGACTATGTATAAGGCGCACCATTAATGCATCATGTCAGCTTTTTAATCCAAATCAAATCATTTTCCATTTTATCTTTTTTATTTCAATTTCAGACGAAACAAATTACTTTATAATCATAAATTAATGATCCATAGTCTTTTTGATTCATGATTCATAGTCTTCAGCGGGCCACTTATGATTGATTTCATGACACAATGCTTCAGGCCAGTTTCAATTTAGGAATCTGGTCCATATATAAGGCGCACCGGACTATAAGGCGCACTGTCGGCTTTTGAGAAAATTTTAGGTTTTTAGGTACGCTTTATAGTCCGGAAATTATGGTAGATGTATGACATTTCCTGCTCCGAATGTGATGATAGTGGCTTTTTTTTTTAACAGACTGTTGCAGCATCGGTCTTGATCAGGATTTTGAGTTTAAAACCGAAAACGTTGCCCCCTGCCCTGACACAATAGTTACACTGATGTATTGAATTGAAAATGACCTTCCCATTACACTCAATTTGTCAACGACATTGTTCAAAGCATCCATCATCCTCCGCCTGTCTTGTCCTTTTTTTTTTTCTTCTTCATAACAGTCTTCCTTTTCTCCCGCTCTCCTTCGCTATGCAGCGTGGCTATTGAAAACACTTTTCCCCATTTTCAAATCAATTTCTCGAGTCAACATCATTACAGTAAAGTGGGCTTGATTTTTTTTTCTCTCTCTCAGCTCTTTACAGCACAAACATGCGTTTTTGATCCAAATGCATACTTTTGTCGCTCCTAACATTCGCTACTGTTTTCAAAGGAGAGTAAATATACACACAAACATACGTAAGATATAAAAACATAGTGTCAATATTTAGAACAGCTTTGACTGGCAAACACACTGAGAGCAGGTTTTTTTTTTGTGTCCTTTTAGGTGTTTACCAGCATGCACGGAGTGTTTTGATTGGCCATTTGTTCACCATTCCATCTCAACCTCTCATTTTCCATGTCATTAATTTTGATTAAATTAGTCTCACAGGGAATCATTAGAAGTTATCCGCCTAGAGTTTCTGTGTGTCGAAAACAGGTCCCATTTTTATCGGGAGAACGTTCACATCCCGTTTTTAGTGTTTGTTAATTGATACCTCGGCATGGGAATTTATTTTTCTTCAAGTCCACATACAAATCCCACCTTACATTTTCTTCACTCGGCATCCACCACGAGATGGCCATGGACCGTTCCCGGTGGAAGAAGGCCATATCGAGAACCCAGTCCAACCCAGCGCCGCCTGGAAAGCGGACTTTAAACCAACGATGATGATGATGATCCTCATAATGGTTCGTGGGTGAGCCGGCTTTGATTGGCAGTCAATCGGCGAGAACATCTTTCCAACCTCACGCTCGTACCTTTTCACATCTCAGTCAGTTCAATTAAACTTACATGCATGAAAATGTGAGAGGGAGCCGCAATAGCTGGAAAAAAAGACGACATAAAGTGCGAGACACGACTGGCGAAAGCAATGTCTGCTGAATAACGACATGATTTATGACACTGAATTTTCCAGCTTCCCAGATAGTGAGACGATGGAATCCATAAAGAAAATCCAAAGAAGACGGATTGTGTTTCTGGTATGGCAAATGTGGGCGTGGCTTATTGACTATTGTTGATTAATTCAGTTGGCAGTCAATAAAGTACAATTTGTGTTGCCCCTTTTAAATATTCAGATGTCGTTCGTCATTGAACAAAAGAGGCAAAACTGCTATTTGCACATGATTTACGATCAGCATTTCCCGTTAATCACTTGTATCAAATCAAGTGATTAAAATTGGAGAGTCGGCACTAAAGTCAGGTTCAATCGGCCATAATGCCAATGGCAGTGACTTTTTTTTTGCCGTTAATTGGTGATCAATGGAATGACTCAGCGCTTTTATCATCGTACACCTGCAGTGAAACGGGTTATTGCCTCATACTGCAGCTACGCTATTGAACTTTGTCCCTCTTGGCTTCCCTTAGCAATTACCAAAGACTTTAATGAGCTTAAAATAATTTTAACCTTCAGTTGTATCTTTTTGTGTCATTCTATTCATTTCATCATTTTTATTGTTTGGGCTGATCAGTTCTGTTCAATTTTGTATTTTCTTTAGTGGCTCTGGTAATTTCACCAACAGATGCACATTCTCTATAAATGTATTTTCCCCCCATCTTATTATAGTTTATTCTTTATTCCATGCTTGATTCCTCCACCAAATTTGGTTAAAACAAATTGCAATAGTTGTTTTTGAATCCTCCAAACCAGATGGGCTTGACAGATGGAAAAACAAATGAGCCAAAAGTGGAAAAGACGTACATTCTCTTCCACCAAGGCCAACTCTGTGTTCTATGTTTACACATAGTATCTACTTTTCCCCTTCACTTTGTAAACCATAGTAAAAAAATGGTGAGTATTTCTTTCACCGTACTGACCCTTCGTCATGGTTCAACAACTCTCATATGACGTTTCAATCCAACGGTATTGAAATGTGCTTATTTTGATCCGCTGCTGAGAAAAGAACGCTCTATTCATTCCGTTAATACTCTTGTGGTGCATCGAAAGGTGGCGTAGTGAAAAGCGAGATTCTGATTGACTGTCTGACAAAGTGGCTTGCTGCATAATTATATCGTGAATAATAAATAGATGCTCATTCGTACACTCGCGCAGAAATACCGGCCCGGCCAATTGAGCCTCCTCATCAGGCCAGCAAAGCTCGTAAAACGTACCTTAGTTATCGCCAAGCATCTCCCACATTCACAGATTGCACATATTTCAGAGTTGGAAATGCATCGGCGCCATGTGTTGCAAACAATAGCTGTTCCGATTATTTCGGAGTGAGCGTTGCGACCGTGCCAAATGATGTATGTCAATCAGCCCCCGAGCAAAAAACTCATTCTCTGTCGAGGCGGCCCTAATTGCTGCAGCTCGCGGTGTCAGCCCGATTGATTAGCCGGCGCCACAAGCCACGGCTCGACCGATTTGCAGCAGTCCCGTTGTTCCTTCGACGGACCCTCGAGCTTTTTTGTCGTATTCTTGTCATGAGTTGTATTGTTTAGCGTGTTCTCGAACAAGACGGATTCACAGGTCGGCCGGCGTTTATCGTTAGAATTTCTTAATATGCAATTTACCGTATTTTATGGACTATAAGGCGCACCGGACTATAAGGCGCACCTTTGATGAATGTCCCATTTTAAAACTTTGTCCTCATATAAGGCACTATTAATGCATCATGTCAGATTTTTAATCCAAATCAAATCATTCTCCATTTTATCTTTTTTCATGTCGGATTTTTAATCCAAATCAAATCATTCACCATTTTATCTTTATTTCAACTTCAGACGCAACAAATTACTTTATAATCACAAAATAATGATCCATAGTCTTTTTGATTCATGATTCATAGTCTTCAGCGGGCCACTTATGATTGATTTCATGACATGATTTAGGTGCGCCTTATAGTCCAGAAAATACGGTAATTGAATATTTCAAGATAATTACTCAGCAAGAAGCTTCAAAATGAGTTTGTATGCCGCTCCCACCTGTGATTGCATTCAAGGTTTTTGGATCATCTGCTGGTCAAACACAAACACAATCAGCTTGACCAAAAAGCTTTCCATGCAGTCAGAAATGTCTTTATTCTTGCAGTTCCACCCTATTTTACTGCACTCGGTTGCTGCATAGCAATTTTTAGAGAGCCCAAGTGAGAAAGAAGCTTGTTGCTGCCACTTTGAAGAGAATGAATTGGCTCGTCACGTCTGTGTGTTTCTTTTTTTTTTGAAAAGTTTTTTTTTTTTCTTTGATGGGCAAGAAGTGACTCCAAGGGTTTGTTTATCCTGGCGTGTTTGGCAACTCATGGGTGACTAAATGCCAGATGTGAGTGTAATTAGGACTGCAGACAGACTTGATTACTCACAATTACTTGTTTCTCTGTGTGTCTCCACTTGCTGCTTTGTGAAAATAAAAGAATCAGTGTGTGTGGAGCTTTAGAGTAGGAGGGACATGTATTTTATTTAGTCGCTTAAGCGTGATTATACATCAAACTGGGGCAGTGTGAGGACGAGAGTGTTAGTGGGACAAATTAAATTGAAAGACAAATAAAATATAAAGTTTGTTGTTGCATACGGAATGCGCCTCATCTGCATGAGGCCCACACGGCACATTAGTAATAATTTGGGTGATGAGAAGACAGAAAAAGCAAAATAATGCATTGAATTTGCATAATGGATTTTTGGATTTGTAGCTGGAGGCTGCAACCCCCCCCCCCCAAAAAAAAAAGATTTCAGCACACTGGGTCAGAACATAAATCGTGAACTTCAACCTTTTTTTTTTGGAAATAGCAAACTTGCTCACACCAGAAGTTATTTCAAAGAAAGTCCCCACAGAGATAAGGCAATAGAAATCCAGTTGCCATGGTTACAATGCAAAATAATTAACTTTTCCTCATAATTTGCATAATATTTTGAAAATGAACTAAATTATTCAGATTCTTGATACACACACATTATGCAAAAGGGAGTTTAGGGACAATATGTTTAATCAATTTGAAGGCGTCCTGATCTCATGTGCATGCACACGCACGGGCAGTCGAGATTATTCACAACGGCCAAAATAAATTTACACAGTCGGAGGAAATGTGCAAAAGAATAATTTATCTGTGCTGTTTGTAAAATTCAGTCACAAAATCAAAAATTTTCCTAAAGTAATATACAATATTGCTGGAAGAGATCACACAAGACCAATGCAATAAAAAAAAAAAACTAATACTAAGTGTTAGCCTAAATGTTTACTTTGTATTTTTGCCATTACCGAATCCTGCTAAATATACTTGCTTCCACGAAATGTGCTAAACTATAGCAAAACTGATAATTAGCATAATTGGGGGATCAGCCAGACGCAAATTGCCTGGAGAAAATTTCAGTGTTGTCACTTGACGATTTTTAGACTGACATCTCCCTCGCTCTCGTGTGACAGTTCAACCTACAGCTCAGCGTGTATAAATAGACTTTCAAAAGAGTCAGAACCATATTTACTCTCCCGACAAAACATGTTTTCTCTCACAGGGATGCCGCTGAGTTCAAACTTTTTCTGGGTGCGTGTGCACTATTTCTTTATTTTCATTCCTTTGAGGGAACCTTTGCCTTCGGGGCGCTTTATCACAAATGCGACTTTGTGTGCCGTGGGAAGGATGCGTACTTGTATTCAAAGCTGACAGAGTTGGTGCTGGGTAATATTTGGACCTCAGAGGTGAAAAGGTGACCCGTTACATGTAAATGTACCACTTGGGTAGATTGCAGAAGCAAGACAAGGTAGTGCACTTGGTAAACAAGAAAGAACTCACAAAGTGTTTTCTTTTTATTCCCTCAGCTAGCCAGCAGCTCTACAAATGAGTGTAAGTGGAGATACGGCGAAGTGTGTGGGCTCTGATTAGGTGTGTGTGTGTATGCGTGTGTATGCGTATGTGTGTATGCATGCCATTCCAAGAACAGGAGATTATTGTCGCCTTTTTGAGACCTTATTTTTTTTAGGTAATTAATTGAATATCCGGTTCAATGTATGAAGGATATTTCAAAGAAAATGAGTGGAAATAAAATGACAAAAATAAATTTCCAAGAATGAAGTGCTCAGAAACTAGCTGCTCTCTCGTTTGATCATTCCAATCAAAAATCGATACAAAAATCGATGCCTTCCATACCAAGTAATAAGTAATTCAAGTTATTTCAGCACCACGGAGAGCTCGGACACGGTTTGTGATGTTTGTGCTATGAAACGCCGCAGGTCGAACCACAGTACAGAATCCATTTGTAATGAGCCAGAGAACAGTGTCATTTATTCAGTGCTGCAGGGAGGCACCGTCAGGTACATATGGAAAAAAAAATGAGGAGCTTTAAGCAGGACTAGCTTTTGGCGTTGCAATATGATGACATCATGATACAAGTAAGTACAGGTTTGAAGAAATGGCTTTATTCATCATCAGAGTTAGCGTATATTTCCATCTCGGTCGGCATGGCGAGGAAGGAGGTGTCAGATGTGCGATTCTCCTCCTCCGCATAACCAATCCGGGAAGTCACTTTCTCTCCCCCTTCTCTTTCCGCTGCGTCTTTTGAGATTGTTTTGCATCTCCACGTGGGCCTTTTGATGTCGGTGAGAGCGTAAAAAATGTGACCCGGTGATTAGAACGTATGTCACCGTGGAGAGGAATCGGAAACGACGGCACGGGGACGTTTGAATGGAAAGCGAAGCTTTCATCTGAGGTCGATGCTTCCGATTATGACGCAAAGTCTTTGAAATGTGCATTCAAGCAGCCATTTTTATTTATTTTTTTCAAGGAAGGTTGAGGGGTGTCATATGTCATCAAAAAGTGCCAAAAGAGCCGATTTGTGTTCATTTGTGAAAAAGGGGCAAAACAAGGACCAGGCTATTAAAATTAAGTGAATGACTCATTTTTCATGATTTATTGCAAAGCAGTATCGGCTGTTGTTGCGAGGAACGATACTTTGATACATCTCTTTGATATGAATTATTGGGATGATCATGCTCGATTTGCATGTCGCTGATGAACACATTCATTGAAATTCACTCGAGTGACTCCGATGCAAATGCAATCAAACACAAAGAGCCCAACTCCTTTCCATCAATCTCCTTGACTGACAGGCCAAGTTGTCGTGTTGTGCACGCCACCTCTCTCGCACTATTTACCTCTCCCTATAAATCCCATTGTGGCTTTTTTTATTATTATCAAGCCATTAGACTCTCGAAATTTGACTCAAGTCCCATCTGACTTCAAATGTAAGCTACAGCGTTGGCATTAGGATGAAGTTAATCAAAACCTTCCTCGTGCTTTCGGTACCTGAGCACTCAAAAAAATAATAATAGTTGACATCGCTCTCATCGAGCCCCTTGATTCAAATTTTAGTATTTGACCTGCTTCGTATGCCAACCCATGGACAAGCATGCTAAGGGGATAACCCATGAGAGGAAATAAAAGTCATGGCAAATTAAGGCTTGCTGGATGGAAATCGAGCCGGAAAAGGTCAGACTGGAACAAAAGAATTTGCGACCAGTGCAGTTATCGAAAGGCGAAGTGAATTCGCGAATGGCAACATTTCTATATATTTTTTTTAATATTCTCATAAAAATATACTGCAATGATGTTTTCATTCTATTTATTTTCATACTACCAGCATTATTGTTGTTGTTAAACATAGAATTGTAATCATGTCTACAAGCACTGACAGTTGTAAAAGGAGATTACTGAAAAATACTTGTTGACCCGTACAAAGAATTTCTCGCCTCGGCTTACCAAAATAAACGCACGCACACACAGACACACTCGCTTACACCTATTGTGATTGCTGTCTTGGTCTCCCCACTAATTGGCAATTAAAGTGTAACCGCAAAGCAATCAGGGCAAGACTCGGACAGATGTGAAGCGGACAAAAGGAAGCTTGTTTATGATTTTTTTTTCTCCCCGGCGTTAACTTTCCGGACACTAGAGGTGAGCTTGAACTTGAATCTCCAAACATTCACACAAACAGAATAATTACAGACATAAAAACTTCCGATTATATATTTAAAGTCATTGTGAATAACGGCCTCGTAAAAACATCCTAATTATATTGTAGCGTTGGAGCTATATAGGATAAATTCTTTAAATTGTTAGTTAAAAGTTTGAATTTTTATTCTGGAAAAGCTTTTCATTGTTAGCCGCAATATGTTTGACAGTTTTTTTTTTTTTGCTTTGTGCTTCTTTGTTATCCACTCTTACATTGACTGCAACAAACCATGATCAAACCTGAGCTACAAACAATCAAGCCCCCCGCCATCCACGTTATTTTCCTTTTTCCGGACACTGCTGGTGACATCAGACATCCTAACTCGCTTGTTATTAACAACACGTGTTGAAGGCTAGTGGGGTGAAAAACAACAACCTCCGGCTAAATAAATGCAAAGTAGTCTGTCAAACCAAAACAGGGTTGTTGGGTTATTGGAACGGCTGATAAGGTTCGGTTGAGGATGTGAGGATAGGCTTGTTCGTTTAATAGAAGCTGATGAGGCCAAAACAAGTTCATGCACTGATGAACAGCTAAAAGTGGTCAATTAAATGCGGACGGCAGAAGAGTAACAATCAGTGAAGAATATGGTGGCGAGCTGGGCTTGATTGGGGAGGTCACGAAGAATCTGCAGTTGGACTGAAGCTTTTCAATATATGACAAATGCTCTCTTCCGCTACAACCCTCGGCATGTCCTTTCCTTGTCGTTTCCGATATTAAGCTGAGAAATCGTGTTACAGGACAAAAACATTGGTTAGGCTACCTTTGCTACAGTCTTTTACTTAACTTGACATTATCTAAAGGGCAAATGAAAATGAGGAGGCGGCAGTCGACTGTAATCTCAAAGCCTTCTTCCTCACTTAGTCACATTTTCTTTCATTGGGCTTTGTTCTGTAAGTAGTTGGTGAGAAAATGAAAAAAAATAGAAATACAAGTTGAGGCAAGTAAGTTACTTTTGAGTCAACTGAGATGTGACATGGAATTAATAAAACAAATGTGGTTTGTGGAGATAGAGCACTTTAGCGGGAGGTAAGAGGATGGACGAATTCTCATTTGCTTGCCGTCTTTTTCATGTCTTTGCGAGAATGTGTAATTTGCGTGTGTAGGATTGTGCCTTTTGAGCGTGTCACCTTCAGAGAGTTTAAATCCAGCTTTGTCGGATGATGACTTGCGCGGCGGTAGGGAGGTGAGCCGTACACACGCAAAGTGACTTCTGGATTTTTTTTGCTGGGGAATTAAATATCAAGCTTTGTTGCATCAATCTTTTTTTTTTTTTCTGTGCGCAGACACATGTTGCCCTTTACATCCACTCATTAAAGTCATCTACCACCCGCTGATCAGGGAGATGAGACCTTACACCTCGGCCCTCCGTGAAGGGGGGGAAAGGCGCGGGAACAATCAGCCTCCCACGTCGTTCTCATCTATCATACCTGAGCGGCACACAGAGACCGTGGCACCCCAGTGCACATCCAATATAAATATTATACATATACCGTAAATTCCGGACTATAAGCCGTGACTTTTTTCCAAAATTTTGAACCCTGCGGCTTATAGTCAGGTGCGGCTTATATAAGGATTTTTTTCGTGATTTTTGTGATGACTTGATCACTTCTATACACTGCGGTATCTTGAAGAAAAAAACAACAACAAAAATACTATTTTTAAACATTTCTATGGCTGCTGCTTATTCTGGCTGTGTTGCTTGTGACTATTATGAGCTTTAGTAGGAATGCACGCTAGGTGACCTGCGTCAAAGGGCTCTAAACCCTTCGTCACAGGCAATGTTGAGAAAGACATGTTAAAGTATGTTATTAAAACTTTAAAAAGGCTTTCTGTGAACGGTCTTTCTATGTAAAAAAAAAGCGCGTGTGCACATGCAGCTTATAGTCCGGTGCGGCTTATATAAGAAAAAAAACTAAAATATCCCCCAATTTTAGCTGGTGCGGTTTATAGTCCGGTGCGGCTTATAGTCTGGAATTTACGGTAATAAAATACTATATAAATAATATCTAAAAAGTATATATATATAATATAATATAATATATACATAATATAATTAAAAAAAAGTTTTAATGAAGCACACATCTGTGCATGTTGAATATTTCATCCTAAATACAGATTACATAATCAGTTCCTGTTTAGCTGGCATCTTAATCATACAATTTGCATAAGTAATCCTACTTTATTGTATCCGCCTCACGTGTATCCACTATAATTTTCATCCAAGTTAAAGTGACTGAAGTGCTCGTTGCTTCTCTACTTCATATTGATCCATTAATTGTGCTACTTTGGTGTAAACACAAATCTGCCGTGGTGTTAAAAACAAACAAACACACGGACTCTTAATTACCAGCACCTTCCAAAAATAACAAGCAGGGCTCCCCGGTGACGGGAACAAACAGAAGAATCAGTTCAAAGTTACAATTGTGAATTCAAATGGGATGTTTTAGAGCGAAACATTTCCGTTGATTGAATTCCATCCAGATAAGAGTCACCTGAGTTACACTCACATACTCCAAATATGGTCGTATCTGGATATAAAAGAAAGTCTTGTTTCCATGGCAACCTTACTGGACAAGTATGTGGCTTTAAGTCAGAAGAAGTCTCCAAATGTTTTCATTTTTACCGGCACATACGTTCCAGCTATGCTTGGTGTCAGATTCATGTCATGTGACTTTCAAACCGGCTATTAAGGATGTTTACTTGCCCCTTATTGGTTCCCAAAGTCATCCAGTTATGTTATTGCATTAGAAGATGTATTACTTTAATGGATTCAATTTCATGATTACACAGATTAATATTAGATTACCTTGCGAGCGCTTGGAGGAGTAGTTGTCGTCATTTGGGATCTATAATGCATACATTTTCAAGTTTAGGTTTGAACTCCACTGATCGTTGCTGTGGGAGCAAAACATGCCATTAAAACGACACCCCAGCATGCTTGGTCCAAAGGGATTAAATTTATTTCTAGAAATGACTGAGCTCAAACGTGTGAATATCTGAAATGAGAATGAAACCGCGACTTGGGGGTTAATCAATTTACTTGATTGTTTATTATCCACAAAACAGAGCGCTGGCCACTGTGAGGAATGCTTATTAAGTGCTTCGGGGTGTCTAATCAAATTCTAATTATTTTAATCAAACCTAGTTTAATTTCACGAGCCCCGATTGCACTGGTTATCGAAATTCCAAGCACCTGTAGGAGTTCAGTCGATGGGATACTTCCGCTTGGATGGAAACATGATGTTGAAGAGAACAGAGGGTCGCTGATTGAATAAAGGTGTATACCCTACAAAGATGAGAGTGCCTCTTGTACAAACAAACATGGACACACACACAGCAGCAGCTAAGTGCTCAGCAGAGTAGTAGAGTGTAAGCAGGTGTCCTTTGGGAGCGAGTGTACCATTAGCAGATCATTTCCCTGCTTGCTCCAGCGGGCTCTCCTCTATCATACCTCTGCTGTCAGCACTGCCTCCAAGGATTATGGAGAAACTGAGAAAGAGGAGGGAGCGAGCCAAAAAAAAAAAAGACAAGCAAGCAGGGCAATCTGGGTGGGAGAACAAAGTGTAAAATTGAAACTTGAATGGACCTTCTGCCCACAAAATTGTGATTAGAACACCGTGGTGGCTTTTTTCCACATACGCTTGGGCAATCATTAAGACAGCAAAATATGTATTTTGTTTGGGCACCCTTTCCAAAAGATCAGGTTGAGAGAAGATGTTGAAAAAGATAAAATACAGCTGGTGACTAGTTTAGAGTGAAGATCAAATAGCAGTCCACATCTGAGCAGCTGGCCATTGTGACTGAAAAGTCTTTCTGACGTGTCAGTGTGTGACGCTTTCCTTGATCCCTGACCCCCTGAGGGCTGCTCTACCTGGAGGCAGAGTGGCGGCTCGACAAGACTAGATTCGGAAAAAAAAACTGACAGTCATCAGAGTGAATGACGTGTCACCAAAGACAGGGTTAGACAGCTGAAGCTGGATGAAAAAAGTTTTTTAAAAAAAATCTTTAACCATCACCTATTGGACTATTATGGAAATTTGTTGTTTATACAGAAAAAACAATATGATGGGAGATGGGTGTCAAACATAAGGCCCAGGGGCCAGATGTGGCCCGTTATATCATTTTACGTGGCCCGCAAAGACAAATCGACTTCATGTATCAATACTAAAATTGCAAATTGTCTTCACTTTTAAAAACTACAGATATTACTAGCTATTTTTATTACCATTTGTTCAATCTTTGAACTTTTTTTTTACCAGTCTCTGATTTCAAAGGTATTTATTCATCAGTTTGTTTTGAAGCTTATATTGAATATAATATAAGGCGTTGACAGTCATACTGATCCTCCGAAGGAAACAATGAGTACAATATGGCCCGCGACAAAAATGAGTTTGACACGCCGGAATGAATACCATGAATACCGTGACCCCCGTAATCAATTTTGATCATTAGAAGAAAAGACACGATTGTGTACTTTCCCCCCAAATTGTAGCCCGGTGCTCAGTTTACAACATAGCCCGTGTCGCAACTTCATTGATATGATTTAATGATTTGTGGCTTGTCAAACACAAACGCCGCTGTAACCGCCAACTATTGATGAGCCAACCCGCGGTGAAGGCAAACAAAGATAAGAGGCAGAGAATTTGTTGTCTGGACTCAGCTGCAAATAAATCACATCAAAGTGAAAGCGATCCATTTTTCATCTGAGTGATGTTTTGTAAATGTACCAAAAGAAGATTTCTTTATTTTGGCTCCCGTGTTCATAAAAAGGAAATGACTTTGCTATTTCAGAACATGAATGCAAATTATTTCATAGAGCAATACAATAATTGACTGTGGTGCAATTACATTGAAATGTCATTAAGATCTGAGTGTCGGTTTCCAACGGCAACCGTGTGCAACACGGCAATGAAAGAGATGTCTGTCACCTTTTTGAAAATAGGTGCTATTCTGGGAATTCTGGGAATTTTCCCTCTCAACTCAGAAGTGAGCCTAAGGCCTTGCTCAAAGCCGCCGTTAACTATTTATTGCAGGGTGTTTACATCCTGGCACTCAAATTGCAGCATTATTAAAAATCATAAATATATCACAGGGGAACTTTGTGTACTTTCACATACTTGTACCCTTCTGTAACTCTGTTACAGTAGTTCAGCTTTTATTTTGTTCAGGTTGGAATGCCATGTCAGTTTGCCATGACTTGGAGTGACCCGACAGAGCAGCTGTCCGTTCGGAGGATGCAGAAATAAAAAGCCTCGCCCCGGATCAGTGAAGCGTCAGACACAGTCGCTAGGGCTTTTTGGATCTCCCAGGCAGAGCTTGACTATCTGTCACTCACTCCGTGAACACGCAAATGGGTAAAAACAAAAAAGAAATCGTAGCTAGCAGAATATGGATGGATGCATTTTTGTTAAAAACAAAATAAAGAAAAACAATCTTTGGTTCTAGCTCGACCTGGGAGGATACAATTTTTTTTTTTTATTCTGTTGTGTTAGTCCAGTTTGTGGAGTCCACTTCCTGAACTTGTCCACCAATGTTATCGAGTACTAAAAAAGTAGATTCAAGGCTTCTGTAGCAATAACGGAGATTAACAGCTTTGTGTATTACAAGCTGCTCAGCAGGTTGCTTAAATGTCAACCTGTTGTTTTAAACCTAGCACTTTTCTTTCTTGAATGTCTTCAAGTTGACCCTAGATGCAACAAAGAACTTTTCTTGGCTCTAATTATGGGATTGTAGCCAATCATAGCTCAGCGTTTAAATAAGAGCTCTGAGTCTCTTTAAAAGCATTTTCAACATTTCCCACCTATACTTTGGTTTGAACCCGCTTTGTTGGAATGATTTTTTTGTTTTTGTTTCAGAGTTCTAGTCGGTTGTTTTCAGACGCCCCCCATTTTTCTCTTTTCCACTTTTCCCTGGGCTGCCACTGTCCTAGTGTTAATATGGTTTTTTGGATTTGATAAGAAGACCCTGGGCAATCTCTTACACATCATCCTCTGGCTCATACATCAAGTGGCCCCTTGCTTTGTGGTTGCAAGCTATTCTTTCGGCAATTTTGAGGTTGCGGGAAACCAAACAGACCTCAGAAAAGTCTTTTGCTTTTTTTTTGTTTTTTCCCCCTCTCCGATTGTTGTCATCTTTGCAATGGACATAAAATGGAGACACGTTGATTGTTGAGTTGCGGAAGGTTGCAAAGGTTGATAATCAGCTAACGAAAGTTGCAAATGTTTTGAGTGTTTGGCTGTGATTAGAAGGTGTAGCATGGAAAATAGCAGAGGGCCATTGTGACTAACAAGCAGTGGCACGCTTAATCAACGCTTTGCACACTCGACGGTGGCAGTAAAAGGTCACCTATGATTGATTCCAATGACGGGATTTAACAAGGTAATTCTTTAAATAGCTTTCAAATTGAAATGTTTAAAAAGTCCAAGCGTAGAGCTCAATTTTGTCTTTCAACCTGTCCACCAAATCAAAATAAATCAAAAAGATAAATCATGGTTTTGATATGTGATGTGGTTTTTTTTTTTGTCTGTCAAATTCAGCATTTGATTAGCCCACCATTGTCAGCGGCTTGAATATTTAAAAATAGTTTATTTACTCCAAATGGACTAATTATGTTGTTTTCGAAAGCCGTGTTTGTATCAAAGTACAGCAGCGCTAATGAAGCGAAGGAAAGCTCACTGTAGCAGCTCATGTTGCCATGCTCACCAAGAGCAATTAGCTTGTGATGGTCTTGAACATGTCCAACCCCTTTTAACCGCTCAAACTCAGCTCACATCAATGTGGTTGGACTTTATATCACCACCTTTCACTGAATCGGAGTTGTTTGATTTTAGTGTCCGTGGTTGCGCAATTATATGTCAGGAGTTCGAATGGAGACCAAACTTGACCTTGAAATTAGACACCATCTGAGTAAAATCTCCTCCGTTAATCACGGTTATTTATTTGGCTACTTGGGTTTCCGAACAAAAGGTTAAGGAAATGTCAAGGGTTTTAGAGCCCTCTTTCATGCCAGGTAGCTGTCTTCTACCCTCCTTTGGTCCCAAATGAAGTGCTCATTAAGGCTGCAATCATCAGTCTCTTTATTACTTTCATTTATACTGTATTTTCCGCACTATAAGGCGCACCTAAAAACCTCCAATTTTCTCAAAAGCCGACAGTGCGCCTTATAATCAGGTGCGCCTTATATATGGACCAATATTGAGCCACTACAGCAGGTGTGTCCAAAGTTCGGCCCGCGAGCCAAATGTATATATATGGACAAAGTTTTAAAATGGGCCATTCATTGAAGGTGCGCCTTATAATCCGGTACGCCTTATACATGGACAAAGTTTTAAAATGGGCCATTCATTGAAGGTGCGCCTTATAATCCGGTGCACCTTATAGTTCCGAAAATACGGTACTCCAAATATGCAATGCAATGGCTACACGGCGAGCTATCTATGTCCGTCAGTAGAGCTTTCCCAGGTCCGATTTCTTTCATCTCAATAGTTTTCTCTTGTTCCTCCCAACCATCCCCCCAAGCTGGGATGTCTGCTCAGATGAAAGAGGCAGACAGAGATCGGTTCAAGCGGTGCATATCACAGCGGGTGAACGTCATGTGGGGCATAGCGGGATGCCTGTGAGTTAGTAATAGTTTCCCCAGCGCTCATCCATTTGCTCATGGAATTAGTCAAATGTTTGGGTTTTGTCCCTACCTCGAGATACGGAAGCACCTGGGAGCTTGTGGGATTCAAGTGAGGTCAATTGAAGCAAAAAGTTGTCTTAAGGGCTGAGAGTCCATCGGGGTTGGGGGGGCAGGAGACGTGAGAGATAAATTAGAGCAAGACAAAGTCATCTGGTCTCAATCAGGGTGGTAAACAGTTGAGTGCGATACCGTTTTCTAAATTGAACTCTAATAGGAATCACTTGAGTGCAGGAGTCAGGAGAGTAGCCTAATGGAAAGAGGATTGCTTTTTTTTTCCACCACCTGAGGCCCAAGGCGTTGTCTCTTTTTTTTTTTTTGCTACCAAATTAACAATTTACATGTCTGCATTCCTTCTGCTGGGCTCGGTTGGGAAAAGGGGGAACCCATACAAATTGAATCATGAGGAGAGGGGTAACCTTGAAACAATCTGGCCAAACCTACAAAATGATGAGGAATTTTTGGAACCGTTGATCAGATCTGCACTCATCCGGTTCTCGTGTTTGGCTATTCATCCTCTCACTCCACTGCAGCCATACATCTTGAAACATTTAATTAGCTGGACAGGTAATAAATTGCATGTCTTATTTTGGTCCGAGTAGGTTCATCAATTTATCAATGGGGGATTTCACAGCAGCACTGCCGAAGGCCGAGTGCATCTTGGGTCACCAAATGTAACGATTACCGTATTTTCCGCCCTATAAGGCGCACCTAAAAACCTCCAATTTTCTCAAAATCCGACAGTCCGCTTTATAATCCGGTGCACCTTATATATGGACCGATATGGATTCGTGGATGAGGACTAATTTATTAAAGTAAGCTTTCCGTGTTTATTTTGTGTGTTGTGTGATGTTAACGTTTGAACAACGTTGAGTCATTGATATATTATTGTTTTCACTATTTCGAGTGTTACTATATTGCGGTTGCATTAACGTTTGAGCAACGTTGAGTTATTTATTCTATCCGCCTTATAGTCCGGTGCACTTTATATATGGGCAAAGTTGTAAAATGGGCCATTTATTGAAGCTGCGCCTTATAATCCGGTGCGCCTTATAGTCCGGAAAATACGGTACATGGGTTGTTTACAAAAAGTTAGCAAACATGGACTAAAATAAATACTAGCCTTACTTGAAAGCCATTCTAGACTGAATTTAATGATTGTGATCTCCTTAGTGAAGGACACCTGCATGCATGTGTCAATTCTGAATACTAATTTGAAATTTTGTCCAAAAAAAGATGAGTTTGCTGATCATGTGTGCTAAGCCTCCTGATTCTTTGATGAAGGGCCATTACATTCTCATTAGTTCAGCTTCAACGCTAAGCGTGTGGAGGCACAGCTGCCCTTGATCCCCGAACACGGGCACAATCGGTCCCCAAAGGCCCGTCTCAATTTCCCTAAATATGGCTCCCTTGTCATCGCTGACTTTCATTTGCATTCAACCCGAGAGTCTTCATTCAGCCCATCGACACTCTGTGGACTTATTTCTCACCTACGCATGATATTTACAATCATGCCACAAATTAATAATGAGGTTTGAAATAGAACACTTGGATGATAATTCATATGCAAAAAAAAAAATCTTCATTCTCTGCTCAGCTATGCCACACAACAATAGTACGAATGCACCGCATAGTTCACAAATTGTCATTGAAATGATGTTGCAAGAAACTTCTTCATAAAAGAAATTTGAATCAACCCGGAATACATTTAACTATTGAAGAAGTTTTTTTTATTTTTTTTATCTTAATGAAATCTTTCACCACAACTGATCTCTCTGACATAAAACTATGAGTCAGCGTCGAAAAGCAGCCTCATCTCCGACGCTTGTAAGTTTGGCGTCTGCATCTTTCCGATTAAAAAAAAAAAAAAAAAAAAGACAGCGACATAACACGTTGAAATCGCATATTAAACGTCAGGTTCTTTTAATAGGTGATGAAATCGAAGCGCTCCATATGATAATGTTTGTAGAGGTTGGCAGGTTTCTCCTAATTGTGCTAATTAAAGTGGGCACCAATGGTACGGCGAGGGAGAACATTAATAAAAACGGGGGGCGGGAACAGATGTTGCGCTTTGATGAGCGCCAAGGTGAGCCCATCATGTGGCGGCAACAATCAGGAGAGCTAAATCGGCTAAAATAGGAGTTTTAAAAAGATTAACTTGCAGCCTGTTGATGTATTCATAAGGATTTGCATACACATTGATAGTCTCCAGCAGCTCAAGAATATTCCAATTAATCTGACCTCAATCATCAACAATATGCACATTTAAAATGAATTAATTCAATTTGAACAATTTGAATTTTAATCGGCGAGAGAATTGTTTGCAATGGGCCGCGAGTATTTCACGTGACCTTTAATAACACGTGCCTCTATCTCTTCACCCTTCTCCATCCCATCACTATCCGGAGGGTCCGCAATTAGCAAGTGCGGCTCAAACAAAGCTGCCACCCCTGGCGAAAGGGAGGCCGAGTGAACCAGCCCACAGGACGTTCCCGGAGATTTCATTAAACCTCCATTTAAGGTCCCGTGAGCCTCAGGAGACATGAGGATGGAGGGGGGAATTTGTGTCAGTGGAAGAGAGGAGTTACTTGGATTCTGAAAAATAAGGACGGGGTGGGAGTTTGTTTCCTTGGCGACCACAGGTGTGTGTGCAGGCGGTGTGTGGGCAGACGTGAACACAGATGCTACAAGTACTGAGGCATGATTTGTGTGTGTGTGTGTGTGTGTGTGTGTGTGTGTGTGTGTGTGTGTGTGTGTGTGTGTGTGTGTGTGTGTGTGTGTGTGTGTCACTGATCTAATTCAACTGCAATTTTTTATAATCTCCCACGTGTCGTCTTTTTTTTTTTTTTAACTTTACTGTAGTAAGAATTAAATTCCATGTTATTTCTCCCTCTAAATACTTTACATGGATCACTGCTGGCTAAGCTTATACACAAACACGCTTTTTTTAATTTTATTTTAAAAAGTGAAGTGGGTACTCTGAGGCCTCGCCATACTGGTCGCTAAACTACCGCTAGCTGCCTGGTCCATTCTTGTATTATTTCGGGAGGTCAGCGACTTAGCATTCAAAGCAACGGTTTGACCCCGGGGGCTTTTACATATTTTACTGCATTTGAATTTAATATTCACGCATTGTAAAACAGCATATCCATGTCAGATATTATTTAAAGGGTATTATTATTGGAATCATTTAAAACTACACTATTTTAAAGCTATGTTTCTGTCTCCCGAAGGGAATTCCTTATTCTATGTCCATGCAAGAGGTTGATTCCCTTGAAAACCATCTCATTCACTCTGCGTAACTTAATCTGCTCAAAACGGGGTGACACGAGCGGTGGACAGACAGCCGAGCAGTCAGCCATCAATAATAGAGGGCTCCATCCCCTTCGCTTTGAAAAATACATGAGGATGAACCACAGGCTGGGCAGGTATGCGTTTCCTGAGGTAAGATGCAAACCTTTCATTCACATTAACACATGTCGCAAAATCATCAGACCCGACCTTAGGCATTGATTCGCATTTGGGCTGGAATGTATTTTGAAAGGTGAATAGAATTAAAAGGAATTTGCCGCAGGATAAGTCATATATACAGAAATGATTTACTGAAGACTCAGCTCCTCCCTTTTCTCAGTACGGCAGTAATATATATATAGTCATAGTAAAAAGAATAAAATAAAAAAATAAATAAAAAATAAAAAGATTTGGGGCCAGGTCACTTGCATCTCAATGCACCATTGTAAGTGATAAAAATGTTTTTGTATTTTCACTTGTGAGAAAATATGACAATTCTAATGCATCATAAATGACAAAGTAGCATCAAGAAGTCATAGCTAACATGAAACGTTTCAACTGTCACTCTACTTATGTGCTATTTCAAAAGACTTTAAATATATGACTGCATTCTTCTGATCTGGGATGAAAGCAAAGTAGCAAAAAAAAAAAAAAAAAAAAGCTGCATTGGGAGTTTAAAAGCCAGAGACGGAAAGAGTGAAAAAGAGAAAACAGTCTGTAACAGACATGCCACTAATGATGCCACATTCAGCATTGCGGCTTTACAGAGAGAAAAAAAAATAAAACAATGCACACAGAAAAACAGAGCACTGAAGTTCAAAACAACTTAATTGGAAGTTGTGGATGCTACAAGTGCGTAGGAGTTGAGGTTTACTCGTTCGTATGATCCGCCCTAAACTCACTAGTGCTTGTTTGTTTTGGATTCAGCTTGACGTATTCTAGTTCATCTTGAAAAACACATTTTCTTGCTTTTTTTCGCTTCCCTGTAAAAAAAAAATAATAATTTCTTTTGACACACTTGTAAATTACATTCAGGGTCACGTTTCATCTCTGTTGGAACCAAATTGTCAGACAAATCAGATTATGCAACAGATGATTGGATTGTAAAATAATCCAGTGAAATTATTTCCTGGATTATTTGAAAAGTGTGGATGGCGAGAAATTGCCAAGGACATACGTATACTTGTTATTGTGTGATTCAGATAAAAATTAAATTAAATTGAATTAAATTGAATTAAATTAAATTAAATTAAATTAAATTAAATTAAATTAAATTAAATTAAATTAAATTAAATTAAATTAAATTAAATTAAATTAAATTAAATTAAATTAAATTACACCAAACCAAACAGGAACTACCATATTTTTGTTTTTGCTTTTTATCTATTAAGGGTCTCTCGTTTCATAGGAAAGCGCCCACACCTGAAGGAAAATGCACAAAACAGAAATAGCGATTTGGCTAAAGGATGGTTTACGCTCTGGCAAGAAAATGATTACAGTAAAACGAGACAAGGGCAGGGGGATACTCACAATATGGAAAAAGCACATCACTTTTCAAAGAGATAAGGAAGAATGAATAGAATATGTATTTTGAATATGTAACAGATCAGAGACAGTTAGTGTTATACAAGACAAGGCTGTGTGCTATAAAAGTACACCTTACACCACACAGCAGAAACACGGAATACGAATGAGTCGCTAATCCGCAACGAGAAAAAAACAAACAGCCATTCTGATAAGATTTATCTCCTCTGAGGATAAAAAGCTTTGGTGAAACCTTAAACCGGTACAAAATCAATTTGAACAGGTTGTAACATTCCGAATCTTTTCATTCCAAGCAAGGACAAAACCTTGTGGAATGAGCAAATATTTTTAATTAGTGCTATTATTTCACATTTTAGACTCGGGGTGTCAAAAAGTACTTTGGTGGATTTAAAAAAATGTAATGTCACTTTTACGTTCACAAAAAAAAGCTTGAGGGAGCTCCAAGGGCAGTCCATTAATGATGATAATAAATGAAAATAATAAGGCAGGCTAACATAACCCTGGAGTAACAAGCTAGGAATGTTCTTCAACGCTTCCTCTAATCACAACAAAGGTCAAATTTAATTGAGTTCCCGCTTGAAAACAATTTGATTGGTTTGTTGTTAGCTCTTAATCGGCCCGGTACGGCTGCATCCCGTCGTCAATAAGAACTCATTTTTGCTCATCAATCCCAAAGTGACTTCATGTTCAAGTTGCATTTACACTGGACCAATACTGGGAGTGTGAACTCAACCATGCTGAGAAGGCAAAGCGCATCAAAAAATCCCGAGAGAGCAAGCAGCTAAAAGTCATCATTGCAGAGACACAACATACTCCGACACATTTGCACATGCAAATTTGGTTATGCGTGTACACAAGTTCAAGCGGAACTATCACACGACACACACATGCTATTAAAAAGACAACGCAAAGAAATGTACTTTGGAACCAAATTGGATTAAGGGCGTCATGTAATGTGGTCCACGGGTGAGGGGAGCATTCCCTTGGAACTTTGCACGAAAGGGAGAGCAGCTTTTGAAAAATGAGCTGCCTGCATTTTGGTTTGGAGACAATTCACATTCCGTATGGATGAAAGAGCACGGGGAGGAGAAGAAGGCTTCACATCCAGAGAGATGATCCTGATCATGATCAGAGGCCATGCTTCGATACATGCGGATAGCCTCACAATATTAAAGGCGCTGATGCATAGGACCCCTCTGACTCTATTCTTTTTCTTCATTCCCTTTCTCTTTCATTCACGTATTTGAAATGACTTTGCGGCGCGATTTGTATTTTCTCCATAATTCTGACACTTGGTCATATTGTAAATATTTGATGCATGCTATTTGTGTGTGAGGCAGAAAGGAAGGATCAGCGGCAAGGCCATTAGGCTTTTTAATGACAAACTGCAATGTGCATCCAGTAGGGCCTTGAAATACGAGATTACTTTGTTCCGTTAGCTGTATTTTTTGTATTTATAAAGCCCAAATCAAACTTTATTCAACTTTGTTTTGACATCCTTACAGAATACGATAACTTTGTCTCAAATCATCTTCCCCCATTGAAAGGAATAGAAATGGAATTAATCGGTTCCACATTGTCTGCTCAAATACAGAATTAAGCGTTAAGCATGAGCTAAATTATCTTTTTGTTTTTCCTCCTTTGGCCATGTGTGGCTTTTATGTAGAAAAAGAAAAAGTCAGGTCACAAAGTACAGTACTTCAATTCATTGAATAAAGACACACACACACAGATGTTAATTTTTGGACCATTTACTGCAAGTAAAATCAGATAACGCCACATTTAATGATCCCTCATGGCACACCAGCCTTTCATGTAACTCCTCGTTAAACACTGAACAAATATTAGAGTACATCTACTAAAGTGACACTCCTACACGTACTTGAAGACATTGTATTTATCCTGATTATAATCCCCCACGGGGGAAATCCAATTCACTCACATTTTCCCTTGAGGAAAATGTAAATCTTAGTAGAATTTTCTCTTGAGGGATTATTATATTATATAGTTGTGTCATCTGGTGAGAAGTAGTTTGCAGCTTTGGATTGTTATTGCATTGGAAAGAATTATTGATATGCAAAAAGCAAATACCTGTGGGTGATGGAGCAATTACATATTCCGAGTCGGTTTACGCTTTTTAACACACTTCTTCAGTCACTGTCATTGTAGTAGGCACGAAAATAAATGCAAACATTATTAGGAAGTGTTAAGTCCTAATTCGGTTTTTATTGGGTTGCAGGAATCAACGTGTGGTAATCTTGTTTTTAGTTAAAGTTGTTGGCGAACGGTTTGGGTGTGTAGTTGCAAATGAGATTTGGAAAAAAAAAAGTAGTCTTCACAGTCCTTAATATCAGTTAACCACTAAACTCATTTTCATTTCAAATTTTTCAAAGCTCCTTTTAGCATGTGCTTCAATTTAATACTCAGCACGTGTTATCCAATTGAACAACAATTCATATTTAAAGAGACTCTCAAAAATTGGAAAGGGGGGTTATCAGTTGCTTTTTTTTTTATTATTTTTTTTATGAAGCGGGATTTTCATCTCATTGTCGAGACCTTCGCTTCGCTTGTAAAAGCATCGGTATGCAACTTTAAACTCCGTTGAGGCATGGATTGCCCTTCCAAACTTGTTTAAAAAAAATCCCCATTACATGTCTATGCCGGATCTCCTCTATAATTTTGGTTAACCTTGTTTAAACTGGGCCAATCCATCCCCACGCTACTTTGAGATATTACGGACAATTAAATACTCTAGTATAACCTCAAATTGGCCTTATTTATTGATCAGGGACAAGCTGACTGTTATTGATTTCCTGCCTTTTAATTGGGCTAAGTGGGTCCTCTCTGTGGTAATTCCTCCTTTGACCACAAATGGCATCCGTCGCAGGCTTAATTAAGCAGCTAATCGAGGGAAATTCGATTGATCCCACCGCGCCCGGTGTTTTTGAGTGTTTCTGTTCAGCGATATGTCATATTGTCATTTATGATACAAAGACTCAAATTTGAACATACTGGCTGATTTGCATGCTCATTAGTACATCATTAAGCAGATAGGCCATTTTCTTTAGTTTTAATTATTCTTCTGTATTGGATGAATTGCCCCCAAATAAGCAAGATCATTATGGAGACATGCAGTGGTAATAAATCTCTTCTTCTTCTTGGCAAATGACAAGTTCATAAATATCTTGCGGTCAGATAAATCAGGAAAATGTGTCATTGATTTACTTTGCAGTGATAAAATATCACAGAATGACACTATAGAGTCTCAAATGACCCCATTTCAGATGAATGTACACAAAGACGCAATAACTGAGTGTTAATCCGTTTTCTTTGGATATCCTAAATTTATGTCATCATCCTCCACGAACATACTTAAAGGCTTATTCGTTTGCCAGGGGAAAAACAAACAAGATTGGATATTGTCTCACAGTATGATGTCCCAAATCCGATTGCGACACACACAACACTGCCATCGATTTGATTTGTTGGAATTAATTAAATAGCATTGCGGCAAGCAGCACCGCCTGGCAGCACATGCACAAATGGCTCAGGCATGTAATTATTGTTTTCTGTGGCGATGCTGCGCCGAAGCTTCCCCGTGTTTCCCCGTCTTGGCAATTTATCGCCGTCTTTTGGATACACTCATTAATATAACTGACATACACACGTCTATCAATGTCAGGATAATCGTACAATTTATGTTGAGGAATTCATGAGCGCAACATGTCTCTGTTGTCTTTGGTGTCAGTCGCTGCGGAAATTGTTCATGCTTCACTGTTTAGCTCGCTGGTTCATGGATGTCATTTATTTTGCAGAATGATCCCTGTCAACTGGTTTGGGTGTTTTATTGAATAAAAATAGAGTTGTTGTTGTAGTACCACAAGGATTTGTTAGCCAGTCTAAAAAAAATAATTAAATAATATAATAATAAATTCATAAAAATTCAAAATAATAATAATAAAATAATAATAAAATAAAATAATATAATAATTAAATACAATTAAAATGTATAAATAAATGAATAAAAATCATTTCGACCTCATTCTGTATGTGCAGGCGTTACAGATAAGCCAATGTGAGACTCCGCTTTCTGAAATCCATTCTGCGGATATTAATACACATAGTTTTCCTCTGGGTAGCGAGACAGAACTGAGTAATCTTTCATCCTTGCTTTATTACAGATGATGTGACACCCGGTGTGGATCGCCGTGCCAAATTTGTCCTCGCGCTATTGCATATGTCCCATCCAAACATGTTCACCTCGGCGTGAATGCTACATACATACAAGGGACGCCCCACCACCCCCACCCCCACCCCCACCCGCCTCACTCTCACCCTGTCGTCATGTTATGCACACTCTTCAAAAACCCAGTCACCCTTTTGGAAAGGCCAAACACACACTGGCTAATGCATGACCGGCCTGACGTATTTTAGTACTGATCCCTTTACCAAAGCTCCCATGCTTTTAATAACACACATTGCCACCCATGGCGGGTGACACAAATGCTGTCGGATACAAGCAAGAGAGGGCAGCTAAAATGTGCAAAGAGAAGGTCACATGACCTCCCACTCCTCATTTTAAGAATACATACACCAGTTGAAAGGGAATTTGTCATTAATATTGAATGCATGTGTGATGATGCCCACGAGGGCCTGTAAAGCGCCTTTAGTATGTCTGGGTCAAAGGTTAAAGTCATACAACCAGATAAGTAGAATCTAGCCACTCTGCTGGAAATCTGTAGTGATCATGGCTCATCAACGGATGGAAAGGACACTTGTGCTGGAAAAATGTGCCTAAGTGGCCAAATGACTATTGATCATTTAAGTGTTGCATGAGAGTTATTAATTTGAAAAAAAAAGTTATGGAGAAAACTAGTTTGTTTTTTTCCTGAAAAGATGTTTTTCTTGTCTTCCTTTGAAGAAGACTCACAGAAGAAAAATCAATTTTCTCCCATATCATTAAGTTATTTATTTGCCCTTTTAATTTTTTAACTCTGCTAGTGGAATCCTCTGAGTATGTTTGGGTGAAGAAGTTTTCATCTCAAAATCTGGCGGAGGCCAATCGAGAAGTTCAATATTTCTGAATAATTATCTCAGGGGAATTTAAATGAATTTAATTCCAGCTCTGCTTTGTACATTCTTTCAATATTCTTTACGCTCCTAAAAAAAAAAAAAATAGAGGTTGTTCATTCAATTTGTTCATTCACTGACTCACAAAATTCAATATTTATTCAAATTTTATACTTGTTTTTTTTTTTTTTGTTCACATGCTAATTTGTCTCCATCTGCTCTTTTTGACGACACCCTGTCGTTCTATCGTTTTTCTCCATCAGCCAGATGTTAAATTCAAAAGTTTACATTCTCTTCCAATCCCCAAAGAAAGGGCATCCTCGTAAAAGCGACAATATCAGTGTCATTTCACAATGGCACTTTATAACAGAAGTCCACTTTACGACTCGCACGTTTTCTTTGCAAATAAATCACAAAGACTTACAGAGGCGTATTCGTCTTTCATCGTGATTAAGATGTCATCTAATATTATTACCCACTTACACAAGACAGCCCAAAAGTGCTTTTACTGCATATAAGTTCTCAGTCCTGACTTTTAATGGAAATTTGTATGTTTCCTTCCCTTTTTGACATTTGGAGATTTGTAGAAAGTCTGGATTTAATCGAATAAAACATGAAAGATCGACAGACAGATGTAGAAATAAACCAAGAGGCGCCAAAGGAGTAGTTATGAAGAGCACCAGGCCAAGTAATGATTCAGAGGTGATGATGAAGAGACTGCTGAGAAGAACATGGTGTTGAATCTATTTTTTGGAACGGCAGAATCCCTTTAAAATGTTCTCAAACCAAAAAAGTAAATTCCTATATAACACTTATTTGATACTCAGAACAAAAAAAGTGTTTTTTGTGTTTTTGGGTGGCTGGCACGAATCAATGCCGTTTAAATTGATTTCAATGGGGACAACTGATTTAATATAACGTACGAATAAATTGAATTACCAGTACCGCTCTATACATACGGCAATGCAAAATTCAGGTTTTATTTCATATTCTGGACACTCTTAGAGGAGTTTATATGGGGAAAAATGTGCCGTCTACACTGGCAAAGTGAGCTTGTCTCTGGGGTACTGAATTACTGCAGCTCGCTGACTTGACACGGCTGGGAATGAAAAGTAGAAGAAGAAGCACACACACACAAAAAAGGCGGAGGTGGAGGGAAACTGAGTGGCGGTCGAGAGCAGAGGTCGATGTGCTCATTTCATTCCTCGTGCATGATTCAAGTGACAGGTAGTGGTGCAGAAAATGGCAGCTCTCACAGGTCTCTTCCCAGAGGGGGGGGTTCGACGTCGCTTAGTATCGCACAGGTGTGTCTTTGTGTCGCGAGGGAACCTTCTGCCATCATTCATCAATGTTTGTTTGTACACCATCGCTATTGTGTCTTATGACCGACTTCCCGATATAGTGTAGGCAAATACAAAAGACATCCTGGCCTCTAGGGGGTGGTACAAAATTGGTTGCCCTGCTAGATTTAATTCGACGAGAACTTACTTGAAACTTACTAAAGATTTTTTTTCTGCAGTCTGTGACATGGCAAGCCGCAGTGTCCAGCTGGGAGTTGCTCTTGTTCTGACACATAATCAATGTGGCTTTTACAACTATAATTATAACCCCATTTGTTGCTGTTTAATGAGCTGGGGAATGTCTTGAGCTGACAAGTCGAGGTCTTTGGCATCTGCTAAAGCCTTTCATTATTTCTCTTGCGTTGCTTGCTGAAAGCTCTGATATTTGCTTTTGAAGTTTCACAGACAATTTTTGGTTGCGGAATACAACATGGAGGATCGTTTGCCATGAAATCAGATTCTCGTCCCTTGACCCTTCTTACCTTCATTCCAATGCTCCTAAAATGCTGCCCAGTTAACCAACACACGGCTCATAAAGTATCTCCACCTGCAAAAAATCCATTTCCAGTCAATTACTTCCACTAAATCACTGACACCGATAAAGAAAGAGACGATGCTCTCGTCAGTGCGGCGTTGTATGCGTGTGCCGTGGCTGACTAACCCTGCCGCCATAAATTGAGCTTCTCCCGTGCGAAGCCAAGCATGCAAGGCATTGTTATAGAATATAAACGGTGGACAGAACAAAAAGTTCTCGTCCTTGACTTCTTGCCTGATAAGATTTGAGAGACGACCCGCTGCATTTAGCACACGAGGCCCTAAAAAGTGTGAGATGGTTGACAAAGTGCGATGGAAAGAGAAAAGGAAAGATGATCACTCACGTTGCGCTTCTAATGTAATTGCCTGCTCTACTTTATCATAAATGAAGCACTCATGTGCAACACTGGCTTATCTGCCTCTGCAAGCACTCCATCATCAAGCCTTGCCGTCAAGGCGACATTATCGCAAAGCGGCTTAACGATGGCCTTCCAGCAACATCAATAAATACCGGCCGGCGCAGATCATCGGCGTCACAGGGTTTTCTGAAGCTGAGCCGTGATAGGTTGTGACCTGTGATGTCATTTTCAGTCGACAAGTGACAAAATTCAGGTTCTTGCCTAATTCCTCAAATTCAATATTAATCATAATGTTGTGTTTAGACTAATGGGCGCACATCCAACTTATTATTGTACAGATAATTTTGGGGTTGACTTCCTCTTTAAAGAGTCTGTTCATGATTTCCAGTCAGTCATCACACACAGTGGGAGGTCGATTGGCTAGCTGGTGTTTTCAAAATGAGGACGTCTTTTGAATTCAAATTACACTGACTCGAAGGGGGGGGAAAGGATTAATGGAGGCATCTTTGCACTGAGGTCATAGGGGGTGTAAATGCATTTAATCCTTTTAATATCCGCGCAATGAGCAAGTTAAGGTCTTTTGCTAACCTTTTGATCTTAAATCTTAGGCTGAGTGGTAGCTTTGATGAGACAAAAATAACCCACCGGCTATATAAAAAAAGCTCTGTGGTATATTTGACGAACATAATATTCAATTTTCAGCAGGAAGAGAAATTACATTATTCCGAATGTGCCTTTTTCAATGCATTAGACTAGAGCATGAATTATTCTTTAAAGGTTACTGAGTGGTGCAAATTAAGAATACTTTATTTAGACAACAGAATGTTGAATTGGCCGTTTTCTGTTCCATGAATATATTTACTTACTAAGTGTGTGTATATATATATATATATATATATATATATATATATATATATATATATATATATATATATATATATATATATATATATATATTTTTTTTTTTTTTTTTTGGTCGCCATAGCCAGTTGGGAGCAGGGTGAAGTTAGTCATCATCATCCTTAGTGGACTGGGAATTAAAAAAACCCAAGAAAAAAAGAAACAAATGATACCAAGGAAGGTAAACTTAAAAGTAGGGGGAAACATTAGGGACAGCAGATTTATCCATCCAAACATGACTGCGGGATTATCATAAAAGGTAGAGACATGAAGAACAAGACTCACGGGATTAACAAAGGATCTAACGAACAAACAATGAAAGAAAACAAAGCAAAGTATAAAAACAAACACACATTGAGATGCAGGTGGCAGAGCATGAGGGGACGCAGTGGAACATTTGGCTTGCTGGAAGCAGAGCCATGCCATAGAAAAAATAAATAAAAATAAGTTTGTATTAATATAAATAACTTTGATGATAATAAAAAAATAATTTAAAAAAATTATGATTTTTTCTCAACTGGTAATAGGCCCAAATTTAGGCAATTCAAGTCATCCAAGAGCAGCCACAGTGATGACAGTTTGAATTATGCAAGTCTTCACTCTCTGCCAGTTTGTCTTTTGCACTTGCCAACGTTTTTCCAAACAGCAGAGGTCTGGATCATCCAGATGTTTGCTGACCTGGAAGCTTGGATTGGCAGCAGCTGCCATCCCATCCTCGAGGAGCACAGACAAGAGAAGTTTGACGATTTAAATCTTCTCTTGTGTGTTTAGTTTCCTCTCAGCAAACAGACACAGATGCACGCTGACCACAAATGGGCTATGGCTTGTGAAGTCCTCCCAAATACTGATCCCTACTCTGCCAAATTTGAAGGAAAAAAAAACCCGCTTCATTTCTCATTCCCTATTTTTACCGCCGTGAATTCCACCAGCAAGTGAATTTCAATTGTTTTGGATTTATCAACGGCGCTTCCTGAGCTCTATTCAATTATTAATCTCGGTAAAAGTGTTGTTTACCGGCCAAATTTAATTTGAAAAGTCGTAAAATGTTAGCATGGTACTCAAAGGGAGAGAAGCAGTGAGCCTCGTGTAAACGCAGGTAAACAAAAAGGCAACCTGGCAGGAGGTATAGCGTCCAACCTATTTAATGCACTTAGCCAGCAAAGCTTCTCGTACAATAAAATTGCGAGAAAGGGAAAATAACTAGCAGGCAGCCGGCGGTATGCAAATATAGACTGAAAATAACAATTCTCAGCACACTTACTTAATGGGAAAGTTTTTATTAGTACTGAAACAATATGACAGATAAAGCTCTTAAAAAAAAATCTGAGAAAAATGTTATGTGTTTTTGCTCCGTATGTTACGTGGAACGTAGCATTTAGTTTCCAGGCAGCAGCCCAAACAAACTATGTTCTGAGCAACATGGGGATGTTGGGAGACAGATGTCTTTGCTCCTCAGCTGCTGTTTGGCTTATCTGGTTGGCTGAAGCCCAACATCAGTGACATGTTTGAACATCCAAACAGGGAGCCGAGGGTGTCCACAGATGGCGGACTAGCCAGTCATCCTTACCAGCAAACCGTAACCCAATCATAAATAGATTACCAAATCAGTCATCAAATCGCTAGACATTGGTGTAATGATGTCACCATTCCAGGTTGCTACTTTTTTCTTTGGATTAGCAAATCCTACAAATTGCCTAGTCTTGGTACAACAAGAGGATTTTTGTGTTGGCGAGCCTTGGCCGTAACCGATTAAAGATGATGTGTGAGGTCATTCCGAAGCAAGCTTAAGCGATCACTTCCTCTGCCACTGCTTCTGCCTCGCTAAATGCAGAGAAATGAGGCCAAATGTCAGCCCAGAATTAATGTCAGCACAACACATTTGTGTGGCAAAAACAAGCAGACAGATGTTTCATCATTTTGTCCTTTTTCTCCCCCGGAATCCTGGCAACAAGTCAAAACGCTGTTTCATTCCATTTCATTTACAATTTGTTGGTAATTAACATCATTTTGCCGCTACCTGATGATCAAAACAAAACACATTGATGAGGTGGCTTCTGTTTATCAACTCTATTAAACACTAATCTGACTGGTGACGAGCGTGCATTGCAAATAAATGCTGGCGCCGCAATCACGTTGGAAGCATCAGTGGGAATGGGAATAAATCATTTCGAGGAGTATTGAATTGATTTATTAATACCAAAAATGCTTCTTCCGCTTGTATTCTCCAATCATCCTGATCTTTGTTTTCCACGTTCAACTTGATTGCTTCTGTGCTTGTAACTTGAAAAGATCATAAAGCAAAGTAATGTTTCCCATTGAAATGAATGGAGATGTAAGTAATGTGTTCCAGCCCAAAAACTAAATTGCACTTACCATTTTATTTACTAGTGTGTGATTAAAAATATATACAGAATAACTAATATAGAGCTGCGCATTAAACACACAGACACACACGGACCCAAAAGTGTAGAATTAGACAAATAGCCTCTTTGTAAATGGCTCCCAAGGTAGAGGCAGGATAAAGAAATGTTTGCATATTTTTCATACTTTAAGTGATTATTTAAAACATTTTCTAAGGTTAAATACACATCAGCACAAAATCCAGGACACCGTCCCAAAGGTAAAGTGATTGCTTGTGTTAGAATCTGCTTCTAAGAGCTTTAGAAATATGAGCGTGCTTGAAGGCGTGACATATTTTGGCCAAACAAAATGGCCACGAGCAAAATTCATGTTATTCCACTCGCTCACACTTTTCTTTGTCATCCACAACGACAAAGAAAAGCGGGAGCAATGACTCATTGTGAGCTCTTGTTGGTAGTTTCTCATGCAGCGCCGCTGTGACCAAGGTGCATTTTTGAGATGGTGATCTGTGTAAATGTCAAAATAGAACATTTTACCTCAGGCTGAGGCGGCGTACTACAGTGGCACCTGTTGCCAGTGACACGGAATAAAAAGCAAATGGATAGGCGAGGGGGTGCATTATTCTGCAATGCAAACAGGGCTATTTCGACGTTAAGGCCAAAGGCGCTAAGTCAGCAATAATTCATAAATTGTAGTTGGGGTGAATTTCTATTTGGTTGAATGGTATCTTAGACAATCTGAACGTTTGAGCTGACCTTCCCAGTCATTCTTCATGCCCTGGCTCCTTTTTATATCACCAAGCTGCTAAATAACAGTTAGCATGCAGGTCAGTTCATGTGGCGCATGCAGCTGACACATTGCAACACATAAATTAATAAAAATAAATTAAATCAACAAATATAGAATGTGAATATTTAAAATAATATTTAAAACGTTTTATTTTATTTTATTCTATTTATTTATTGTACATAAATTCATAAAAATAAATTAAATCAATTATATGCAAGGTTTTAAATAAATATAGAATGTGATCATTTAAAAAAATATATTTAAAACATTTTATTTTATTTTTAAAACTATATTTAAAACAAATTGACTAATGGAGCAACTGAGGTGAAGCGAATCTTAAGTAGTCCGATCACAGCTGAGGCTATTTTCAATGCTTTCTTTCTTGTGGTTGACTGGGCAGCTTCATTTCAAATAGTGAAAAGAAAGGCCAGGGTGGTTAACAGGTGCCGGGATGGCCCTTACGATCCCGCCAGTGCTGCAGGTCAAAGGTGAAAGTGACAGCCACGCTTTCATCTTTGGTGGAGGACTTGTTATCTCCCAGGATTGACGCTGCGGGTGCAACTTGTTTTTATGGTTCCGTTTCTTTTGCTACTGCAAGTTGGAATCAGCACTTGTCATTTTAATATTCCATCCTAATTCTCCATTTTCTCTAATCTCTCCAGGAATTCTCACAGTAACCTTCTCTATTGGAGATGAATTTGGGCCCATGAAGCGAGGTCATGGATTGATGCATTGATCAAGAAATCCAGGTGGATAACAGTCGCTATTGATACTCCTCCTTATGGTTATATCAATATTGTCATGTTTAATTGGTGTTATCTGATGAACCGCGTGTCACATTGAAAGTTCGCAAGACACCCATGAGCTGTTAGTTAAAGGCTGCTAATGATTTGTGATTAGTATTCACTCGATTGCAGTCCACTATCTAAATATCGTATCATTTTTCCCTTACCATTCTTATTTTGATTTATTAATCGTTGTTTGCCCTTGCCACGAGGGACATCAACTTGGAAATGCATACAGTTCAATAAAAAGCAATTTCAAACGGTACGGTAATTTCACTTTTTGAATACTGAAGAGCTTTGCAAAGAACAATGCAAAAAAATAAAAAAATGGAGGGCAGGCACTGAAAAAAATTTTTGGAACTGAATGTTCTTTTTAACAAGAACATTTTAAATCCATGCAGCTGACTTCAGGGTGTTACTTAGAATGCCTGTCATGCCAACAACAGGCAAGGGGTCCTGAAGGGTCCTAATTATCTCTATATATTAATTAGAGGTTTTGTAATACAGTAGATTTTTTTCCCCATTCCCATTGGTAGCACTGTTGCATACTGCGATGAATAGCATTTATCTGAGCTGGAAGTCTGCAGTGCAGTCTCCGGATTTTTTTTTTTCCAGCGAGTCTTCTATTTATTGTAATGACTGAAACGTTGTTGGGCGACAAGTCGGCTTTTGAGTTGACACTTCCCTATTTTAATGATGCTGCCTGCTTTTTTTTACAAATGGTAAATAAAATGGTGGCAGGAAAGTCTAGTCATGCACAGAGTGAGGAATCCAAACAAATATACACCGCGAGCCCTCTGGATCAAACTATTTCATATTTTTGGCTGTTATATCTTGAGGGCAAGGGGAGAAGCAAGAAGAAACTGGAGTGTAGATCAATCATCTGTTGGAGAGCGGTGTATCTGAGGTGGAGTGGGCCCTCTGAGATGAAGTCAGTCAGATACAGAGAGAGGATCTTTGATTGGAACCAAGGCTTAATGGTAGAGTGGAAGAGCCTCGCAACAGCCTCGGGGCATGGTAGTCAGGTGCTCTGCTACTCCATCTGTGTGCACTCCCTTGTGTGCTTTTTGGAAAGCAACAGAGAGATCATCATCTCACTTCCAAAACACAAATGTATTCATCACATGCACTGACACAACTCACCCGTGGCTTTTGTTACTTGTAGTGTGGCAACAGTTGGAGATGGCGGAAATAGGATTACAGTAGGAGATGAGTTTGTTGTCCTCCAAGGACCAAATATGCATTGGTCTACTTGTTTGGGTGGCGATTTTATTCTTTGAGTATTTCGAAATGGGCGTTTGCGCCATTGTGGGAGCGAACACAGTTAACTAGAAGCTGGCAAAATCCAGACACAAACTCTACATTCGGTTTTCATATTTTCAAATGCTCTGCTTTGAAAACAGTTGGCAGTTAATCTAACACATATGTTGTTTTTAAATGTGGGAGGAAGCCGGATTGCCTAGGGAAAACCCACGCGAGCGTGAGGAGAACATGCATTTCCCACACAGGAAGTCCAGAGTCGAGGTTGAACAGGCTAACCTAATAAGCTAACCTTGCAGTTCTGCTTATTGTCACTAAGGTCAAGGGTCAAATGGATAGTATCCCAGCTGACGTGGGGCTCAGTAGGCAATCATTCACGCTTATATTTACACCAAAGGAGTCTTTAATGAAGCTAAAATGCATGTTTTGGAATGTGGGAGGAAACTGAAGTACCTGGGGAGATCCCACACAAGCATATTTATTTGTGCTTTCTGCATATGCGGCCGTCGTAAGATTGCGATTATACTCGGTTACATTGAGCACTCGACATATTTTTTTTTTAATAAGCAGAAATGAAACGCACACAAATCCACAAATTGAAACATGCACGTCCAAGTAGAAAAACAAGCATAGGGATTACACTCGGTATTAAAACCTCGTTCGGTTGCCTGTGTGGCTGCCATTGATTAAATGCCCTCGTTAGCATGTATAGCCACTCATATGTTCCTGCACTGCCATTGATAAGAGCATTGTGGCGGCACTCGCTGAAGGGAGTCAACTAATTAAAAGCCAGTGACAAGCAGATTCAAACAACAAAGCCCTCGTTTGTGTTTTTGAATGAATTGTTGTTATACTTTTCCATCTGTGAGTTTGAACACAAGCGGAAAAAACGTTCTTTAAAAGAACAGCTCAAGTATTTCCTATATGTTGTTGTTTTTTTAAAGAAAAGACAAAATGGACATTCTTAGATTACCGTATTTTCCACACTGTAAGGCGCACCTAAAAACCTCCAATTTTCTCAAAAGCCGACAGTGCGCCTTATAATCCGGTGCGCCTTATATATGGACAAAGTTTTCAAATGGGCCATTCATTGAAGGTGCGCCTTATAATTCGGTGCGCCTTATAGTGCGGAAAATACAGTACTAACATTCCTCTCAATCTGCTGAGGTGTCCCAAATGGATCAGCTCACAGCATAATCTCACAGCATAATCTTTCCAGAGCGCCATGAAAATGGATTGCGGACCTATTGCGCCGGGAGTTTGGCACTTACTGAAGGTGTGTGGTAGAGGACACAGTATTTACAGTGTTTGTGGGACAGAAATAAGCGCCACCACACGGAGGTTTTTGTCGCGCCACAAAAACGATCAATAGAACATCACAGCGATTGAAGACGGAGAAAACATACTGCAGCAATGGAAGTGGTAATGGTCAAATAAAATCCATTGGGCCGGATGCCTGTTGTTCCACAAATAATGCAATCAGATCAGCTTCAATATTGTAGCACTTCAAGCTCCATACAGGAGACAATAATGACATTAATGATGGGTTTTTTTTTTCCCTTTTACAGATTTTTTTTTTTAACATAATATAGCTCGTAAAGAAAAGCCAATATAATTTTCAAAAATGGAAAACCAACATGATGTTATTGTTTGGCTAAAGATGATGATAGTGAAGAAGAGTATCTGCTGCCTAGTAACAGGCTTTGACCATTATAACATCCATGTATGCAAAATTGTAGCCGACCAACATAAGCATCGTGCTGAGAGCAACATATAGCAATTAAGTCACTACAGTCAACACTGTCTCTTTTATTCATGGGGTTTGAAGAAAAACATGGCTGAATTGTTTATAAAGGCAAAGTCATTCATGCCTGGTGACAAAAACTGCAATCTGGAGTCAAGTACATTTTTTTGTCGCTGTATTTTTGATTGGATTTGATTAAAAAAAAATAAAAACGTGAAATTAAAAAAGAAAAACACACACCGAGACTCAATAGCACATATATGATAAAGGATGACATTTTCTGTCTTTTTGCAAAAAAAAAAAAAGTAATAATACTGCATGAACATTAGGTTGTGTAAGTCACAGACACATTCTACTTACACGAATTCCACACACACACAAAAATCTATATGTTGTCATGTTCCTTTATTGGGCAACATTCTTGGAAAAGTAAGTGTGTACAAAGAACTTGCGGGGATTCAGCCAGCCTGGAATTCAATCAATGGGATGACCTTGGAGGTGTTAGTTGAATCAAGTCGGACCAAAAAAAAAAAAACTGCTGGGCTTAAGACCCCAACCCTCAAATGTTTGTCAGAACTTTCTGAAGAATTTTGTGAATTGGTTTTAAAAAAAAAAAAAAAAAAAGAAAATGTCCACCCCACGTTACTACCACAGAAAAAAAATCCTAGCGCCGCCACTGGCTGGAGAACAAATCGAATAGCATCTATTTTTTTAATATTCCAAACCAGGGCAAACAATGTTGCCTGAAGCCACTTTCCAAAAACATCAAGGGAATTTATTTCCTCGTGTGTGTAAACAAATTCAAGCTGTGAACAAGAACAGCAAAAAAAATCTATGTTTGGCGAGCTGTTGAATTTTGATTCGCTATCACAAGGAGAGAGGTCATGATATCCCATGCGAAGGGTGGGGGTGGGGGGGTAGTTATAGCCACGGAAGACTAACAACATAGCGATGATGCGAGGTGCTCGTGTTCGATGGCCTCAGTGGCAAAACCAACGGATTGTGTTGCGTGGCAAAAACGCCACCCGCCTTGGCCCCGTTCTCATTTGTGCCGTTTATTCTCTCAGCATGACTAGCCTACTGAATTTATTTTTTTTGCTTCCTCAGTTACCTGTGCAGCCAGCTGTGGCTTTGTTGTTAACTTGATATGCGACTTTGGGGAATTTATTGAAAAATGTGCAAGGGTACATTGCCACATTTGGACACACACGTGCAAACAAGGTATGGCGTCTTTGTGAAAAGCGATTGGCTGCTTGGAGAACTGTTGTGTGTGTGCGGTGGGCAGACTGTCGTAAATCAACGATACCTTTATCAAATCTCATTCCAACGGGAACCTAATACAAGTGCATGTCGCGCCAGGGTTGTCTGAACTACACACACACTCAATTCAGTTCACGCTTCTTTCTCAAGATTGCATGCCAAATCTTCATTCCTACTTTCCGAATCTATGCATAATACACCAGGATAGAGAGTAAAATTTTGAAGAGAAAATGAGATTTTGTTTTGCTTTACACTTTGATGGAGGCTGTGAAAGCCGAGACTGGCTATCAAACAACTAGTACCGTATTTTCCGGACTATAAGGCGCACCTAAAAACCTAAAATTTTTAAAGTTAAAGTCTCAATGATTGTCACACACGCATCTGGGTGTGGTGAAATTTGTCCTCTGCATTTAACCCATCCCCATGTGATTTTGATCCATCCCCTGGGGGAGAGGGGAGCAGTGAGCAGCAGCGGTGCCGCGCTCGGGAATCATTTGGTGAGCTAACCCCCCAATTCCAACCCTTAATGCTGAGTGCCAAGCAGGGACAATTTTCTCAAAAGGCGACAGTGCGCCTTATATATGGACCAAATTCCTAAATTTAAACTGGCCCGAAGCATTGTGTGTATCATGAATCAAAAAGACTATGGATTATTTTGTGATTATAAAGTAATTAGTTGCGTCTGAAGTTGAAATAAAAAAGATAAAATGGAGAATGATTTGGATTAAAAATCTGACATGATGTATTAATGGTGCGCCTTATATAAGGACAAAGTTTTCAAATGGGCCATTCATTGAAGGTGCGCCTTATAGTCCGGAAAATAGGGTACAAGAAATATGTCCGACTTTAGTCAACTTCATTTTCACTTCACTGTCGATTTTGAGAAAATGAAAGAATTTTAAGTGTCTGAAAAATATGGTACAGATCACGAGCTTGATATTAACCAAGCTTAGTGGCGATAACATCTTTCTCATAGCTTGGCAATTAGATGTAGCGTTGGCTCACTCCTGCCAAAGTGTTATTTCTTGCTGGCTTTTAGTGACAGTGAAGCCGCTGATCCTCCCCTCTTCTTGGATCGCTTGCCGTGCGTGATTTCAATCATTACAAATTGGACCGGATTCACATGGCAGCTACATAATGGTGTGGGGAGCTGGTAGCCTATGACTGACCTAAAGCTTTATCATCAACTTTGAAATTAGAACAATGGCTGTAGTGAGAGTTTACATATATTTTTTGTTTGTGGTGTTTAGTGTTTTAAACGCCTGCCCGAGGCATTATTGGAAAGTCTATTAGATGGTAGTCAGGCCTCACCTGTCAATTGAACGGTTTAGAACGTTCCCGCCACCGCCGCCTTCACTCGAGACCTACTTGGCAGCCAGAAATATGCATCGGAGACATTCAGCAGCGGGAGACGATCATTTCATATGCCAGCACAAACACGCTGAGAGGAACAAACTCTTGGGCTTTGTTGTATTCCAAAAACACACATACATAAGCGCTGTTTAATTATGTAAAAGATGACAGGATCTACGGGGAATTGCAGTCTTAGTTGCCGATGAGTGAAGCTGCACGGGGCTTCCTTGGAATGCAAAGTTATTTTTCTCTTTTTTTTATTTTTTTGGGATGTTATAGATCACATTTTTATTCAATCGCTTAACATGTCCGCCTCTCTCCCACATCTACGAAATAAAATTCAATGAGAGTCAAGTTGATCCACCTCTGATCATTCGTTGAGAATATTTTGATATTAATTTGTTGGATATTTTGTGGTGCAGTGAAAATAAATGAGGCAACTGAAAAAAATCAAGCATTTGGGAATATTCAATTAGCATTCTAACTGCTTTGTTTTTGCAATTTTCTAACATACCTCCGAGGTCTCAAGAAGCAAAGTTCAGCAGATGGAGACTCAAGCCTGCAGCAATTTTGCGTACTTTATTCGTGGATGTATTTATTTTACAAATAAATAGATTGAATGCCACCTGGCCTAAAAACTGAATATCAGCAAATGTAAATTTGGGGCTTTTTAACATTTTATCCTGAGAGTAAGTGTGAAAGAAACTAAAATAAAAATAATACTGATTAGAAATAAAGTGAGGACAAATATAGTCCATATTTATTTTTATGAGCTTGTTAAACACATCTGTTAGTTCTTCATGGAATGACTTTTTTTGTCATAATGTTAACAACTCCTCCAACCAGCCTGTTGCGATACCTCGGGCAAATTGGCGTCAAGAAAAGCTTTACAACACTATTAAATTCGAAAGTGTGATTTAAAAATAATCTTTATAGGATATAAAAAGTTAAAGAACGGTTCGAAATGCATTCAAGACAATTTGGAACGTTTGTAAAAGTCTGGATTAAATCAGTGACGGAAAAAATAGATGGCGTTTGTAATTTTTTTATACCGTGAACCAAAGAAGTGACTCCCCTATTTTTTTTTTTTATTGGTTCATTCCATAATGTGATTTTTGCTGAGAGGAGCTCATTAATTCACAAATGTCCACTTGTGCCTTTTTATGGCTCGTGAGTTCTACTGGGTGAAGAACATTAAAGGATTTAATCCAGTATAGATTTCCATAATTAACATGACTGTTATGGGCTATGTCAAACATATTCAGGGACCGGGAACTAGGAATTCATGAAGAGGAAAAGATTGCTATTCAATAAAAGCTACTTTTTACATCCTCTGCATTTTTTTAATCAAAATTTTCAAATATTTTGATTTTGTCGCAAAAAATTAAACATATTAAAAAAAATGAATAAAACTACAGGATTGTGCCATAACGCATGGACACCCCCTCGCATACACCCCCAATGGCACGCCCCATCCCTCACTATGATTTGGCATCTCAAATAAAAAGTTGAGGGAGGAGATGGTAGCAAAAAGATGAGGAGGATCCAAAGAGCCAAAGAGACAGGTAAAGGCTGAGCACGAGAGAAAGAAAGAGAAAGGGGCGAGTGGTGGAGTATGATAACCTAATTTGTTAGTGCTGAAGAAATAGCGTTCTCTAAGGTAAATCATTATGAGAAAAGCAAATGAAATAAGGATGGGAAGGGAAAGCAATGGCAAGGATAAACAACCTGGACTCATGTAAATAATAGCAAGCAGGCTATCGCCCGTATGAAAAGGCAAGGGAGATGAATTCCAATTTCTTCAGAGTGAACTAAGAAGTCATAAATCACTTTTGCGACTTTTTTTTTTTCTTTCTGTAAGCCCTACACAATTATATTCTAAATTGAATCTGTCTATTTATAAAACTTTCTTACGTTGACTATTGTTTATTCCGAATAATATAACGACATCCAAACTCGACCTTTTTCTTAATTGGAGGTTAGAATCAACAGCTGCGGGTTAATTTACTCATTTACATTCACACTTAACACGCATCAGTAAGAAAGCGGTCGCATCTAGACGGAGTCAATCATTCCGCTTTGTCACCACGTGTTTCCCATTTGGCTGCCAAAAGGCCTCGCTCAGCATTTTTGCTCGCCAGAATTCTTAAGCGCCTGTTCTGTTGTGTCAAATGTGCAACAAAATAATGACCCGACAGGATGCGCGGCTGAATTAAAAAGGACGATAAATTACATACTCATGGCTAATCTACCTCTGCGGAAAATTGACTCCGGAGCTTCTTTTTTAAACAACACGTGCGTGATGGGAATAGACAAACTGCCTGGAGACAAAGGAGCTTATCGAGTCTGTATTTTTTGAGAGCGCGGGAATATGCCAAATTTATAGATGCCACAGAGAACCTATATGACAATATTGACCCTATCGGGCACTCATACTTGAGTGAACATGGAAAATACATTAGCAGGAAAGGAATATAGAAGTCCATGACCACTGACCTTGTGCTCAAGTTGAGACTTCAGAAGTTAGCAAGTTCATCCCGCCTTGACTAGTATGCAAGGCATGGTCTGAAAATGTGCTTTGTTTGGTCAAATTTGGATTGGCGGTACTAAAATGTGTGTGCGCACGCTTGCCGATTCCCTGTGGAGATTTGAAGTGAGCACCCAAGGTCATGTTTAAGCCACTTCTTGGCTTCCAGGGTGGTTTACTTGCCTGTTAGACACCACGCTGAGAGAAATTGTTTTTCAATAGTCGCTATGTTTGGATGTCGCGTGGCTGGATTTACTCGACACGTCTCACCTCATGATAACCCAAAAACACCGTACATTTGAGTTATTCCAGATCAAACGGTCACGGTACGCTGGGTGATCAAACAGCACGTTCGGTGGAATTTAGAAAACAAGCCAGAAGCATCTTGTGAGTCTTAAACTGCTCCAGGCTGCTATTTACATCATGTATGGAACCGCTTGCTTGGATGAGCACAGCAATGAAAGAAAGTGATAAATAGGATGGAGAATTTTAAAAGACATTTGTGGGAAGACTCCACCAAAGATGACACAATGGAGAAAAAAATTCATCCTGTGACAGACTGGCATTCTTGTGACACAAGACAAATGATTTCATTTCCTTTAAAGGTCAGGTGTACCCTATATTTATGATACATTTAACATGAAGTTGAGCAAATGCATAACTCTCCGGGGAGACAGCAAGGAGTCAAACACATTTCAAGGGAAAAGCTCTCGCATGTTAAGTAGCTGCCGTATCGCTCATCCCGCCAGGTGTTAGGAACCTTATGAGAGCTTCAAGGAAGTCTTACTCACACGCCAGCAGGCAAACCATAACGCTCGGACAAAAGCATTCATCATACCCCGGTGCCGACCCCCATATGCTCGAGAGAGGAGCCTGTGCAGAAACGTCAGGTATCATTGCTGATAAGTGTTTGCCTGGACCACTCAGCCAGCATCCTGGAGGAGGATGGAAGGATGAATCCAGGAAATGACACATAATAGAAGCTGAGAGGGAGAAGAAAATAGACCTTTTATATCTCATTTCAACAGAATTTACAGTATTTTCACCAAGATTCACCCATTTAAAATGAAAAATGGCATGAATCCATACCAGCCTGTTTAATGAGAAAAATAGGATAATTAATGAAATGTAAAGTACAAATAAAATAATCCAAATGACTCAGAAAACTACTGACAGTCAAATTTCTGAAATCTACCTATCAGTATCTGTCTACATGTGTTGCTGCACCGTTTTTGTTCAAATAGCAAAACAGCCACATAGATGCTATTCATTAGCCACTCTATGGCATTTCCCATTGTCTGTTAGCATTAAGCTTCCAAAACTTTGTGAAATGCAACCCAAGTGAGCGAATTCCTCAGTCTTCGCTGCATCGCCTTATTCCTGAGGCCCAGCACGTTCCACTCCTTTTCACCGTTGACATTACCATACCTTTGATCGCACACATCCTACCTTCTATCCACTTCATGCATACTGTACGTATCTCCCTATTTTTTTTTGTGTGTGTGTGTTGAAATCTTTTTCCTAGTCAGCAGTTAGGAATGTTCACTTAACACTTGCCCTAGATGGAATTACAAAAGTAAAAGGAGACGTCTTTGAAATGGAAATGGCATGCACGGGAGGGCCTGGATGAGTACCCCCACGGCCTCCTGGATCCCACTGATGAACACTCGGGTTTCATTCTACCTGACATTCGAGGAAGAGGCAGGGACGTAGAGAACAAACGTGCAGCAGAGATGGAGGAGACAGACAGAGTTGACAAACAGCTGCATCACCGCCCTTGCGGCTTTCATGTGCGCCCGAGTTTTGACTTTCATCTGGCTGGCGGTTTGAAGGGATGCTATTATTTACTCGTCATTAGATGCAGAGGAAATTGGGCCTGTCATTTTCTTGATGACACCCCTTCCAGATTAGAAGACGAGCAAGTGGCACCGGGTGGCTTGATTATAGGCAAAATGAATCCAAAATACTTTTGTGATGCGATCTTACAAAAAAAATAGAAGTGGACAAAATGCAGGCATTATTTTGTTCCTGGTACAGAACTTTTCTTGGTTATGTGTTTCAGAAGTTAATTTAATTGACATGGTTTGAATTCCTTTTTAATGTTCCATGGGTAGTTTTTATTTCTGGTGTGGAACTTTTCTTGCAAATGTGTTTGTGAAGTTAATTTAATTTTTAATTTCAGGTTCCATGGGCTCATACATAGAAGCAGATTTTGCCCATTTGCGTGCCCCCCCCCTCCCCCCTCATCCATTTCTGTGTAATTAGTGCAAGCTTGTTAATTAAACCTCTGGGCTCTCTATTACAGTTCTCCTTTAAGAAGCTGAAGCAAACCTGAGGGAAAACATGTTGCGCATCTTAGATGGAAAAACCCGATGATCTTTGAGTAATTATCAATTACCATACTAATTCTCCACGACCACATTAAAGCCACACTCGAGAAACAAAGTGCAGCCTTACAAATGTGTCGCAGTGATTCAATATTGAAAAAAAAATCTTTCTAGGAATGTGGCATGTTGAGGTAATATTGAATGTTAAAAACAACTAAAAAAAAAATCTATATGGCTTTTCAACAACAACAAAATGTTTTATTCTGTCGTCAAATAAAGGAGAATGTTCCTCATAAAAATATCCAAAGTCAAAAGCTTATTTGAGTTTATTGCTTTGGAAAAGAGCGTTTCGTTTTTTTGCAGGCTATCAACAACAACTTTTATGATCCTCATGAATAATAAAAAAGTAGTAATTTAGTAAATGAGCAATGTTTGATGTTTAACTGGATTAGGAGATTTTGAAAGGAATATGGAGCCTACAAGTGTAATAATACTTAACTGTTTAATTAAACTGAATAGCAGCACTCCCATTTTTACTCGCGGTGACGTTTGTCGATAAATCAAAGCAAAAGTGCAACTTTTGTTCGAGTATGTGGCCGTCATCGACGCCTTTCAACGTCTATTGTACAGTTTCATTTAATGCCGTGTACTTCCAAAGAAATATGATCATTACGGATATCCAAGCTGATGACCTTTACTGTGATTTGTTGGCAGAGACTTAGCACAGCCACTTCACCATTAAGCCCTTAAAGTTGACAAGTGAGAACGATCAATTTTCCACCCAAAGCCACCGCTCGTTTCATGATGAACTAAGTAAATTTATAGATTCGGAATTTGATGTGATGTCATAAAACTGGTTAATTGAAGCGTGTAAAATCCAGAGGGGGTTTCTTTAACAAGAAGCTGGCCACTCTGTCGGAGGACCTTTCTTGATATCTACGTTCTCACACTCATGCCGGCAAGTGTGAATATAAAAATAGAAAGTAGCAAATCCTTTGCAATTTATGTTATGGAGACCAAAAATGAAGAAATATCTGACAGTCAGGTCGATAAAACCAAAAGGCAGCAGATACAATTTAAACAGTAGAGGCCCCGGAATTGAACCCTGTGGAACACCATATGAAAGTGGAGCAGTGCACGATTCACTAACAGAAATTTCTGTCAGCCAAATATGATCAAAACCACTCAAGGGTGCTGCCATGAATGCCCACCTGATGCTGCTAATGAGCAAAAAGATTATTGCGATCCATCGTCTCAAACACTCGTTGAATCCAATAAATGCAGACACACGGTCTCCAGTGTCAGTTTGGCTGTTAAGTGTTGATTGTTTTAAGTACAGATATATCCAAGCACCATGGCGCTCTTTTCCTATACGTGTGCTTTATAATCCTCAGCTCCAACAGTTCCTTAGAGTAGGATGAGGGGAGATGCAATCAACTCTTTCAATTACTTTGATTAATATGAGGCACGGAGTCCCAAGAGAGAGCAGTGACAGCTCTATGAGGAGCGATTTACGAAGAAAGAGCTATTTCATTTTTAGTGTGTAGTGTATATGTGAGACAGCTTTGAAGAGTAGGCCGCATGATAAAACGGGGTTAAAATTATTGCTTCCATGACGACAGCAGCGTCTATATAACATTGATGGACGCACAGTTGTGAAACTTTTTTTTTTTTAAGGAAAAGGGTATTTTTGTGACTGGGTCAAGATTGATTTTTTTTTTTGTTGCTCTCTTGATTATCATTATAGATGATTTTATCTGATGCATGATTTATCTGCCGTTTTTAAAAAATCAACGGTGTCTTGTAAAGGCTGATTTGTGCCACTTGTTCCGACATTGCTTTGATTTGGAGAAGAAAATAACCAAGATTAAATCACTAATCAGTGTTTGTGGCTGATTGGGGGGGGGGGGGATTATGATGAATAATGAATCACAGCCACACAGAAAAAAAAATTAAAGCATTAATTGGAAAAAACAGATTTTATAATGCCATGTAAATCATTTATGACAACCAGTCCTAATACTTTGCACACGTTAGTCAAACAGAATAACGACTATTGACAGACTTATCATCACAAGCTTCGCATGTGCGCCGTACTCGCCAAAATTGTGTGTCCAAGGTAGATAAACACTCATCTCACCACCGTTCTTATCATGGCGGCTTTGTGGAATCCGGTTTATTCCGCTCTCTGACAGGTAGCCTTAGAGCTAACTAATAGCTCTGCCAGCCACCTTTAATTGGAAATCTATGAATGCATTTATTTTCTACCACAGCTGACAAGTGCAAGTCTATGTAATATCAAAGCACAAATCATCAATCACCGCTGGGTGAGAGAAGATATCAGGAGTAATATTGTTATCGGGTTAAGACAATAGCGTTGAAGAAGAGAGAGTGCAGGGATGACGAAAGAGAGAAATTTTGGTCATAAGGCCTAAAACTGTGATGATATCGTCACCAATAAATATGATTTAAAATATCAAAGTTGGGTTTCAGAATTCAAAATGAACCAGTAGCCGTGGAATTTGAAATAAATGTTTGCCTTCAGGCTGCACTCAGTTGACAGTTTTGGTTCATTCAAAAGAAAACCCAGTTTTATGGGTGTAGCATTCCAAACTTTGCTTTGGTTGGGTTCTGAATACCAAAAATGTAACCGTCAATGTTAGACTTGAAAAATATTACAGTATTTTCCGGACTATAAGGCGCACTAGACTATAAGGTGCACCTTCAATGAATGGCCCATTTTAAAACTTTGTCCTTATATAAGGCGCACCATTAATGCATCATGTCAGATTTTTAATCCAAATCAAATCATTCTCCATTTTATCTATTTTATTTCAACTTCAGACGCAACAAATTACTTTGTAATCACAAAATAATCATCCATAGTCTTTTTGATTCATGATTCATAGTCTTCAGCGAGCCACTTATGATTGATTTCATGACACAATGCTTCGGGCCAGTTTAAATTTAGGAATTTGGTCCATGTATAAGGCGCACCGGACTATAAGGCGCACTGGCGGCTTTTGAGAAAATTTTAGGTTTTTAGGTGCGCCTTACAGTCCGGAAAATACGGTATTAATAATGTAGAATATTCTCACTTTAACTGTCGCTAACGATTAAACGATTCACAAATACGATTTTTAGCAGGTGCTGAAAATGAATATACACGGTCTCATTACACCGGGACAGCGGCAATTGATATGGAGAGAGCGGATCGTGTCAGCCACCTGTTTTTGGGAGGGGTTGCTATTTTTCATCTCGCTGCCGTTCCAAGCAAGAATGAGATATTAAACTCTAATGAAAATCAGGAAGGTGGCATCACGTCAAAATGAATTTTATCACGCCATGTCGTCATTTTCCATCATATCAGCATAAAAGCCGATGTCACTTGACCTTTCTAGCGATGCTTTAGTAGTTTGGCACCGGTGCTGTAGGAGCATGAGTGAGCGGACTGTTAAATGGTCAAAAAGACTTGATTGCACATGACCGAGACTAAGAAATCATATCAGATAAAAAAAAGTGCGCATTGTGATTATGCAGAAATATCTTGAAGGTGAATCTCTTTTTATGACTGAATATTTTCTCCGCCCGAAAAATAATAAGATGACTTGATTAAGAGGAATGACGCAAGCAAACTGTCATTAATTTATTACGTTATTTCATCGTAGCTGATTAAGATAACCGTTCTGATTGCTTGGTGTTCTGTTCATGTTGGAGAGAAATATTAAACTATCACACTCTTAAGATCAAATAACTCAAAGCATACATTTTATGAATATCAATGACAGCTTGGAGTTTCCTGAATAATAATAATAATAATTTTAAAAAGATAATAATGATAAAGAAATAAATAATAATAATAATAATAACAAAATATTGTAAAAGTGACAGATTCTCCACCATGGTCCATTTCCAAAACACATTGGATGCTTCCTAATTGTTACGATACGGCCAGATGGATATCGCAATTACCGCAAAATTTTTAATGAACGATGCACTGTGATAAGACTTTTGTAGCGGCTTACCCGGCAAACGTTCCTGTCTGCTGACGACTTCACCTTAACTGCACCAAGCCTTCATCGCGTGGTTTGAATGAAACTTTCTTACTGTGAAGTGACGGCAAGGTTGGTGGAAAATTTTAATCAAATGCGCAGAGTCCACGTAGAAACTTCTCCATATTCTTTGATTATGTTTCAAGAGTGAAAGCATTTCCACCGTGACTCGATTCCTGATCATCTCCCATTTCAGTTTTTTTTTGTTTCCTTCAATTCTCTCATTGTGTAAGTTGCCTTGGTAACTGTATTTACTTTTGTTCAACCTCACTTCAATTTCTGACTGCCGGCCTCTGAGGGTTTTCATTCGGCTTCACCTGCAGCCACTCCATTCATCACAGAATCCACTTCGGTTTCACTAATTGCACCAATAATAATGACGCCCCCATCCTCAAGTGTGTTTAATGCATCAATACAAAGGTTGCAAATGAATTGTATTCATACAGCAGTTCAGTTTGTGTTAGGGCTGACCTTCGTTGCCCTGGAAACGCACCTTAGAAATGTAGAAATGACATTGTCGTCACGCAACTGTACAGATCGTGTTTAGTAAACAAGTAGGTGATGGTTGACTTCTTTCAACAAGAATAATATAAAATATTACTAAGGGGGGTTCAGATATTGGTAAGATTTTAGAATGGTATTTTAGCCTGACCTGAATAAGAGGTCAAACAAAGTGTGATGTAATGTTTGGTTTGTGCAGAATTAAAAAAGAAAATTGTAAAGTGAGCTAGTGTGGTAACAAACTCACTTTATCTTGACTTGAACTCTAGAAAGCTCCCTTTCACTTGCATATTCAGCATTATTCAAAGTGAGGTCAACTTGCTCATCCCGAGTTTCACACTCGACGCCTCGATGAATAAAGATGCACTTAGTGTGTTCGTTGAAGTTAACGCAGTGCAAACGGCGCTGAATGTGCCCGAGACCACATTAAAAGGTTTTAGAAATACTAAAATTAGTCTATTTTCTTTTTCGTGGAAGATTTTGGGCCTGGTTTCTGTTAAAATGTCATGAGTGAGCTGAATGTTCTCGTGAAGAACAACACGAGTTCAAGTCTGAGGCGTTAAAGTACACAGGAAAGGCTTTTTACACCTGCTGTGTGTCCTTTCGCAAAAGTTCCACAAGTGTGAAACATAGATGACTGCACTATTGCAGTTTTACATGCGGATTTTTAGATCTAGTCCACAAAAATAATTCCCAACCTTGCATCATGTTACCTTGATGACATCTTTTGTATTTCATCAGCAACTTGTCGCAATCATATTTCAGCTCTGTCTGTACATCATCTTCCAAAGCACTTTTCAAGCCCATCCGCAATCTCTTTTGATCAGAGACACTCCAGATTAATTTTCCTCTAATTTACATTAAATGGCTTCTATTAGCACACTAATGATCTTTTTCTCCCCCAGAAATAAGAAATCATATTTTAAACTAGGAACACTGTTTGCATACGAATGAACGCTGTGGATTTCCACAATGTGACATTGGAATATTTTTTTTTGGATTTTATGTATAGATACCGTATTTTCCGGACTATAAGGCGCACCGGACTATAAGGCACACCTTCAATGAATGGCCCATTTTAAAACTTTGTCCTTATATAAGGCGCACCGGACTATGAGGCGCACCATTAATGCATCATGTCAGATTTTTAATCCAAATCAAATCATTCTCCATTTTATCTTTTTTATTTCAATTTCAGATGCAACAAATTATAATCACAAAATAATGATCCATAGTCTTTTTGATTCATGATTCGTAGTTTTCAGCAGGCCACTTAAGATTGATTTCATGACACAATACTTTGGGCCAGTTTAAATTTAGGAATTTGGTCCACGTATAAGGCCTTAAGTCGCCTTTTGAGAAAATTGTAGAATTTTAGGTGCGCCTTATTGTCCGGAAAAAAAAAAATATATACATATATATAAAATGATCACCTTGATCAATACAATCAGCAATGTAATTACAACCAAGAAGCAGGTTTGCATGTTTATACTACATCTCGGGTGTGCTGTAAAAATTCTGTACGAGTGAACTACAGATGTCGATGATCAAATATGTTTTCCCAAAAGTCGATACAGCTGAATAAATGAAGCAAGCGCTCAAGCTATATTTTATTTCAAGCAGGCAGGGCAATGAATGTCTAAGCGCTCAGATTGCGGCCCCTTGTTAATTGCATAGCAGAAAGTGAGTTCTAGATTGGTCTTGACTTTCTGCGTTAATACATAAGTGACCCACGGTTGATAAAATGCACTTTGGTACGAGGACTGTAAAAGTTTCTCAAAGTTGAGTGCGAGTGAGTCGTTGGAGATGAAGCACCTCTTATTAACAGCGTTGACGGCCGGGAGAAAAATGGCTGATCATTTGTCTTCACTTTGCACTACAGTGTGCAAGTCAGTGGGGGATATAATAAAGACTCCACGAGGTTGGACAGTCTCTCTCGTCGCTGGTGACTTGCCGTAATGAGACTTTGTTTGAGGGGGTTCTGTCATTTGGTAGCAGTATTGACATTTGTCAGTCTTTGCTAAAGACCGTGATTAAGACATCATAGTAGCAGCAGGGCGGGCGCTCGCCAACGTTTTACAGCGTGAAGCTCTGTCATTATTGTACTAAACTTCACTCGACAAGGGAGAACATAAAGCTCAGCCCGCCTCTGCTTATGTGAAAAAAAGATCACATTTACAAAAATGACAGCAGAAATCGCCGCGTGAGAGCATAACGCCGACAATTTGCTAGACTCGTGAAGAGGAACGAGCGATGAGACGGAGGAGCATAAACGATGCAATGCCTGTGAAAAAAAATGACTTTGATAAATGACGGAGCTCAGTTAGTGATAAAAGCACTGGCTTTCTTTTTAAAGTCCTTATAAGAATAATTTGGAGTCGAAATGATCCATTAATATAATAAATGAGAAGCAATTAGACCACCGCATTTAAACGATAATCCAAAAAATACATGAATAATATAAGTACAATATATTAAAATTAATCTTTTAACATGTCTGTGTTGATTATCCAGGCCATGCTAAACTACACACTTATCTGAAGAGGCTTTTTTTTTTTTGACCTGTCAGGGTAGTAATAATTTATGCCCAAATCCACGCCACTAAGCACCTCATCACATTTTTTCCTAAATATCTGTGGACGTGCGGTAATGGTGCTGTGGAGCTTCGCTGTCAGGTGCGCTTTGACTTGCAGCCATGCCAATGCACTGTTGGCCATGATATCCTGTGGCAGGTAGTCTGGCTCCCTCCAAACACGACTCTTCTCTCCACCCAGCTGGAAAACCAACGTTGTCACCCAGGGAAATCAGAAACATCCTAATTCGGCCAGATTTCATATCCAAATGAGTAACCTTTTAAATAGTGCAGTCGGGTGGGAGCTTGAGCAAATGTGACCGTGCTAGTTAGAATTTGCTGAGGCAATGATTTCAAATGAGTAAGTCACTTTTATCATCTTTATAAACATTCATAAGGAAAGTGCCCTGTAAAAAAATAAAATAAAAATAGCTAACTCAAGATAGACATAAAAGCCACTTATTGATTTTTATACAAGGATTTTAGTGAGTTTGAATCAATAGACGTCAAGTTTAATATCTCAGCGTCTGTATCTTGTCGAGGCAAAAATGCGGCCCACAAGTTTTACGTTCACATCCTTTGAATGGCAAATAATTCAGTAACTCATGTTTCATTTCGTCTGCTACCCGATGCTAATCCAAGATTCTGTCAGGGGGGGATGAGGCTAATGACGCATCCATCCAAAGGTCAAAGGTCATCCTCCGCATTCTAAATGAGTCATTTGGACTCGGGGAGGGGAAAAAAAAAATCCAGCAAACATTCTATTTGGTTCTGACAGCACATTTTGGTCTGGAGGCGAAACTCCCAAATCTATTCAGCAGTCAATTTGCCTCTCCGACTCTGATTATGAGCATTGCTGTTGCGGTAGTGTTTGATAGCGCCTGTAATTCTGCCAGACAGTCCAATTTTTCCCCTCACTTGGTCTCCAAACACACACACAATGACGCACACAGTCCGGCTATCTATACATAACCCCGAAAGGAGCTGCTATGATAAACCATCGAGGCTATAACAAACCCAGAAATCACTTTGCAGACTTTCTGAATAGAATATCACAAGAAATCGAAACACAATTCCGACACTCGGATGGCAAACAAAGACTCTCAAACGTAGTCGGTCATGACAGTTTGAGCAAATTAAAAAGTTCTCAATGGGAGAGAGCAACATTTCTGATAGCATCTCCTCGCCTTTCCTTTCTTAGGCTCCCGGCTTTCGTCTCTCGCATCTATCAGTAATTTGCCCGCATTGGCAGCCTCGCGCTGATTGTAATAACACTTTGGTGAATAGTGCAATCAGCCAGGCGGTCTTGCATGATTTTTTTCTTTTTTTTCCTGAGGGATCACTCACGATGTCATGACAAAGAAAAAAAAAGTAGAGCAGAAGGAGATTTGTAGCAGACGTGGCTGTGCTGTATTATTAGAATCTATTTTACGATACAATCCGAAAAACTCAGCAGTTGATCAGCGGCTCTTTCGTCTTGCTGCTAACACCAATTGTTTCTATATACGGATATGTAGTGAACATTTTCAACTAGTTGCAAGTCCAATCGTGGTTTTTTTGCTTTATATTAATAATGTATTTATACAGACATAACATTTGATTAAAAGTAAAGATTTTGTATCAGCTTCTAACTTGTAATGAGTTGAAATGATTTTCAACTCCAGGATAAAAATTGCTTCTAAGAAAAATCTGAAAGGTGCCTTCAGACATGAGTAGAAATCAACGCTTGCGTACACAAATCAAATCCAACATGTAACTACAAGGAGCAGAGATCTTTGCTTCCCCTTTTTGCTCCAGTGTTAGGAGAGCTTCTGAATGTTTTATTCAGTAGAACTTGGCTTAAATTCCAAGGCTTTTGAAAAATAGTGACTCTAAAAAGCAATGCAACACAATGATAAAACGCTACCATTGAGAACTTGTATCACAAACATTTGTATCGTAGTTGCGTCGCATTTTATATATGTTGACAAACTGTTGACAATAAATAAATCCAATGTTTTTTGAAAAACACTTTTTCTGCAGTCTTTATAAATGTGCATCCAAATATTGTGTTGCTATTTTATAATTGTGCATATCACTTCACTGACAATACATTTATGGGACTTTTGTTATGGGTTGTGCGTGTGTGTGTGTGTGTGCGTGTGTGCGCGCGTGTGTGTGCGCGCGTGCAAGAGAGTCTGACGTGGTGAGCATGTCATTCTGCAGCAGGGCGACCTCATTCTGTCATGGTGCCAGAGCGCCCGCTTCACAAGCAACACTGTCACAACTCATTCATGCGTGTACAAAACACACAAACACACACACCGTATATAATTCCTCGCTGTTCCCAGTCAAATATACCGCGAGCAGACAATAGCGATGTTGCTTTCGACACAACTCGCACAGGGCGGAAGTTAAACTCGCGCACTCAACTCAACAGGGTTAATTTCAGTTTATAGGCGAAATGAGTTTATGATTGAAAATGAAGAAACACACTGGCAGTCCTTCATCGCAATAGATGAAGTTATTCTCAGTTGCTTTAACAAAGGCGTGTTTGTTACCGTATTTTCTGCACTATAAGGCGCACCTAAAAACCTCCAATTTTCTCAAAACCGACAGTGCGCCTTATAATCCGGTGCGCCTTATATATGGACCAATATGGATTTGTGGATGAGGACTAATTTATTAAAGTGAGTTTTACGTGTTTATTTTGTGTGTTGTGTGATATTAACGTTTGAGCAACGTTGAGTTATTTATTCAATGCGCTTTATAATCCGGTGCGCCTTATATATGAACAAAGTTTTAAAATGGGCCATTCATTGAAGCGCTTTATAATCCGGTGCGCCTTATGGTGCGGAAAATACGGTAATCTTCCAAAGTGGCAATAAGAGCTGAGGTTAATTTAATATGAAATCACACAATATGTGTTTTAGTTTTATTCCACCTGAAAAAATAAAATTCAAAATTCAGTTTCATATTTTCTGTTTCCTTTCTATTGAATGTGATATTCCGCATTCCGGGTAATATTGCACTGTGCTTCTTCTTTGCTGCTGATAACATAATAACGCCAACACGTGCAGTCCAGCGTTTGCACCATTCCCCTCCCAGCAGACCGAGGCCGAGGCCTTTTGAACATGAAGCAGTGACTAACGTAATGGCTGTGACACCACGACGAACCAAAGCGCTCCATGTATCACCTCGGGGTGTCTTCAACCTCACATCTTCTCACAGCGCAGACAGTTAAGAGGCGTTGTCCGAGATGCTCGGCTGTCACTGCACCTCGGGGTGTCCGCTCCCAACGAGATGGCAGTTATATATTTTCACCGGGGTTATTAATCTTTCCTGGAGCCCTTTGCCTTGATGTCTCCTTCTCTCTCGGAGCTACACGGAGGAAGAAATGTGTTGACCACCAGCCACTGCCGCCGTCTTTACTTGTTGCTCACTACGCTGTGCTCAAGGGTTACCTCGACACCAGTCAACAGCAACTTTATATATCAATATATATGTCGAGATGGAAAAAATATATATACAGTGATCCCTCGCCACTTCGCGTTTCGTTTATCGCGGCTTCACTACATTGCGGATTTTTTTTCCTAATTAAAACAACATTTAAAAGTCAAAATAAAACTTCTAAATTGAGGAAACATGTGTTTAACCTTTAGGACAATGTAGTATTGCTCCAAATGTTCGTTTACATTCCTTTAGAAGTCCGTTTTTGCGTGTTAGCACGATCACGAATTAGCATCTTTCCACTAAATCGTTAGCCTGCCCAGTACTTCTTGTTGGTGACCGTACTTCGTGGATTTCACTTATTTCGGGTGTTTTTTTTTAACCAATTATCCAACCAATATTTATTATTATTATTAATTCTTTATTTATTTATTTGAGGTTTTTTTCTTTTTTCTCCAAACACTGTCTCTCACTTAGAAATAAGAAATTCATCACCTTCAGGGCTTCCTTTTCTTTGAATGCAAGATGAGAACGCACAGCTGAACACTTCCTGTCGGAACGCCCTGCAGCAGGGTACCGAACGAGCGCTGGTATGGTCTTTAACATATAAATTGTGTCGGATGTAAGGAAGCTGTACGGATATAAAATATTTGGAGCCGACATGTGGTGAGGAAATGTGTGTTTTCCCGTCAGGGGGGCTCAGGTAGTTGAATTTATTTGTTATGTAAGCGCTATAAAGTACAGTGTGAAACATGGCAAGCTCCATTTAAAAGACACCTGAAATACTTCTGAATCTTGATAGTGTTCCTCTTTCCTTCCCATCTTTTGAAAAAGAAAAACCTATTTGGAGAGTAAAGTGTTTGCACAAGCGATTAACTCCAGCTAATGATAATAAATTAGCGTTGCATCGCTCCACCTGCTCAACAAATGCACGTCTCCAGTGTCTCTGTATAACTCTGGCTAAATCTTTCACTCCATCCCCATTACTTTTTTTTTTTTAGCAAAGATAATGTGTTTGTTTAAGAGGGTGGAAAGTAGATGGGTTAATAGAGTGGAAAGTGTTAGAGATGCTTCAAACTTATTTAGACTCCCTTGTAAATGTTCATTAAAAGTGAAGAGGAAAAAAAAAAATGGTGGGTAAATATTTGGGTGTGCTAAGAGTCAAATGTAGGGGAATAAATTATGGGAATCTTTTTATCGCTCTCGAAATGAAAGATTTTGAATGTAAGGGAGATTTAATGCGAGCTCGATAGAAATAAAAACTCAGCTTTATGTGAAAGAAAAATCATCCTTTAGCGTCGACTGACACAACTCATTAGCGGAGATTTCGGGGGTCCCGTCTCCAGACTCAAACGTCAAATCATAATTTTGGCAATGCTAAAAATGGCTTGAGAGAAGACATTGCAGTAAACACTTGCCAAGCAAGACTCCTTGGCTTTTTTGGAAGCAGCCATCAAGGTCTGCTTTTATTATTACGACTGATTGCTTGTTGATTAAAACTTAGAAGACTCAGACTTGAAGCGTATGACCTCAACATCCTTGTAACTTTGAATAGCGCAAACAGGTGGCCCTCTTTTAGCGAGACATAATCACAGCTCATATTGTTGTTGGACTCGGTCTGATTTATTTCTCCTTCTAGTCGGGGTTTTTTTTCCCCCCAGAGATGACATAATAAAAACACTTGCGAGTGAAATGGTGTGAGAATGTTAGGCTGAGAGCAGTAGCAAGGTTCACAGAGAAAACGGCATTTCTCTAGGGAGGGGAGGAGGGGGGGGGGCTCTTACATTTATTTGATGAGACGCAGAAGAAGCAGCGGGGAGATATAGGCAGTAAGACGGAGGATGGAAAGGTCAGAGGGAATACGGCGCAGGCGGTGACTGGGCCAAGAGGCAGGGAGAAACTTTCATCGCTCACTTTCACTTATCTTCTTTTTTTTTTTTTTTTTTGAACCTTGCCTGTCTTTTGTTTTGAGTCTTCATGCCCCTGCAACATAATTACTTGTTTACATTTCCTGACCGTGGTACATTATGTTGTCCTCGGGAAAATCACATGTGTCATGCAAGCCTTTGAGAAATGTACTTTTTGTTTTTACCGGTTCTATTTAAAGTTGAAAGAAAAGCTTTTTTATCTTTCTTTTCATCAAGTGGAAAGGTTATAAGGACGAAAATCCCAAAGATGAATAACTGAATTTGTTAAGTGTACCGTAATTTTCGGACTATAAGTCGTACCGGAGTATAAATCGCACCAGCCATAAAATGCCCAAAAAAGTGAAAAAAAACATATATGTATAAAAGTCGCTCCTGAGTATAAGTCGCCCCCCCACCCAAACTATGAAAAAAAACCGCGACTTATAGTCCGAAAATTACGGTAAATAAAAAATACTTGTTTTCTTTATTTTTTGTTATAATAAAAAAATAAGCATCCACTTCCTGCCTAGTTTTTAATCGGTCGTGATGCATCCTCCCGCGAAACAAATAAAGCCTGCAGTTGTTTCCTACTTGACCCATTAGTTCACACCTGTAGCAAAGAGGATTATTTTTTTTACCCCCCCCTTCTCCCCTTCACTGCATTCTCGGATTGCACGCTCAATTGAACGGCGCAGCCCCGTTAAGGTTTCTGCTTTCTCACCGGTGCAGATTAAAGATGTTGAATGAAACGTGTAGTTACTGAAATGCGGCGGAACACTGTAATTTATTCTGACAGCTGGTTATTGGGTTGATTTAAAAGCGAACAGTGAAGGAGAGGTTATTACGATTGAGTGGGACCACATAAAGCACGGGAATAAAAGGGACAAGGATCATGTAATGCTTCTGCGGAGCCCCGCCCACTTGGTGTCAGGGGTAATTCAAAATAATAAATCCACGAAAGCGAGGCCTTAAACCCGAGAAGCCTGTACAAACTGCGACCACCTCTCGAGGATTAAGGCTCAACGTGAGGGATTGTCAGTTTAAAACGGTCGCAGGTTCCTAGGAACAATTGATGGCTGTGGCAGGATGGATGTAGTGGAGAATTTGTACAAAAGGAATGTGGAGTTGGAATGTCGAGATAAATGTGAAAAAAGATGTCAAAGAGAACATTCATTGAAAACTCTTTTGTGAGCATGATTGCTTCCGATGAATGTGTTCGAGGTCAGTGTGTTCTCGCAAAAATATTTAAACGTGAAGTGAGTATCAATTTTTCATGAAAAATGCAGCCATCAACCATTCAAACAAGCACAAAAACGTTTTGAATATAATTGAATGACTATGGCATGGAGTCCCTCAAGGGTCATTCTTTGGACCCCTTTCGTTCAGTATAAATTACTTTTGAGAACTTGGATTTTTTTTGCAGAAATTTTGGTGAAGATCTTTTAAAAACTTTTGAATCAATTTTAGAATAGTCTTTATTTTGTTACTTTTAAATGTTTTAGACTTTTGTTACTATGTTTGAATGCTTTGTAATCTTATCAAAAATATTTTATTTTTCTACTTTGCTTTTGAAGGTCTTAAGTTATTCTATATATATTATTACCGTAATTTTCGGACTATAAGTCGCGTTTTTTTTTTCATAGTTTGGGGGGGGGGGGGGCGACTTATACTCAGGAGCGACTTATATACATGTATGTGTTTTTTTTCACTTTTTTGGGCATTTTATGGCTGGTGCGACTTATACTCCGGTGCGACTTATAGTCCGAAAATCACGGTATATACATATATATATGTAATTCATATAAATATGATCTCTTGCCCCCAGTTACGTTACAACCTTCAGTCAATTTCACCCAATGACATTTTCTACTTCAAACGTCAACTGATTTTTAGGGTGAAGGTAAAACCTTGAGCTTCTCGGTATAAAAATTTGTAATGTTTGAAATATGCACGTCAAAACTAGGGCGTCTCTGAGATCATTTGCTATTTCGGTTGATGTTTGTGGAGCAGCAGACGGTGCGAAGCGACTGCTTGATCCCAAATATCCATCACGGGGGTTGGCGGTGATGAATCCATCCTCAGCGAGTCGCAATTTTGCGTGTTGAAGATTGAACGGTCCTTTCAGCTCACTTCTGAATTTTATTTACTAAGAGTGGATGGACAAAGCAATCAAGCTATAATCAAAAAAATGATGAATAAATTGCGCTTCTAAATCTGTCTGGTCCAGAAAACCATTCTACTGTATGACTTCCACTTTTTATGTAACATTCTTTCAAGATTGGAATCATTTCCTTCACAAGTTGTCCCTTCTTTCAAAAAGGGCCCATCCCTTCATTCCGTCTGAGCTTTTCAAATCTGATTCAGGATGACATAATTAGACTTTGGATGAGATATTTGCCCGGCCTCAGAAGTGATGGCCTAGTTTAGCATGGGAAGTTATAGCGTGTCGAGAAGGAAGAAATGGCTTCTAACTCTGTTCGTTCTTGTAAAGCACAGTTCAAGGACAGGTGTTAGCGAGAGTGTTGTACTTCTTTTTAAAACTTTACAGCAGTCTACAAAAATCACTTTCAACTTCACCACGTCCTTCACTCTCTCTCCTTCTCTCGGGCCTCGCAATACTTGAGCGCCGACTTGCACGAACACCTGCTTCTCTTCTCTCGGCCATTCAGACTTGGCCGTCTTGCTGTTAGCGTTCGGTTGAGTGGCAGCTCGGAAATGCTCACATGTGAATCCCCGAGATATCCCGCGAGAAAAACAAGTCTTTGTCTCTGGCGTCTTGTCAAATTCACGGCCCTCTGGTCTTGGCCAAATGTTTTTTTAATGAAAACTGCTTCATCTCATCAGTCAGAGAGCAGCTAATGGATGCAGCAGGTACCCGCTAAAGCTAAGATGGCTGCTACTAGCGAGCCAAATGTGAAGGACTGGAGCAATTAACACACACTCTTTTTCACGCACCCATGCACACTTTAGATTTCAGCCGCACTCAGAGTTCACTAAGTCCACACGTGTCTAATTACGATGTCCTGGCTCACTCTCGTGGGAGACGAGAAGAGCGGGTGTTGTTAGCAGGATAGCTTGGAATTCAATTAATCATCATGAAAAGCGTGAGCTGTGAAAACACAGAGGAACAAAGTGAAATCGACATTGGAACTAACATGAATCGGAGCAGTGAAGAGATTCAAATTGCCGACTCGTCACAAAAACTCCTGTCTGTCAACTTGATGAAATTCTCCTGTTCATTCAAAGTCTTCCCGTCCCTCAACAAGCTTGACTTTGCCAAATGGCGGATTTGTATTCTGATCCTGACCCCCCCCCAACACACACACAATAAAAGGTTTCATAATCAGCTTGCTCTCTCATCCGGCCTGAATGCTTCCCTGGCCAGAATTCCCACACGGCGCCATGCCTACCCAAAGCGGACTGCTAGGCATCATCCCTCATCTGCTCAGTCGCTCGTTCCATAATCTTTGGCTCGCTTCTCGACGTTGCTCTTCTTTGAGTGTTGCGCGTTCGTTCCCACAGCAGCCATCGCAAGGGGACGGATGCTATCTGGGTAGAGCCACTAAGATGACATCTGACTCATTTCTGACCAACAAAATAAAAATTCTAGAACATATTTAAAAATAATAATAATCCCGCCCCCACATTGCATCGTATCAAGCATCGTCTTTTGCATTAATTCTAACATGGCACATGAACAAGGTTTTGGATTTGGAAGCGATGGAATGAAGTTTATAAAAAAGAATAAGAGAGAATGATGGAGTAGCAAGAGGAGTTTGTGATTGATTCAAAAAGGGGGGGGGGGTTAGATCCCCCTCTCTCGGCCAACATCAAAATGCATTCCAAGATCCAGAAGAGTCAAGCTTTCCATCAACTTGTCAGTCATCTCCTGTCATAAGCTTAAAATTTAAGAGCGCTGCTTGTCGATATAAGAAATTGCCTGTGACACATCGGGGAGATGATTTGTGTCTTTGTTGGTAATCGCAAAAAGAAATGAGTTCTTTGATTTACAGAAGTCCTTGAATGCATCACACCGCTACAAGTGGAATGCAATATATGGATGGCATCAAACCTGTCACTGTTTTCCTTGATCTCTTCCCTATCTCCAAAAAAAATCAATTACTTTTTTTCATTCTCTTGTAATTTTCTGTTTTCTCTTGAGGGGCTTTAAAAGAAGGCTCCATCAGACTTTTTTTTTCTTTCTTTTTTGATCTCATCATGGTGTTCTGAGAACTTGAAAAGTTTTTATTTTTTTATTGTAGTCTATTTGTCTGTTTCCTCTCCTGGAACCAAAAACAATCACTCTTTCATTGACTTCATTTTATTTTGGTTTTTGTCGTGATATGAATGTAGATTGTGATAGGAACAGACGGGCAGAGGCTCATGGAAGAAAAAAAAAAACGAAAGAGGGGGCTTAAGCCCAGGGGCTGACATAAATCGCCTGAGGCAGCGTACCACTTTGTTACTTTGGAGACTTCTGCCTTTTCTATTTTGGTCATGAATAGGTATGAGGGGGAAACGAAGGAATTTCCTTTAATTAGAAATTCCTGGGCATGTGGGAGTGTGATCTTTTTTGTTCTTCGCCTAATTAGGCCCATGTATCTGGAAATACGCCTTGTGTTCTTACCTGCGTGCAACTTTGGGCTAGCCTTCGGGGGTTGACCTACTAAAAGTTACGGGGATGGTGTGCCCACGTCAGCAGCGGCTGGAAATTAGTCGAGAGTGGGCGGCTAGCGACAGGCTAGTCAAAGTGCTGGGTGGAGGGAAATGCCAATTCTCAATGTTACAAAACACCTAATGACTCTCTCTGAGGAGAAGAGGACAGCGGGTCCCTGGGGAGTTTTAAAGGGATCCTAAATAGTGTGTGCTTGAGAATAGTGTGGTGTATTCATTCCATGGCAGGCCTCACCTGTCAACGTGAACCAGATGTTATGTGAAGGTTAAGGCGACGAGTTTTCCAGACGAAGGAAAAGAATTTTGTCAGGTTTTGCTGCTCGCATTTTGACAAATGCAGACCTTGACCTGAACTACTTCTGGGTCAGAGCGAACAAGTTGTTGAGATTGTGACGATCTGTGCTTTGATATAAATATAGCAATAATCAAAGCAGGGTAAACTCTCAATTTCTTTTTTTCTTTTTTTTTTTTTGGGAGTACCGTATTTTCCCCACTATAAGGCGCACTGGATTATAAGGCGCACCTTCAATGAATGGCCCATTTAACCGAATTCCAAGGCGCGATAACAATATATCAATAAATCAACGTTGCTCAAACGTTAATATCACACAACACACAGAATAAACACATAAATCTTACTTTAATAAATTAGTCCTCATCCACGAATCCATATATAAGGCGCACCGGATTATAAGGCGCACTGCTGGCTTTTGAGAAAATAAGAGGTTTTTAAGTGCGCCTTATAGTGCGGAAAATACAGTAGTCCAGAAAAAGCAATTTTAGAAACAACAAAAAAAAAACAATCCGCATTTATCATTGGTTTATTACCAACATAGAAGACTAGTGAAGAGGCGCAAGAAGATACTTCTTTGACTTTATTAGACAGAAATGATGCACTTAAAGTGTGAGAAATGTCTGCAAATGAGCTACTTCCACTACCTTCTACTGGCTAATTGCCTGCGCAGCTAATTGCCTGTTGAATCTGTTTTTTTTATATTTAGCTTACTGTACACATGGGAGCGCATTGATGTTTCCCGACCTCCGCTTCAGTCAGTAAACAACGGCTCATTACTCCACTCAAGGCTTCAAGTGCCACGGTTTGGCTTGATGAACGCTGAACAGCACTTCTGTTGTCATTAATAACACCTTTTTTTTTTTTTTTCTGTGGGCGGTGTGCATAAATGGCCGACTTTGCGTGGCCGCGGATCAATATGGGCCCCTTCGGAGTTGCGACTGGAACAACTGTTGACCTTTCATTGTAGCCGTGTGCGTGCACTTGTGCCAATTTTAATGAGCACACTAGGGGGAGGCGGTCACATCATATCATGACACCAAATAAGGGTTTTTAAACATTTTCCAATCAATACATGAAACAAATAACCGAAAATGATTGTTGACTTAGACAATAAAATACTGGAAGAAAGTCATGTGACCATTTGCATCAGCTTTTAAAAAACACTTATCTAACTAAAAGAGAAGTGGAAGAACAACAGATATGATTTAATATTTGTCACAAACTTTATATTTGCATTCTTTTAGCATCTAGATATTAAAATCTAATTGTCTTTGGAGCGTCAAAATGAGTTTTTTTCCCCCCTTTTCTTTGTTTAGCATATTTAGATGTTTTTTTTCGGTGAAGGCTTGCCAAGTTCCTCATTTAAATGTCAACACATTGTTTTTGTTTTTTTCTCTCCCTCTGGCTCAATTTGGAAAGTCATGATTATCTCCCTACGGACGCTTGCTTATTTTTTCTGAGTACACTTACAAAATGGACTTTAGCATGCAAGCGCAGTACTACACAAACAAAACAGAATGATTGACAATAACTTTATAAAAGATAAATATTAATGCCAGGCATTTTGATCACTTTTAATAGCGCTCATTATTTTTCATAACTCCGGTCAAGAGTGCAAATGTCACACCAAAGTTGTAAAATAAAATTTGAGTAGCTGCCATCTGGAGCTGTTGAATCCCAGAGCTTTGCATTTGTGCCGACCTGTCACTTTCATTTGTTTTATTTTTTTTGTCGTTTTATGATGCCTACTAGAATAGGTGTATGCCTGTCAGGGGGTCTGACAGAAACTTTGTTTTCCACCAGCTGTCATCCATGCTGCTGTCCAATGTGATTTTTAACAAAATGTGTTTTATTTTTAATACTGAGATTGTCACTCCAAAGGTGTGTAATGTGAGCTGCTCGTTAGCTTCTGCCGAATATTTTCCCCACTGCACATGTCCGTGAAGCTCAGAATCTGTTCGCCATCCAAAATCGTGCTAGACCACCTGCGCCACAACTTAGACCTCGTTTAGCTGTTCTAAATTCTCATCTACCAGGTGCGTGTGAGCCTTATTTTGAAAGAGACAATGTCAGAAAGAGCATGATGGAAGTACTACTACACGAGATGCTTCAAACAACTTTAAACAAATACTTCTGACAGGGTCCATCAAAACAATATTGTGAAGACGGAGTGTGTGGGCGCTTTAAGTGATTTCAGGTCTTTACGCTTGCTTTCGGTTTTGACTTTCTCCTTGTATCTTTACATCCATACCCAATCCCCACACAATTTTAAAATCGAAGCCTTCTTCTCTACTTCATCGTCTCAGTCTCCACTGCATGGTGGCATATTTTTGCTTCTGACGTGAAGCCTTAGACGTAATAGCTGCTGAGCATCCCTGTCAGCAACGCTTTGGGGCAAAGCCCAATTATAGGATAGTGTGACAGACAGCAGAGAGGTGAGGCACTTCTTTGTCTTCTCAGCGTTTTTTTTTTTTGTACCACAATCCCTATTTTCCATTTCAACATCGGATAAGCAGACTAAATGTGCTACATTACGCAAACAAATTCTCACCATTGTAAGAAATTCCTAAAATGAAGCATCTGTTTTTCTCTGGTCAATTTCTTTGACCACACAGAGCTTGAGGGAGCTAATTATAAGATGGATAAATGATAGAAAAGAAAACCAAAAAGGGAGTCGTCGTTACCAAAGATCCATGTGGTGAGATCTTCAAAAGTCTATCAAACAGCATGGTGAGATTTAAGAGGCGTGAGGACAAATGTTGTCGAGCAGCGTGACGGCAAGAGAAATAACAAAAACAAAAGACGCGGCTAGCCATCAGAAGGCCGGTTCTGAGGAGAAGACGCATGGGGAGGCGCGACACCCCGAGTGGGGGGGAAACAGCGAGAGACGGAGGGACACATGAGTGGGCGTCCATCAAAGTGTCTTTCTGTTGCTCGACACAGCGTGGAAAGGAGAGAGGGGAAAAGGCAGCCCATTAAAAAGGCGGAAGAAAAAGGGACACCCTCCGCCGCGTCTCTTTAGGGCTGCTGAGAGGCGATGATCAGACTGAGTTTTACATCAGCTGTTGATGGCCGTCGGGCTCTTTTGACCCTCATCAGGCTTCTCATGCACTGCTATGCTCTTCATCTCCCAGCACCTCATTCGCCGGCCTTCCCCACAAGCTGCCCCTCTAATTGGCCGTCCGACAGACGGACGGATGGATGATCATCTGTGAGATGTTAAATGCTAATGGAAAAAGTACATAAAAATGTTTAAAATCTCTCTGAAGAACTTGTTTTCAGTTCTTGACTGCAATATGGAGAAGGTATTGGAATGTTTTATTCCTCCCAATGTGTTCACACATTGCATTATTCCTCGTCACTCGATTGTGATTTGACACAATGTGACTTTGGGAAATGTCAGATCACGGCAGCGTTCACACGGCCGCGCCTTGTTGTCCTGACCCGGAAACTTGAGATCAGAGCTTTGCTTACTTCACGGGTCATCGGTGACAGGTCACGCAATATGTTACACGATCTTTGTGAGACGATCGGTCTTGACACCTCACGCTGGTGTACCTAATGAAGTGTCCATTTTTTGTCAGCTGGAAGTTGTTGGTCTCAATTTGCTTGTCATATCGCCGCACCCTTTAAGTCGAGAGATGTTTATTTGCTTCATTCCCTTTTCATTAGAAAAAGTAAATGCTGCACATTTGTTGGCTTCTCAACGCTGCCGTAATAGTTTTCATTTCCTCTCAGTTTATTTGATTTGTATATTTTAAACTCCTATGAATATCTGGTTTGAAATCCGGGTTGTGATGCTTTATGCTGCCTTTGGGTTAATTAATAAGCAGCGGATAAACAAATTGATATATATTCTGAATTCTTACTTAGGTCAGTTTTTACAATCACCTTAACAAACTCTATGTAAATTCAACTTTTCCTTAAATGTTTTAACAGCCCCTCACTCTCTGACTTTCCTCAGTCGAGAGCAAGGATCTTCTTTGTTTACCCTCTCATGCATATACATACACTCGCAGCGTGCAGACTCCAGAGGGAAATGACTTCCAATTTGAAGTTATGTCACATACTTCCGTGGCGGCGCTCTTGAAACAAATTGTCATTCTCCTCCCTGTTCATTACACATATTTCATAAAAATCACGCATAGGAGGGGGGGGGGGGGGGGAATATAATACGAAGCTGTATATACGAGGAATAAGCCCATGTGTGAGCTTCATGGACATGCTGCATTCTCTTTGTAATGCAGATGGGACAACTCTAAGCACGACAGTGTTTGCAAATAAACAAATCTTTGCTCTGTAAGGATGTGGAACCCTTCTTGTATTTTAAACATATGCAAATGGTTGTGCGGGCAAGTAAATCAATTTACGCTACAAGCTTTTGGGTTTTCTTGTTTTGCATTCATGTCTGTTTTTTGAACAGTCACAGCTGGCGAAAGCTGCCTTGCAGCAGAAGGATGTAAAGATACCAAATGTTATTTATAGTGGATATATGTATAAACTACTAATAATATATAATATAGAGTATAATATAATAATGATACAATGTATAATAATAATAATATATTTTTTTTAATTTTCAGCTGTAACGATACCAAGCACCAATACCACTAGTACTTTTGATTCATAAAATTCCCCCCCCAAAAAAACTTTGCTACGCTTTTTCTTAGTTGCTTTCTAGTTATTAGTACCAACACTTGGTTAAGACCACCTGTATTGAGATATGAGAGTCGGTTGCCATCATTTTTAGTTTCAGATCCAGTCAGTGTGTCACTATTTTTTTGCTCTGTGTGAAAAGTGCAAATGAAGTTGAGAGAGATGGAGGCATGAGTCAGAGATCCAAAAGAAGTATTTTTGTATTATTGAAAACAAAAATATTATATTTTCAGTGCAGTACATATGGAACATATGGCTAAACTCGGCTCGGGGTCGTCACAAGTACGGGGATGGAAAATCCTTGGCACACAGCAGCATCCTGCAATTGCAGAATCTGGTTCACACTTAGGTTATTGTTGTTTTCAGGAACCTTTAAGGCTTCAGATATTGAAATGCACTCTTCATAACCCAACCTCCTGCTTCTCCCGTATGCATGCACCTCCAAGCGGATTAACATTTTTGTGCTTTGTGTTGTCATGCCAGATTCGGCACACAGAGTCAAGTCAGTTACGGCTACGGTGAGATTTGCTCGGGCTCAAAGAGCTGAAAGATGTGTTTTATTAACAGACGGAGATGGCAAATGTTTTTTTAATTGCAGATATCCGAGGCTATAAAAGAGGCACTTTTGAATAGCGAAGTGATGATCTGTGCGGTGTTACGTAATCTCAAACCGCAGAAATTTGGACGCCTGCTTTGTGTAAAAACATCAAACTAACGCCAGTGTTAAAGTTTTGTCACAGGCAGTTTAAAGAGAAATTGAAAAGTAAACTTGAGATAAATCCGAACAAGTAACAACTACGGCTCAGGCGGGGAGGTTTAACCTTGAAATCTGTGCTCAAACTCGGGGCCCCATTTAAGTCTGGAAATGGCTTCGGAAGGTTTTTATGGCCGGTGGGCAGGCACAATCACCGAGATGGATGAGTTCAAAGAGAGATGCGGAGAGATAGCGCCACGAGCATGAGCTGCCCTCAGCTATAAGGGGGAGATGAAATCAGCATGGATCTCGACAGGGGTACAATGGGATGTTAAAGAGGTTGCCGTCCGGCGGGGGGTGGTCATGATCGGAGGGCTACGAGGGACTGATGAGGGGAGGGCTGCCCGCTGGTGACAATGGCCGCCACCTGACATCAGTCTGAGATGAATTGAAATTGTAGTGACGGAATAAAAAATTTAAAGGTTTCGTTTTCAAAATATAAGGCAGGTAATGGAGTTAGGATCTAGATTTTTTTTGTGCAGTTTTGCGGCACTTGAAACTATTACCGTATTTCCCGCACTATAAGGCGCATCGGATTATAAGGTGCACCTTCAATGAATGGCCCATTTTAAAACTTTGTTCATATATAAGGCCCACCGGATTATAAGGCGCACCTTCAATGAATGGCCCATTTTAAAACTTTGTCCATATACTATAAGATATATACATTTGGCCCGCGGGCCGGACTTTGGACACACCTGCTGTAGTGGCTCAATATTGGTCCATATATAAGACGCCCCTGATTATAAAGCGCGTTGTCGGCTTTTGAGAAAATTGGAGGGTTTTAGGTGCGCCTCATAGTGCGGAAAATACGGTAATAATAATTTCGGAAATCAAAATTTCAACGCAACAAGCCGATAAAAATTGGGAAATTCAACAAAATATTTTAAGGTTTGTTACTTAGATGAGATTTTAGGAAGTGCAAGAATTTTTTTTTTTTTAGCTTGCAGAGCCAGAAAGAAACCAGACAAAAACGAACACGGCAGAAGCAGCGAGGTGAGTCGGTTTTAAAAGAGCCACTTAAAGAGTTTAGGATTTGAAATGAAATATATTGCACTCACCGAGGGGGGGGTTGAGGCGCAATTTTGGATGGGTCATCAATTCACAGATGAGGAATCCGCAAGCCAACACAAGCTCCATGAAATATGTATCAACCTTATATATGGTTTTCTTTCAGAATAATAATCAGTGCTATGGACAGCACAGAGCTGCAGAGACAAAATCAAATTCCCCACACACACACACACACACACACACACACACACCAGACTCAGGCGCAATGCAGCTGCTTGCGGCACCATCCCAGGTGGAATCTCATTTAAGCTCCAGGGGCAGCAACTTCCACGCAAGTTGGCCAAGTCTCGCCTCAACTGTCTGCATTGTTATTGCACAATGGAAATGTTTAGGGGATGATTTGGCAGCAAATGTCAAAGGCTCGTCTCGGTGGAAAGCTCTCCTGCCTTGTATTTTATGGTGTGTGTATGTGTGTGTCTTTATGACCCGTGTAAATATTGCAAAGCTTTCACGAAGCACATAACTGTAATGGGAAGCGGTTGGAATATGCCGATTTGTTGAAACGGGCTTGTTCGATGATCACTACGTAAGAAAAAAAAAAACATAAAAGTGCAAGTGTATTACGACCTCCTATATTTTTTTCCGTGTCAGCAAACTAAAGCCTGTTTAGAATTTTTTGCTAGCAACAGAAATCCGTCACTTCATAATTCTTCCTTTGTAGATTTTAGAGGAAAACATTCCACTGCCTGCTTCCCATTTTTTATTTCAGCAGCCCATAAAATTTTTTCACTCACTTACGTCGAATCGCTGAGAGTGCAGTCGGCTGCTTTGCCCGGAGGCGCGGTTCAGAGGCTGGCCCGCGGGTGTTCCTTTGCTTTTCATCATTCTCAACCTTTACAGCGCCTCCATTGGAGGTGATGATGCAACATTGACCTCTGCCGCACTCCGTCTTTTGTCCTCTTTTGTAACACGATTAAGTGGGATCACACAATCAGCCCAAGAGACATGTTTGGTGGACAGCGGTTGAATTATGTTGCCATAAAAAAAAAAAAAAAAGCAGCACTGATTTTTCTTCATATCAAATCAGGCATCTGCTATGGAGTCTCTAAAGTAAGTTTCTGACTCGATAAGCAATATTTGCTTACTGGCTGATAAAATAAGTGCCAGAGTGCTGTTAGAGAGATAAGGCAAACCCCAAAAACGATGTTGTAACACGAGCAGTAAAATCAATAATAAGCCATAATGCATCTATTGTCACAATGGTGCTAGCTTAGCGATTCCTCGCGCGGGTCCGCACGTAAGAGATAACGTATGATCTGTTCCTCTTGAGAATTGTGTATCAGCGTTAAAAAAAAAATGATAAAAGTTGTACACGTGTGAAGATTGTCATCTGTGGATTTGCTCTGAATTTATTGTTTGGTTCATTGTGCTTTATACAAATGCGAGACTAATGGGGGATTTCTCCTTTTGATTTGCGAGGCTAGTAAAAAGACATTACCTGAGTATAATGAGACATTATTTGGAGCCTTATTAAGCGCACATTCACAAATCCCAGAGGAGTCGCTCGAAATTGTGTTTGTAAGGATTAGCTTGGCCAGTACGTACTTCTGAATATCTTTTAAAAACAATTTGGTAGGAGTGGTTGACCTTCAAATTTGACCTCAGCCGCCATCTTTGTTTGTCAATCACGGTATAGTTGAAGAGAATCCGGAAAAGAGATAGCTTCCTCTGTTTGGACCATGTTTTTATTTTATAGGAAAGGCAAGAGTGCAAAGTGCATTCTCGAGTTCCCAATTAGATCTCCCGGATGCGAGACAATTGTCCACTCAATGAGATGTGCAGCGCCATTTTGAGCGGCAGAAATGAGGGCAATCTCGGGTTGTTTCCACCCACAAAGAACGTTATGAATGCTTGGAGCATCTCGCCGACAATTTATGGAAAACGTGGACGGGAACGCTGATGTGTTTTCTGTATTTCCAACGTGCTCGCCAATGTGGCTTCTTATTGCGTTGTTGGTGTGATAACCGCTGAGGCGGTCATCATGAAGGACATAACTTGTGCTAAACCTTCTCAAGACATTTTTGGAAAATAACCACAGATACGGTTCTGAGCCTTTTCAAGTCATTGCCGAGTCGAAAAAAGATTGACAGTTTATCGCATCCACGGCCTTTCCTCAATGTGTTATTTCAGGCAAATAAACAGTCGATTGGTGGAAAAGAAAGCAATCAGATCCCTTTTAAAAGCGCAATGACATAAATCTGGAGCACACTCGAGCGGTAATGTTACTTGTGACGGGACAAAGAGCAGCAAATAGGTCAGCCGCTCGTCGGCTATTGGAAAATCGCGGATGAAATGAGCCAGAGAAAATAAGAAAATGTACTCTTTTTCTGGTATGGGTCATTTTTCGGCTTCTCGTTTAATTCAGCCGCACTGACGCGTAGTACGTCCGACTCATCTTAATCACGCAAAACCAAAGTCTTATGACGTGTAATGAGCCAATCAAAGTGCTGAATGACAAGAATACCGACTTGTGACACTAGAGGAGGGCGCACGAGGGAGACGGCCGCTTGTCGTCGATTGTATCGTGAAAGCAAAGCGCTGCCAGAAGCCTCCGATATCAATCAATCAATAAATAAATAAAAATTGATAAAAATAACATTAAACACAAAAAATTAAAAAATTAAAATAATAAAAATACAAAATTTATATTGGAGTTGTTCTCCAATTAATTAAATATTAGAATAAATAAAGAAAGGAAGAAAACTCCCTAAGCTAAGAGAAGAAATTGAGTTCTTTTGATCCCCGCTTTAATATATTCATAGGCTCAAATGCCATGTCTTGACGAAGCGTTTTGCGAGGAGCTTTCTTTTATCACCGCATTAGTCGACATCATGATGAGCGCACATCTACCCATGTGGGAGGGTTTTTTTTTTTAGCAGACCACCTGCCGCAGTCTAATTCTTACATGGAAATTATATATTTCCCGATAGCAGCGGCATACACATCTGCTTAAGCAAACTCATCAATTTATTTACTCCAGAGTTACTTTTTCTGCTTATGTACAAAGTGGACGTAGCCAAAGGGAATTCTAACATGTACCTTATATGGATAAAAATGTTTTTTATTAGCTCGAAATACCACAAATTATTTTATGCAAAAGTGCCAAAAAATGTCACCAAATGGAAGTGAAAAAAGAAGCTTTAGCATAACTTTATTTCTGTATTTTGTGACTGGAGACACAGGCCCATTGTAGCTTTAAGTCGTGATCAAATTCTGAAGAATGAACATTTCCTTTGCGAGAAGCTCTTCACAATAAAACAATTACGCAAACCACTTTCAGTGGAAGACAAATAACTTGAAATATTGAGTTCATTAATTTACAGCCGGAGTGCGAACGAGAGCAGCAGTAGCAAACAAGATAAACGAGATGTATCTCAGTGATTCGGTTATAGAAGCCGCAAAATAGAAGTGACGACATATTTCCAATTCATTTTGCTTTGTGCAGCTGTGGATAGGGAAGAAGCTTCTCAGCATGGCCTACCTGCGAGCATTGGTTACATATTTCAAGGTCACATGTGACCACTAAAAGCAGGCCATGGAGTTAAATTAAATCAATGAGCTGCAGGCTAATGGAAGACGATTTTTCAGAAGTAGTATTAATAAGGTCCTTCCTTTGGCACCTTTTATATCCGACCAGTGCTGAGCTTCTTTTATTTTTGGACACATTAGCATTTTTTTTTTTTCCTGCCAGTAAGTGCATCGTAATGGTACCTTGAGATACGAATGGCCCAACTTTTGAGTTTCATTTAGTTCATAGATAATAAGGGAAAAGTTAGTATCGAGTTAGCCATGTGTAAAAATGATTTGTAAGAACCGAGTTGGGAGCATGAGTGCAAGCTCATATGTTTGAGATAGATATGAAGAGAGAAAATTGTCTTTGCTGTAAGAACCAAACTAAGGGAAATAAATGTTGCACGGTCTGAACGAGACTTTGGCGAGGCGATGAAGCCAGCCGTGAAATAAGGCCTTTAAGAGCCGTTATGCACAATGCCGCTGCTCACATATGCACGTACTCTAAACACACAAAAAAGCAACGAATGGCACATCACAATACATCTGCAGATAAAAGGAGAGTCTTGACGCGGGGAAACAATGACAAACGATCTTACGCTATTGAGAAAAAGGCGTCGTTAAATGACGGGAAAAAAAATCATCACGGACTCTACTAGATTTCAAAACATTTAGTGGTAATGTATATCTTTTGTGTGCTATTTCTCATTGTGTCACTTTTAATGTAAAGTAACTGCTTTCACTAAGCAGATAGGCGAAACGTGCCTCAGTACTTTTTTTTTTTTCCTGGAACCAATTGGTCCAATCAACTCCATGCCCTGGGTGACTTGCAGCAAATCAATATTATGCATCAATTTGAATTGGCTCACATATTTTCCTTTAATGTGTGCTTCATAAGCATGGAAAGTGTTTATACATTTGTGCAAGCGGCGACGCGATCAATTTTATATAATTACATTTTTCATTATGTTCCCTTTGTTTTGGTCCTGTGTGGTATTGTCCCTGCCGCCTTGTTAGCCTTTTTTGTTTTTTTTATTAATTCATTCCTCAGTGACTTTTCAACTACAGAATTATTGAGCAATTATTTCTACTATATTTCGCTTTTAAGTTTAAAGGGGACAGATGTTAGCAACTTAGCTTCTACAACAGCCCAAAAGCTACATATTAAACTATACAGGTATGTAATAAAGTGTAAAAACATATTTTCTGACTCGGGAAAAATGTTTTAAAATAGAGTGGAAGAATGTTAACGGGGTTTTCACTAGCTATTCTGTTGTGTTTATTTGGCGCAGAAGAAAAAAAAAAAACAGAAAAAAAATAAATATGTAACAGCCAAGAGATGCCAAGGCAAAAACTGCTGTATCTAGGCCAGAGATTGCCAGCAGGGTCCATCCAAAAACTCTACTTCAAAGAGCAACTAGTGGTCCTTTTGCTCAAATTGCCCTCTGATTTCAACACAAACAGTCATCGCCGCTCTCAATTTGGGCAAGGGCAATTTTCGAAAAGGCCACATAAAAAAAAAAGACAGCCTGTGTGTGCTAATACGAGAAGACTTGAGTTTCCCCTTGGCCAAAAGGTTGCTTCGAAATCTCGCAAAAGCATCTCGCTGATAAACTGAAAAGTACAAGGAAAGACCAGTCAAGTTGAAAGGGTATCACCAGCGCACTTTGTATTTTGAACAGCAAATAGAAAATACTGAATAGTCTCCATTGCTGTCCTTGTACTGCTGCTGTGATATAAATCTATCCTTTTATTTTCATATCTGAGTGATGTAAACATTGTTTGGATAAAATACATATGAGGGTGTCTTCCTTCGAGACAATCAAGTTGCTTCCATTCATCCAATATGGGACAGCGCTCTTCCATGCCCCCCCCCCCCCCCCCCTCCAGAATATCACGGCAAATTTGCAAGAATACATTATTCATTTCCTATCCCGACTGACAAGTGCTCCTTGCGTTTCATCTTTGTTTCATTTTTCATTTTTCATTTCCTGCAGTGCACCTGAGACACAAATACTTTTTTCCATGCGTGTGCGATTCCGACCTTTTCCAATACAGCTCTCCAAACAGAAGCTGCACTCATGGACTCAATGTTATGTACCCAGTGATGCTATACTTGGACTACAAAAGAAATCAATGAAATAAAATAAAAAAAAGTTTTTCATCATTTCTGACTTTTACAAGAGAGTGTGCCACAAATAAAATAATATTTTTGTTATTAAAAGATAAATAAAAAATTGATAATAACTAAATAATAATTAACTTGTTTTGCTCCAATTTATGCTACAAAGTGTACAAGACAAAAAGATTACTAACAATTATAATTTTGCTAAAAAAATAATTAAAAAAAATAATGAAATAAAAATAAAAAGAAATAGTCATAAATAATTATTGTTTTTATTAATTTTTTGCTTTTGTCTCCAATTTATGCTACAAAGAGTACAAGACAAAAGACAGACTGCTAACAACGATAATTTTGCTAATTCACTTTCCCTCCATTTTAATGAGTCGGAGCCAAACCATTCAGGTTTTTGTTTGCTAAACACGGATGTTGTTAATCAACTCGCGCTCCTTATTGATGTTAGTCCCCTTCAATTATTTTAGCAGAACATTTAAATGAAAAGATGATTGCAACATGCAGAATTTTGACAAGCGTGACATGTTTTCATTGAAACGCAAACAACACAGTGCCTATGTAGCGAGTTAGCTTGTTTTGTTTACTGGAGGTTGCCCTATGCTAATGCTGTGATATTATTTGCGAGGGAAATTAATTTATTGAGGAGGAGAAGCAAAGGGGTAGGCTGATTTAAAAAAAAAAAAAAGGATGATATATATTATGTATATAATTTCCAATTAAAATAGCAAGTGTCCATAATATTTCCCCTTCGTCCCATTATACAGATGATGAAATGAAATGTGACGACGAGTTGAGACACTTAGGTCAGTAAAAATACTTCTCTTCAGTGTATATTGATTAATTCCAAATTGGGAACTCTTAAGAAGCCCAAAGCTCGCATGGGAATTGTGTCAGGGACTTATTATGAGCACGAAATGTATTATGCAACGATTGGATGGATCATTTGCATATATGTACTGACAATTGCTAAATTCAAACCTCTTTTTATGGTTAAATTGAAATTATTCATCGGAGGAGGTCGTGTGTTTTCAATAAAGCTCCCTCTTTCCCCTTTTTTTTGGGGGGAAATTGCAAGTCATGTCTGGGAATACATAAGAAATGTCACACCTCGATTGAAAAGATTATGTCAAGGAATAAGCCCCGTGTAATTAAAGCGCTGGCTGGAGACTTCGATGAATACAGCGCCAGTCAGCGAAGTGAAAATCGTTCATTCCTAATCATTTTTAAGAGTGCATGTTGAGTGTCTGTTTTGTTGCTTTCTTTTTTTTTTTGCCACATTGCAAAACTACTTTTCTTTTGTGTTTTGGTAGGATAACTTTCATCCTAACATTTTTTGCACTTTACCGGCCACTCAAGGACAGCATACTTTTCTTTTTCTTTTTTTGGAGGAGGAAGCAGCCACTCCATCTCCTCACATAACTCGACAGACTAATCTACGCGTCGTACCGATTTGACAGGAATGACGAGTGCACGTTTCTAAAGACGCGCTCAATATTACGGCAGCCGGAAAAACGGCCTGCCGGAGTCACTCTGACTGGCTTAGAAATATATTTTCACATTTTAAATTATGTGGAGTATTATGCTATACAAACTCGAGGTTCAGTGGGAAACAAACTAAAATTCGTCACATTGTGTCGGCATTTACCGCTACCTCGGGGTTGGGGAAAATCCAGCTATCTTAACACAACACAAACAAACCAGTCAATCAAAATAAACACTCCTGCCCTCATGTTCCTGAGTTTGGCAGCGGTAATCGTAAATCTGCGTAGACCTTTAATCGGATCTGCTGCAACCATCCACGGGCTTCTTTGTCCTTTCACACTTTGCTGGGAATTATAAAAGTTGTTTGAGCGTAGCCCTGTTTACTAATAAATAAACAAAACATTACTTCTTTGGCAATAATAAAAGGTAATAATCTCGCTCCACGCCCGTTCCCATCACGGGAAATGAAAGGGACATCAATCGCTCCCTCTGAGGGCTCTTAAAAAGCGTCCCCTTTCCTGCTAGGATATTCATTTGCTTTGAGAGGGTGTTAAGTGGAAATGAGGCCAGCTTTGGTCTGTAGGCCAAACTCTTAAAGAAGAAAAATGATGACCTGGCCAAAGAACTCATTAGACAGCTGCAATTGGGAAATGGTATAGCCCAAAAAAAAAGAAAGGATGGAGATAAAACCTATTCATAATTAAATCGTCGCTAAGGTTAGTTTGATTAAAGTCGTTTGAAAAAAATTGCAATAAGTTTACGCTAGGAGACCTTCAATAAAATTACTGCGGCTTACTGAGAAATTGTGACCGTCCGTCTCTTTTGTGGATTGGATATGTTTGTTTTGAACTAAAATGTGATTAAAAACATTCAAATGTGTGTAATTGATTAATGGAATCTGTTATACAGATTAAAAAAACACTAACCAGGCATAACTTCTGCCTCAAGTGTATCACTCAGTGAGGGTATTCAGTGCTGCATCCTATGAATTAATGATGTCTGGAAGCAGATTGCAAAAGCAACAAGATGGAGTGAGCAGATTACTGCGGAGAAACAACCGACTTTTGGACAGAAAGGAGATTAGCCCGGGACATTAGAAGAAGCTCATCCTCAGAGACAAACTGAGAGAAGTAGAGCCAGAATGAGGAGAGGGGAGGGGTGGGTAGCAAGTTTCATCTTTTTTTGGTTTGTTTTAGTGGCGAGACAATCAAGGAACTCACATGATTACAAGTATCTCATTGAAAAACATGAATTTTCTTAAGTGTGCAGCCAAAGGCTTCAATCATAACAACGTAGCATTTGAGTGAGGTTGTAATGAGTTTTTTTTTTATTTCACATCTGGTTGATGAATCTCATCTGGAAGGGTGTGGGAATGATATAAGTAGGAAAGTACGGTATTTCTTCTATCACCAAAGATGGAGCTCGAAAATCTAATCAATTTTCCGCCTCCTTTGAAAAGATGCGGAATATTCACTCAGATTAACCTGCACGGTTTTGGACGAGTAAGGCTGAGGGAAGACAATGACTAGGAGCTCACAACAGATGGACTTGAGCACGGGGGAAAAAAAACACAAAAGCCTCTGGCAATGTTCACAGCTTTTCAGCATAAAATTGACACTGCTCAGATGGCCTTGAGGCTATCAGACACATACACAGAAACTATGAAACAAAACTCGACAGCACTTTAACCCTTTGCTTTCCTCCTGTATTAAATACAATACTTTATACAATGTATTGTGAGTGTAATTTATATCTCAAATCATCACTCCCTATTGAAATGAATGGAAATGTTTTAATCGGTTCAAAGCTCCACAAAAATGGGAGGCCTGTAATGCGTCATCATTACAAAATCCCTGCAAAAGGGACAAATAAGACTTCTTTTGTAACCGTGATATGTATCACCCTCCCGCTCTAATTGATTTTCTCTCTTTGGAGAATGGGGGAAAAAAAAGTAATATACAAAATCCAATAGATGCCAAAGGTGTTGTTTTGACAGTGCGAGGAAGAAGGAGAGAACAAGTTGGCGTCTCATGACATGAGATGATAAATGTGTGGCAGAGGTGGAAATGGCTTCCACCTGATTTGATATGGAACTCTGCCTGTTCCTCTTCATATCAAAGTCACAGTAACATATTCATTGGGGCTGTCAGACACGCTGCTTTATGAGCTCCCCCCTCCCCTTCCCCCCAACAGTCTTATCTCAAAAAGCCCACAAGCAACTTTTGGCATATTCGTACAGTTCATGCTGAGCGCTGGATAGCATGCACAAGCGGGGGGAGGGGGTCCAAGTCACAGAAGAGCTGAGCTAAGGCACTTGTTATATAAAAACATAACAGGTTTATCAAACGTGCTTGGGAAATCCACTGCCAAATTGTTATACATTATATTCTTTGTATATTTTTTTTTTTGCTAACCTTGAAAATGAAGACATTGGTTCACAGTGAACCACAACTGCAAGAGAGATACAAAGAGACTGGAGGAGTCACAGAAAGTGCAGTCTATATAAACTGTGTGGGGGGGCGTCCACTTAAATGTACTTTAGGGTCATATTAAATTAACATATAGTCCCTATCAGCCCATAATCAAAACAGTAATGCAACTCTGCCCACTGGAAAAAAAAATAGCAGCAAAATCCTCCTTTTCCCCAAAGCAAAGCTGTCCCAAATAAAAGTGGTCTGAAGCGGACCAAATCAAATACACACTCGACTACACAATTTCCCCGCTTGTGCATGGAAAGTCGGCCGAGGGTAAGCAGCTCGGGGTGATATAGGGAGGCTGGAGAAACCCCAGCTGACCTGGACTTTGCTGCATTATGAATCTTTTATGAACTCACCTCTGCAATCGGCTACAAAGAGACAGACAAAAAAGAATCTCTTATTTACTCATTACTGAATTATTTGCAAAGATGTAAACATACCTCAAGCCCTAGTAACACGATGTTAAGCTGGATCGCAATTGGGATGCTTTTCATCCCTCAGAGGAGGTGTGTTGTTCAATTATACTCCAGGAACTAGTTGGGCGACCTTGGCTAACCTAGTTTAACTTGAAATAAAGAACAGAGACTTTTTCTGTGTGCTGCCAAAGAGTATGGCACATGACAGGCAATTACGCTTTGCGATGTCAGTCTGTTGAGGGGTCACCATTGTTGTCTCCTGTCCATTTTTGATAGACGTCTCTTTAGAGTTCCACCTCGGGATTATTAGCAACTGGAACAGAAACTCAATATGGGCTGGAATGGGGAAAAAAAAGAATGCAACTATGGCCGGAGAAGGTAATGTGCGTTCAAAGATGACTTTTTAAGAGTGATTTGTTCATGCCAATGTCTTTTGAATCCAATTTACATGCAGAGCACATCCATTCCCAGTTAGCCCCATGCAAGCCTTTCGTGACATTTCAAAGTGGATGATGAAATCTTGAGTGACAGCAGAACACTGAATTCAAAGGACATTTAAGGTGAGTTTAAAAAAAAAAAATGCTGTTTTTTCCAAATATGAACCAGCGTTTTATGAATGTGGCATTCTTTTTTGTCGATCTTTGTCTCGGTAACAGCAGCCCATTTTTCGGTTCCCTACTGGCCGCTGGATCGGATCTCGTCTCGGCGATAAAGAGCAGAGAGAATTTGCAAAATAAAACAGGGGGGGAGCTTTTGTCCCCCGGGTCCCAATTAAAACTTCCTTTGGCGAATTGAAGGCTTTTTATCCCCACCCACCACCACCACATTGCCTAATAAACTACAGGAAAGAAATAACAAAAGCCAGCTATCAGAAGTTACAAGCCAAGTGGAAGTGGACAGTTTCGGCCGGAAGACGTGGAGTGCAAATAAGCTATTAGTCACGCATCAGTCCGAGAATTATGGAATAATTTTAAATGTTCAAATGATGTCTTTAACACTGGCCGCTTATTTGCATGAACCCCCCGGGGGATTGTGTGGCTTGAAGAGCCGTAACTTGAGAAGGGAAAATACTTTTTAAACCTACATTTAAAAAAAAAAAAAAAATAGTTAAGCTACTTAGGTTGAACCGGTTAGTTGACTTTACGTTTAGAGCTAATCGCTAATCACATGTTTTGGGCATCTCGTTTTCCTTTGAGCTGACACATTGACAGATTGCCATATTTCAAACCGAGTCAAAAATATTTGATCCAGTTGGGAATTGAAGGCAACACATGCATAGATATTTATATTCACCCTCTGAATCCAGGGAAGAAAATTTAGCTGACTGATGTTGTGCCGCTGCACTTGTCTATATTTGGCCATGCACACGGCCCACTTGTTCTTCTTTAGGCATACACTTCAAGTACAGTTCAAGCTCAAAATTCCCACTTTGATGAAAGCCACGTGATTAGTTATGCTCGCGGCAGAGCAGCGACGCTTTCTTCTATCTCTGCAAGCCAACATCTCAGTTTGTTGCGCCTAAGATTATAAAGTTTCCATCTGGACCAGAGCATCAGATTCAATTACAGAGTAACAAAGCCCAAAGCAGCACAAAATCCCATAACGTTCAATAACAGAATATGATTTAGCGTTTATAAGATAGTAGAATCGGCTTGTGTGCGACTTTAATTAAAAACGTTCTCCGGTCACTTTGGAACTGTCTGTCAGTCAGATTTATTTCCTTTTGTATTATTTGTTGCAGTCAACGGAGTCAAATCGATAACTGGTGTTTTGTTATTCATGGCAGGTGAAGAAAATAATTTCGCCCCATTGAACCTTCCCAAACAGGATTGATTAGGTTGCATAAACACATTTACACGCTGGATGCTTCCATGTCGAATTGCCATTCAAAACCAGAATCGTTTGACTGAACGGACCGAGTGAACCAATTAAAAGTATCACAGATGAACTGGATTTTTTTTATATAAGATGCAATGACGACCACAAAGAGAGAATCACCGAGACGTATTTCTCCAAACATCACTCCAGCAACGGTGGGGCAACACTCCATCAGTTTGAGACTGGCATATTAACGACACTGATCCGCTGCTATTTCACTCTTGCGCTGATAAGCCTCGCCATTGCTTCACATCAATGAAATCAGGGGCTATATCTCGCCTTGACGGGAACACGGGCATATTGTGAAATATAGAGGCAGGCATGCAAGCTGGGTCTGCAACAAAACGATAATAAATTGGTGGAGGTGTTGCGGCTAGGTGACAGACTGGATCAGATAATGCTGAAAGCATCCCTAACTGGATTCAAACATGGCCTGATGCACAAGTAGATTTTGTTTTCAACTTTTACTGCTACAGTATTTTCCGGACTACAAGGCGCACCGGACTATAAGGCGCACCTTCAATGAATGGCCCATTTTAAAACTTTGGCCTTACATAAAGGCGCACCATTAATGCATCATGTCAGATTTTTAATCCAAATCAAATCATTCTCCATTTTATCTTTTTTATTTCAACTTCAGACGCAACAAATTGCTTTATAATCACAAAATAATGATCCATCGTCTTTTTGATTCATGATTCATAGTCTTCAGCGGGCCACTTAGGATTGATTTCATGACACAATGCTTTGGGCCAGTTTAAATTTCGGAATTTGGTCCATATATAAGGCGCACCGGACTATAAATCGTCTTTTGAGAAAATGTTTGGTTTTTAGGTGCGCTTTATAGTCCGGAAAATACGGTAATTTAATGGCCACTATGTTGTGTATGTATGATGAATAAATAAATGATGATAAATAAATTGATGAATAACTAGTTTTGAAATCAGGGATTAGTAAAAACTGTTCAAATATTCTAAAGAGATGAGTGGTAATATATATTCCGGGCCACATAAAATGATGTGGCGAGCCGTATCTGGACCTCCGGGCCTTAAGTTTGACACCTATGCCATAGTAGGAAGAGGTGAATGGGAAAACCCAATTTGTGCTTTTAATGTTGTAATATTCTGAGCTGGAAGTGAAAATTCAACGCATGCTCCCTCGAGCTGCTCATTTGGCACTCGTCTGCTTGCGCGTAATTACAGTCGTGAGAGCGACAGCCACACGGTGCCTTTTTGGTTTGTGGAAGGTATTACAAAAGGCATTGTGTGACTCAGGCTTCTGAAACCTGTCGCTTAACATTAATTCACTTTCGTTCCTGCTTGACTTGTGATGGGACTGGCTGTCCCATGGGGAAGAGCTGTAAAGAGGAGAATATTGTTACTCCAGAAGTGGCAAAAGTACTCAGGCTATGTACTTAAATAGATACTTTACCGTATTTTCCGGACTATAAGGCGCACCTAAAAACCTAAAATTTTCTCAAAAGCCGACAGTGCACCTTATAGTCCGGTGCGCCTTATATATGGACCAAATTCCTAAATTTAAACTGTCCCGAAGCATTGTGTCATGAAATCAATCCTAAGTGGCCCGCTGAAGACTATGAATCATGAATCAAAAAGACTATGGATCATTATTTTGTGATTATAAAGTAATTTGTTGCATCTGAAGTTGAAATAGAAAAGATAAAATGGAGAATGATTTGATTTGGATTAAAAATCTGACATGATGCATTAATGCGCCTTATAGTCCGGTGCTCCTTACATAAGGACAAAGTTTTCAAATGGGCCATTCATTGAAGGTGCGCCTTATAGTCCAGAAAATACGGTAGTTAAAAAAAAAAAAAAAAAAAAGAGTCTGGCCAAGGTGAAGCCGTTGAGTGGCCTGGAGAGAGATTCTGATGATGTCCAAGATGCTAGTCCGTTCACTGTCGTTTTCTGAAAGCCTGAGGTTGACCTCCTTGACTCCCAAACATTCAGCTAACAACCAACACAATCGGACCACCGAGCCGGATTTAGCAACATCATTATACTCTGCACACTTGTGTGAACACAAAGCCCCGCAGGCTTGCGATTCCTGATTTGCTACCCCGCTCGGGTTTATTTTCTACATCCCGCCTTTGTTTAGGACGGAAATTGCCTCCGAGATGCTCGCGGCCCCCTCGTATTACAGCCGAGGTGCTCTCTCTCCTCGAACGCACCTGAGGAGACACACGAGCATGAGTGCATATGCATGAAGTCCCTGATTTCCTCAACCTCTCGTTTCCTCGCCATTTCCTGCGCAGATGCTTCCATTACCTACACCAACAGAAAACCTGTTAGACATCCTGAGAGAGGTGTCTTGTTTGCCTGCACGGGGAACGCTCAGCATACTAACGAGGGCTCACACGGTGTCTCGGTATATGTGCTCCGCCACAGAAATGGGCTTCAATTATACATGCGTGTCAAACCTCAGCGAGCTTTGCGGGGAAGACAGTGAGAGAAAACAAACCATCAGAGGTCGGAGTTCGGCTTTGTAGTACGAGATGTCAATTACTTTTGTCGTCTCAAGTGTCCTCTGCTGATTCCACTTGTTGAGTTTGTGTGTAATGCTGTTGGTGAAGTTTGTTTGGTTGTCCTAATTAAATACTGTAATTATTTTATTGGATTCAGTATTGTTAGATTCTCTAAAATGACTTTCAATTAAATTCGCCATGCAAGGAAGGCGAGAAATCCCTTTCCGGTTTCAACTTCCATGTAACAATGAACAGTGAAAGTCTTTAATGCATGGATTGCGAAAGTCCCCGCCGCACAGCAGTGCGCCATAAACATATCCGAGCGCGTCGACACCACTTTGATCTGCCCACAATAGTCGAGTACTTTAGGGATAATGGTAAGATCACCTCTTCATCCCCCTCTCATCCACTCGGCATATCACTCTGGCAGAAGTCAATGAGCGAAGAATTGTGCAGAGAATCGATAGTAAGAAAGGGCAGCCCTGAAAGGAAAGCATGTGTGAGCCAATGGTCTGACCATTACTTGAATTACACCGTTCGATGCAAAATCAAAGGCTACATACTGAGGACATTATCCTTCATGAGACACGTTGGTAAGACGACGTTTTGATGAGCGGTTTGAACCCGGCGACGGACATGGCGCTCCAAAGGGATCAGCTGTTTGCCATTCAGTATTCTATGAGGTCTTCTGGGAACTTTCTAACCATTTTCTATTACACAATTCAGGTCACAGGTGATAAAAGATAAGGAAAAAGACAAAACTCACAGGGGATGAGGATTGATCCCTGAGGAACACCCAGAAAGATTTGTAATTGCCTATACCAAAAGATGCCACCATACTATTTTACTGTAAGTCAGGTTTACATATTAAAAGTATATGTGCCGTCCTGTATGTGCTATGTTATGTGTTATTGTACATTAGCTTTTAGCATTAAGCTAGCAGGCAAACATACAACACACAACATACAGCTCTCGTATTTCAAATTGTTCTAGAGGAAATTCAAAGCAAAAAATATGGCTAACCGATGGCTTGATGTGATATTTTCCCATTATAATTCCAAGTTTAAAGTTCAGGTTGGCTTTGAATATTTTGTGTACAATTTAATGGCCATCCACATAGTGCAGCTGCCATGAAGATCACATTATCTATCCATCTGTGCTGTGAGGCTTGGCAATTTTTTTATTCCGCAATTCCAGTGGCAATGTATTCATTTTTGAAACCTGATAGTGGCTTTTTCCACCAGCTGCAGCTCCCCTTTTAGTTAATGATAGTTATTTCTGTGCGGATAAATGCATCCAGCACTTGTTTTATAAACATGCGGCGTGGGTCAAAAGTGACATTTTAAGGTACAAACATAAATGCTGCCCTCTACTTTACATTGTATATTTCAGCAATTTTGTTTTACACCTGTCACAGGTGTCCAATTGGTTCCTGCCGATCATGTGCCTGTGCTTTTCTACTTGTAGAACATAATTTTTCTTTTCTCTAGATCACAGGTGTCAAACTCAAGGCCCGGGGGCCAGATACGGCCCGCCACATCATTTTATGTGGCCCGCGAAGACAAATTGTGCATCAAATTCGTGTGTCATTACTAAAATTGCAAATTGTCTTCACTTTTAATTTTTTTTTTTAAATACACCACCGCTCTAGATGCATTTTAGGGATTCTGAAATCATAAGCAGAAGCAGTGACTTAATCCACCTCTTAATGTCCCTATCACGTCAATTTGAGCTCTGATTACCGTAAATTCCGGACTATAAACCGCACCGGGGATATTTTAGTTTTTTTCTTATATAAGCCGCACCGGACTATAAGCCGCACGTGCACACACGTTTTTTTTACAAAGAAAGACCGTTCACAGAAAGCCTTTTTAAAGTTTTAATAACATACTTTAACATGTCTTTCTAAACATTGCCTGTGACGAAGGGTTTAGAGCCCTTTGACGCAGGTCACCTAGCGTGCATTCCTACTAAAGCTCATAATAGTCACAAGCAACACAGCCAGAATAAGCAGCAGCCATAGTAGTGTTTCAAAATAGTATTTTTGTTGTTTTTTTCTTCAAGATACCGCAGTGTATAAAAGTGATCAAGTCATCACAAAAATCACGAAAAGAAATCCTTATATAAGCCGCACCTGACTATAAACCGCAGGGTTCAATATTTTGGAAAAAAGGCGCGGCTTATAGTCCGGAATTTACGGTAGTTAAATAAATAGCCCAAATGCTAATACAGTTCAATGTCCCAGTACTACTACTGTAATGCAGTAATGATGAAAACATTTAAAATTCCAACTGCATGAAGGTGCCAAGACACAGTCAAAAAATACAGATGCATTTTTTCCCCAGTCTTTCTTCTGCACTGAATTCCAAAGAAGGAACAATTGGACGCTAACTACTTTGAGCACACTGCGTATGTATGTGCGTACTCAGGATCGCCTGACTTGCTTGCAAATTTGTCATTTCCAAAGCTAATCAGGTACGTGCTCAAGTGGAGAACACGCTGCAGCGCATCTCAGGCACCGATGCGCACTTTGACTTAGTAAAAGTCGCACGTGGAGGCGAAGGGAATTTAAACATATTCTAGGTCTTCTGGCAAATCATGACCTGAATTGACAAGAAGGAGAAAAGCTCAAACAGCCAATTAGCACGGGTGCTTGTTAAGACAGCCATTTAACACATTGTGTGTCAACGTGGCTTGGCCTTTCACAGCTGCTTTGGGGCTATTGATATGAATGCAGATCTGTGCACCAAGCGAGAAACAACGCCCCCCCCCCCTCCCCTTCATCATTTATGAAGTCCTACGCAGAAAACATGAGGCTCAACTTAAGCACAAATAAAATCTGCTTGGGTTGCCATCGGAACAGACCAACCCACAATCTGCGGGAGAGCAGATCATTTGCAAACAACTCCCACATGCTTTAAAAACATTTAATAAACTTGGCAGAAGACACTTTTTGAAGTGTTGAAATGTCTGTTCTCATTCTCTCACTTCTTCAAATAAGACGCAAAGGGGCCCTGCGTCAAGCTGCTTGTCAGTTCTCCACTTTCACTTGAAGTTCACTGACATATAAATCAGCGTATATTTTCACAAATATTCACTCAAACATGATTTTATCAAATAAAGTAAGAAACATGATGACTGATGGAGTAGCAGGGAGGAAGTTCTTGAGACAGCAAAATGGAACGGCAAGTGAGATATCGGAGGTGAGAGGGCAACTATGTGAGCGGCAAATCCACAACAAAAACGGGGAAGCTGAGGAAGCAGCAGCTGGAAGTTGGAAGATGAGAGCATCGCTGATAAGCAAAAAGCTGGATAAAGATGGTGAGGAGAAAAAGAAGGTAGGTGAAAAGTGGAGAGGATATCCAAGGAGATAAGTCACAGGGGATTCGTCGCGGAAGACAAACTAGTCCAGGGAGGGAGGCGATGAGATGCCCCATGGAAGGATGACACATCTTTTTCTCCAGAAAGAGAGGGAGGAAGATGCGAGCGAGGTCAGACAGCTCGCTGATTGACTGGCACCGTGTACGCCTGTCATTCAGCATCCACTCACACTCCAGACGCGAGCTTAGCTTCTTCCGAAGGAACGAAGGGCACGCCGTTCCCTCTCAACACAAGCATGAAAAATCTGCTTCAGTGCACTAATGGTATTTGTACTTCATTCCTTTTCATTACTAGTGATTTCTAAGGAAAGTAGCAAAGTGCCCAACTGAAACAAAAAGAAAATACATTGCTGAGTGAACCTCAGATTTATTCTACTGGGATGCTCCATGAATAAGGCACGCTGAAGTTAAACAAGCCCCAGGTTCTCCTCTAAATGTGTGATTATTAATTACCACGTTGTTGAATCCAAACATCCACAATGCAGTGACAAAGTGTGGCTCGGCAGGCTGGTGGCGTTCAAGATGCTGCCAGACACAATATACTATCAAAACACCCCAGTGCACTTTGGCAAGGCCGATTAGTGAGTTTTTACTGCCCTCCAGTGGTCACAAGAGGTACTCTGGAGTTGTTGGTATCGGCGCCTGTTCATATGGGGTTTTATCCCCATCTAGTGGTCAGAGAGGGGGGCGCTTGTAATGGAAATGTTATTGATTTATTGATTTATTGATTGATTTGATTGATTTATTGAAGAAATCTCGAATAAATCTGTCTCACTCTTTTTTTATTCTACTTTGACCTCACTTACTTCACTGTACTGCATTTGAGGTTGTTGTTGTTGTTATTTTTTGTAGGTGGTACTTGGTGGGAAAAATGTAACTGCTGCTCTAAATTGTCCATAGACAAATAATCAATTAGACCTATGTGCATATGAGTTGGAGCTGTTGGTTCGACAAAATTCACTAAAATGTTTTTTTTTTAATTCTTTTTGAATATCTAAGTTGTTAAATGCTGCAAAACACACGGCTGGGAATGACGTGTAAGCAGCATAGCCTTTGGGGAATCACTGTGGAAATATCTTGTGTGTAGACAATGGATCAGAACAGATTAATTCATGTATGTCTTTTGCATATATTCATTTGCGTATCAAATATTTATGACAATAAGCATATTTGTATTTTTAAATGAGTGCAAGCGCCATCAGATATTTAAGACATACACCTCATTAGAGAAACAGAACCACGAGCCAACATGCATTTTTAAAGTCCACAATGGCAACTCAAGAGTTTTGTGGCCTCCATTAGCTTTGCATGGGGTGCGTTCTTCCTGCTTTCTACTTTGCTCTCATTGGATATTTATTACGTCCAGGCAAAACAATGGAAGGATCCAATTTCACTTAAGTGATTCACAAACTCTTATTTATTGATCATCCATCTATCCCTGTGGCGTCAATTGACTGGCAGAGCAATTCAGTGCACATCCACTAGGTGGCAGAAGATTCAATTAACCTAATGTAGTCCATCATTTAAACTTGACACTTTTGTTTGAGGTTGTGCTGTGAGTAAATACATATTACACATTATACAAGAGTAGCTAATATTAATGCATTTAAAATATAATGGCCTTGCATCTTCAATATCATTTTCTCTATCAGAACAGGTGCTTTGCTCCTAAAAGAAAAGCTTTTATTCCTGCTGTGTTCAATAACGTGATCAAGACAGCATAACATGTTTTTAAAATGCCTGAGTTAAGAAACTCAAATGGACGGCGACTGTTTCAGTGGCTGGAAATGTTTACTGGCAACAGGAAGCTCTTGGGGGCTCCAATCCATTAGCTGCACAGTGCCGCCCCTCGCTCGCATCCCTCAACATGTGACTTGCAACAAATCCAGAAAGCCTTCAAGCATATTCTTGTTTTCGGTCACGGTTGAGATTGTGGCGCCTATTGTGTGATGCCTGATATCAATCTTTAAAAAGTTTCCAGAAACTGCAATTTTGTGCTCATAGCAAAAGAATCAACAATCATTGTGAAATAAGATGTCAGTATCAAAAGAGTAATTCAACTTTAGGTGTTGTTGTTTTTTTTGGGGGGGGGGGGGGATTTTCACGCATCATTCTATAAAGCAATTACTTTGACCTCACGATAACCTCACAATTGAAGCGGTAAACAACACGTCCCAAAAGTTCCAAGGAAAGGCCGGAACATAACATGGATCATGAGTTGAAGTAAGCCGCCGCCAAGAATTACAAAACAGGATAAAAATAAATCCAGTTAACACTCGCTTGCATTAAATTTCTCGTTCAAAGATTGCTCAAATTCTGAACAACTAATTTAATGTGACCTTTGTTGTTCGGAATTTCTTTTTTGTGTGTGCAATGTCGGATGTGAGCAGGAGAGGGAGCCATTCAAATGGATCTGAGTGTTGGCCCAAATCCAAATGATCGGATGTTCTATAGCTGTGAGTCATTTTGCAGCACCACGTCGTCCTGTTATTTGCACGCGGTGCTGACTCACCCTCCAACAAGGGAAGGACACAAACACACGCCCAGTGAGTGTGTGGGACGCGCACAACTTCCGTTACAGATAAGCAAGGGTCATAGATTGTGTTGCAAAAGTGACCTTTGAAAAAGTAACATGTTGCTTTACTCATTGCGTTGAGCTAAAAGTAGTTACACTACTATAGTCTATTTCAATACTTAATTGAAAGTGCACTTTAACAGTGAAGTTTTAAGAGCATGTTTATTTTAATTAAGAACAAAATAAAGGAGTCTTTTTATCACTTAATAAGGCAGTCTGTTTTGGCCTGACGCATTGAACTTAACGGGGGTATTCTCTGCTGTTAGAATTAGTAACCCCCAATAATTTTGCTAGGGGAGGGGGGTAACCTATTACAATTTGCGTGTTGATCGTGGCTGACGTCAGAGCCTCTGACTCAGAGGTATCGGTTTAAACTGGGAATAAATATGGAAAACGTTTTATCATAGATTACCGTATCGTGTTAATATATAGCATTATTTGGCTTTTTTTTATTAGTATTATTTTTTAACAGTTTTGCAGTCTGGTATTACAGTTGTGTGTTTTAGATTGGACTCACGCTAGAACTGGAACGTTTCCTCAGTCGCGTATAAATGAGAAATATTTTTAATGTTCAATACGACGATTTTAGTTGTATGTTTGTGAGTTGTCGTCCGATGACGCAAAACAAACTCGATAATGTGCGCTTTCTGGAACCGACGTCACGGAGCCGGATTCTTTTTACGTCGTACTGACGCCGACATCTCGTGCTACATTTGAGGTCATCGTAAACGCCGATTTACGGAATTGAATATGCGAAAAAACAGCTTGAATTTGCTCTACACAAGCACCCTTCGACTTTAATAAACAGCATTGTATAGCAGCATACGTGTTTCAATAGTTTATTGTGTTGTTTGGATTATCCAGGCTATTTTATCGTTTCACATTCCACATCCACATATTTATTTAATCGGGTGTTTTATCACTCACTAAACGTGGAAACAATCAGAATACATGTGTGTAAGACAGATATATGACCAGAAGATAAAAACAGGTATTGGACAACAGAAAATAACTCGAGCAGTGATTGGATTTCTCTCGCCGGTTCCTGACACACCAACATTTCCGATCGCCATGAAAGTAACCACCAAGCAAGGTTCCTCCCTGAACAACAGACGAAGCTGCCACATTGAAGAGGAACAAAAAGGCAACTTGACAGCGCTTTCTGTACTCGCTCCCCTTTCTCCGGGCTAGTCACTGGATTTCAATGTTCATCCTGCGCTTTGTGAGTATACCAAGTAACGAACGAAAAGTGGCATATATGTCAGCTGCCTTGTAGTTTCGAGCCGCCCTACACATTGACTTGCACGGAGATTAGCATTAGCAGCAGTTAGCTCAAGTAAGTTCAAAGTGTGCACTATGCAGCCACGTTAACCTTAGCGTGTAGCTGTTAGCGGCGATCGCTTGACACGATCGTGTCACCATGCTCTTGTGTTTAATCTGAACGTCTTGCTTAGGATAAAACCGTGCTAAACAGAGTGTTTTTGCACAATCGCTGCGATCATTATTAAGAAATGGGTAAAAAAAATAGTGTCGAGAGTGGAGCTAGCCTGCGAGCTAACGATGCTACATTTCTTGCTATCAGGATCCGGGGCAGTGAAGAGGGCACGTTTACGGTCACGACGAACAGAAATTAACAGTATCCTCAGGGTATTGTTTTTCATCGATGCAAATCTGACACGGTCTCATCATGATGTAATTGTCTAAACAGGATCAAAGCTGTTGGTTCCACTTATTTGAGTCAACAAATGATGAAGATAACGCTAGCCATTAGCTCGGGGGGGGGGGACTAGCCTTTCCTCGTGAACTTAGAATCAGGAGTCTATTGCTTAGATTTGCTTGATATTTCACGTTTCGATGTGCACATGCTGAATTTGGTGTACAGGTGAATGTTTTGTGCTTGTCTGCGATTACGAGCTCGGATAAAATGTGCAGCTAGCTGGCGATCGAGCTAACTGCCTTCCGCCCTTTGTGGCAAATCTTGACCCAGGACATGGTTGACTTATTTCGTGTCATATTTGACACTATATCACGCTTATATGTTAACACGTTGGAGAATCGTAGACCTGGAAGAATGCATGATTATCGTTTCAAGTAGCAAATCTGCAGCCCCCCTAGAAGAAAAGTGCATAAAATTCCAAAGATTAATCGATTGCCATGACACCAGCTTTATCAGATAGAACATTTAAATAGAATTCCGGCGGTGTGAGTAACATTTTCCTGAAAAAAGAATAAAAACATCTATCCCTCTTTAAAACCAGTGAAAATGCACCGCTGGCCAACGGCTTAACTCAAAGACACTCGGGGTCAAATTTTGAGGTGTGCCCTTTTTTGTTGACTGGTATAACAATTCATAAAGTTAGTGAGAAATGGTGTGAAATTAAAAACATGACCCATGTACTTGCTCTTCTAAGAGAAAGTTGTGATAAATATTCTGGCAACCTCACTTAAACCCGATCATTGTCGATGTGCTCTGAAATCTAGTGTCTCCACCTCTTGTGCACTAAGTGTGTCTTTACAATCATGTATAATGGTAGGCATAAAGAACGCGGGCATGTAGCCATGTTGCAGGCTGAGGTGAAAGGAGGAAATGTACTTGGAGAGGAAGTTGACTCGAGCAGCTGTGACACTAAAGGCCCAGCGCATTCCCATGCCTCTCGGTTTTCAGCGTATGACCTTCCAACGGAGTCCCCCTGGTCAGTAATCATTTCTGATGTGTAGCTTATGATACTGGATATGAGCATTGAGGATGGAGAAGAAGAAAAATCCCCAAAAAGGGATGGTGCAGTCTCGGCTCAGTTTAAAGTATACAAATCAACCGCTACTGTTGTTCTGAGACCTTTAAGCCGATGTTCTCACCTTAGGCAATAACAGTTTAACCATCCGAGAGGTACGAGCATATCATTCATCACATCCTGTAACTAAGTGACTGTCGCAGAATGCTTAGTTAGACTGTAACTAACTGCGGATGTGTTTGGGACTTACGCAATGGACATTATGTAATTCAACTAAGAAAACAGTAAAAAAAAAAAATTGAATTTCCAAATTCACTTTGATTCCGTGCTGGAATGCAAAGATTTTAAATCCACCTTTTTGTTCTTTCCGGTAAGCAAAAGGCCGTAGAGAATTAATGGTAGCCATAGCCACCGCGTGCGTTTCATCGGCGCCACGTTGGTTAATGAATCATGCCCTCGTTGGCGCAACCTTCGTTTACGCTCGTTGCCACAGCGCCGCGATAGACTGACCGAGCGGCGCTGGCGCTGTCTGACATACTGGCGGCGACTCTCGATGCTGCTGCTGCTGCTGCACAGCCACCTGCTGACGCTGAAGCGACAGGTAGGGAAAGGCGCTGCAATCTTCTCAAACGCCATTTTTGGCCCGAGCGTTTTTCCAGTGCGATGAGCGCGGCGTGTCGCCGGTGGCCTTTACTTTTCCAGGCAGCGTCGGCGATTCGGAACGACCCTTGCTGAGAAGCGACTGGGTCGTTCCACCAGAACAAAGCCGTATTTTCCCCGTTGCCGTGGCGATGTTTGCCCCCCCCCCCCCACGCTATTCCTCTTCATATCCTCGAGGAGCTTATTTAACGCGCTCAAATGTGCGACTCCTCTCCGCACGACCTCCAGATGACGCCTTTGATAGCGACGCTCGCACAGTCGTCCTTTTCATGAGCTTTTAAAAATTCCCAGATTAATGTGGAAGAGTAACAAGCTGCTGTGAGCCGCCGCTGCCGCCGTGAAAACTTGTGCCGTCGGCGATAAAGTTTGGCTCATGTGAATGTTTCGAAAGCAGCATGCGCTTCACGGGGGATACCTAAATTCCCCACGGACGCATTTGTTACCACCACTGAGATTATTGTTGGTATAGCAACAACCCCCCCCCTCTCCTCCCCATGTGGCTGTCAGAAGGCCAAGTTGGTCTCTAAATGTCAGTAGAAATAAAAAAGCATGTCGCAGCGGGGCTAAGCAACCCTTGAGCAACAATGCAAGCTTAAGAACGTTTCTCAGTCTGACTTGGAAGCCAACTCTTTGGTCTTTCCGTGCAGTCATTCTGGTTTGGAGGTCTGTTAACGTGCGTATGTGTGTGTAAGGAGGGGAGGCAAGTTAATACACAACCGTCCCTTAGTTACATGAAAAGACAAACACGCGCGCTCGCAAGGCTAAAACTTGTTCCTCAAACTTCTTAGAAGTCTCTTTCGAAGCAAGAAAAAAAAAAAGATCCGAAATGCAATGTTTTAAAAGGTTCAAACCTGAATTTGCATTTTTTTTTTCTCGGTAATTTGACTAGCTTGCCTAGGAAATGTAATTCTGTTATCTGGAAATGATTTTGTTGTCATTCTTGGATGAAAGACAAAATTGTGGCAATGTCAACAGGTAGCAGGTGTGGGCACGATGTAGGCCAGAGGTCTCGCAGCCTTTATCTGCGCCGAGCGACTCCAAGGAGAGCCTCACTCATCTCCTCCCCTCTTCATCTACTTACGTGCTGCTTGTCAAAGCCGCCGTTTGGCCTCATTGACTCAGCAAATTAGCTCTTAGTCTGGTCATGCCCGGTGTGGATCCAGACAAAATGGCCCCATTCTTAGAAAACTTTCCTAAATACGTGTTTTGACTCGGCGGTGACCTGCGGCGGCGGGCAACCCCTGCCCTGTGTCACTGTCACCTGCGCGTTTTTTTCTGCCCCCATCAACCCGAGATAAGCGCGGCCTCTTATCGGCCTGCGTGACCTCGTTGGGCTCTCTCACAATCTGATCTCTGTTCTCTTCAGTCACTGTTGAGGCCAGCTGATTTGGGAAACCCTCCACAAATCTGATTGCGTGCCCCCCCCCCCCTCGCTTTCCACTCTCACACACACACACATACAGAATTGGTTGTCCCCTCCCTTAACAGTAAAGCATGTGGTCAGCGCCGAGGGAAGTTCGCCCAAGGGACCTTTCACTGAGCTCAGCTGACCTTTGTCCCAGTTTTATTTTTACTGTATGAGAGCTTGTGTTTTATGGGCATTCATTTATCAGTACCTGCCACCTCTAGAGAATTGGGGGTTAGCCCTTTAGCAATAGCGGTTTTCATTAAAAAATGATTTAAAACGGATAATGCATCTAATGTCGCTTTTGACTATTTTGTTCCTCTAATCAAAGCAGCAGTTTTGCAAAACGTTGAGCGCGAGAGACAAGCCTTAGAAGCGTGGGAGTGGAGCCTCCTCTCGTTTGAAGCTTTGCCCACCCTGTAATCCTCACCTTGTGACTACAGGCCTGTGACACCATGCCGAAGTCCAAGCTTGCAATTCCCGTTCCCACTTAACTAGTGTCATGCAAGTCCCCCCCCCCCCCTTAAATTAAGCAGAGTCCGTCATGGTGGCTGCAGCTTCTTATTATTATTTTACACTAGCACACATTTCAACTCCTTTGTGTGAATAATTTCTAAATCTCGTCTCTCTCCTCTCTCGACAGGCTTTCTGTGTTAACTTGGGCCGTACCTATATGGCGTGTGTGAGCGGGGAATTTTGCCAGGCACAGCACCTCGCCGCCGTGGAGAAGTGAATCGACTGCCCCGCCCCGAAAGACTACGCTGCCCGCAAGCCCCCTTGATTGGCCGTTGTCCTCGGAAGCGTTGACTTTTGGAATCATTTAGAAAATAAAAAAAGCAAGCCCACCTGGATAACGTACGCGTGGTCCTCGCCCCGACTGTCCCCCGCCAATACGCCGACTCTTTGCTTTCTGCTTTCTCTTTGAACAGCCAATCACAAACAGCTCTCCTGAATGGGGTAAAGTGACTCTCGGATAGTCTCTCCATCTTTTTCCTTTTTTTTTTGTTTGGCATTTTGACTGTGTTGTTTTTATTTTGACATCCCGAGGTTTCGTTGGACTCGTTTTTGTCCCTTCCTCCCCCCCCCCCCCCCCCTCGTCCTCTGTGTGCATCACCCTCATCACCTCCTTGTCGTCCCTCCTTTTATTTACTCAGCCGCAAATCTTCCTTTTCTTGACTTTTTTGTTTTTGTTTGTTTGGTAAGAGTTTTGCGTTTGTAATTGTTTATTTCCTTCAAGCCGTCTCGCCAACATGAACCGCCCCGCTGCAGTCGAGATAACCTACGAGTGCATGAGGTTCCTCATCACCCACAATCCCACCAATGCCACCCTTAACAAGTTCACCGAGGTATGTCTGCCGACGCTTTTCTTCACATAAACGCGCTTGTTTACGACTGGTCTGGCATTTTTATTTTGCACCCTGCCAGGAGCTAAAAAAGTTTGCGGTGCACACACTGGTGAGAGTGTGTGAAGCCACCTACGACAAGGCTCCGGTGGAGAAGGAAGGGATTCAGGTTTTGGTAAGAGATGATTCTTAATGACTTTGTTGGAGAATATTTAAACAAATATTATTTTCTGTAAAGGACTGGCCGTTTGATGACGGAGCCCCTCCCCCAACCCACATTGTGGACGACTGGCTGAAGCTGCTCAACACCAAGTTTCGAGAGGAACCCGGCTGCTGCATCGCCGTGCATTGTGTGGCAGGGCTCGGCCGGTGAGTCCATAAAAAGGGGGAGGGGGGGGCTGACATTTGTGGCCTTGCGCTCCAGGCAGGCGGCGATGCCTTTTAATATGGCAACTGCCGTCATGGCGTTTATACTCGCCAGTTGCTACAACAACGTTCAACACGCAGGAGTTATTTTTAGCGGTATTTGTTTTGGCCCCGACATCAGTGAGGCGAGATGTAAATGGCAAGACCAACACGCGAAAGGAGCACGCACCCGCGTTCGTTCGGTGTCTCATCAGCAAGCTCGCTTTTTTTAGCTTCTCAAAGTGGAGTAGTGTCGAGGCTAACCCCCCCCCCCCCCCCCCCCCAAACCATTCGCATGTGATTTGATGGGCGGTCATGAGGTTGTGTTGGCTTAAGTGCGTGCGTGTGGTGCACTTCCTCACTTCCACTAGCAGCAGGGCAGAGAATTTCACACGCGTTTAAAAAAAAAAAAAAAAAAAGACAAAACAAGCCTGAAAATAAAAAAGCACATGATGTGTGCAAGTGAGTACAAATCAGGAAAAAAAAAAAATCTCCTGACCCCCCCCCAAAGGCACATGTAAACCCAATCGGATGTTTGGCCTTTTTGCATTCTGCATCTTGGTTGGGAGCTTGGCTTGTCCTTTTTGGCCGGCTCGGTTGGAACTATCTGACACTGATTACCTTTCTCCTCCACCGCCCTCCATTTTATGATTCTCTTCCCCTTTTTTCGCCGCCCCGCAGCTTTCCATCTCTCCGTTCTCACATTCGGCCTCGAATTCTCCCCTGCGGGAAATTTGCTTCGCCAAGCGTTGAGATTTGAGCCAGCCGTGAAGCTTCTATTTATTTCTTTTCCCCGAGATATTATTCCTCGCCGTTTTTGGCGTAGCGTAAACCCGCTGGCCCAGCAAGGCAACGCGAACCCTCGCAACCCCCTGTTGATTTCCCAGGCCTGTTTCTCAGGTTGAAACAGCCATGCACCAACAAAGCCATGCAAGCCCTGGCATTTAATCTTATCTTCTCCTTCTTGTGTCTCCCCTCACCTTGGTCCACATCCCAGCGCTCCTGTCTTGGTGGCCTTGGCTCTCATCGAGAGCGGGATGAAGTATGAGGATGCCGTGCAGTTCATAAGGCAGTAAGTTGTTGGAGAAATGTCAAAAGGTGGGATCTGGTCTCTAAGCAGTGCTAATTTTTGTTTTGTACCCTTGTCTCCTTCAGGAAGAGGCGCGGGGCCTTCAACTCCAAACAGCTTCTTTACCTCGAGAAATACCGACCGAAAATGCGTCTGCGCTTCAAGGACCCCAACGGCCACAGCTGTTGCGTGCAGTAAAGCCAGCCAAGCCCACCAGCACCTACCTGCCTATGCAGCTCGAGCGGGAGCGTGGAGGGTGAAAATAGAGGAGAGAGAGAGAGAGAGAGGGGGCGCTGTGTGTAATTGTTGTGATGATTCGTAAACATGCTTAATTGAACAGAGAACAAGCGAGTAATCGAATGAAAGGAATTGCAACGGTGGGGGTCCACCAGCCGAACCAGCAAAGCACACAGACGGGGCCCACCTACCGGTTCTACTCTCAACCACGGCCCAAATATAGTCAATCCTGTTTTATTTTATATTATTTTGCTTTTTTTTTTTCCCCCTCCCTCCCCCACCTCATTTCATTGTGGGATATTATACTTCCTCTTTGTGATTTTTTTTTTTTTAATTAAATTTTACACATACAGTGGTGACGAAAGGATGCAATATAAAATCAGATTTTTATTCCTGCAAATTGATTTTATGATTGGAATAGATTAATGTATCTTATAAAATGTTTTTAACCTCTTGTGACTGTCCATGTTGGGATGTTTTTCCTCACTCAGCGCACCAAGAATTGCAGTCATGTTTTTCCCCCGCCTTTTAACTTTTTTGAAGTCACTTTCATTTTAAAGCTTCACAGAGTTTGAGTATGTCTGCGATATTTATTCACATGATCTGTTTCGGAGTTGCAAGAGGGCAAGGACACTGATTTTTTTTTTTTCCCCTCAATCTTTATTTTTCATTCTTTTGAGAGCCATGTCTTTATTTTAGGTTTTTTTTTTTTTTCCTGGAGTGCAATAGTCTGTCCACCTCGCTAAAGCCCACCGAACTGCTGTGACAGCCTGCACACATGCACGTTCACCATTCCACATCAGTTGCGCAACCTCTACAATTGGTACATTTGTTTTTCCTTAATGACCATAGGACTCCCCTTAAGAGGCACACACAGCCTGAAGACCCCCCCCCCCCTCCTAACCTGAAAGGCAAAAAGTGTAAGAATGAAAATGGTCAGGGTTTTTTTTTTTATTCCCATTTTGAAAACATCCCCAATTCGTATTTGTTCTTGAAAGAAAATTAAATAAATTGAATAAAAAGCAGTCATGTCTTCATTGCATAAGTTGTTTGTAAAAGGTGAGGTTGGAATCAGCCAAAAAAACTCTACTTGAACTTTGTTTATTCTTCTACATGTTAGAAGGTAACACCTTACTCTGACATTCAAATTCCATAAACTGTTGAAAAGCAGTCAGATTACTTCACAAAGTAAAGTGTTAGATTACAGAAATGTTTCATATCAATCAAATGATCAATGTATTATTATAACCTTTTGTTTCTACAACATGAATAAGCAACAGACTCTAGGTCCGGGGGCTTTGCAGGGGTGTCGCACTCCAGTCCTGGAGGGCCGCATTCCAACATGTTTTCCAAGATTCCCTCGTTAAGTGCACCTGTGGCAAAAGTTAGGCTCCTGCAGAACGTGAAAATGAACCGATCTTTTCACGCAGGTGTGTTTAACGAGGGTAACTTGGAAAACATATTGGAACGCGGCCCCGAGGACTAGAGCTTGACACCTGTGACCTTTGACCATGATATGTCCCTAATTAAGTGACCTGTTATTAGGTACACTTGAAAATGGCGGTGTACCTAATGGAGTGTCCGTGCAATGCCCTCGTTAAGCGCACCTGCGTGAAAAGTTTTAGCTCCTGCGGAACGTGAAAGGGGCTAAAACTTTTCACGCAGGTGCGCTTAACGAGGGTCACTTGGAAAACATGTTGGAACGCGGCCCCGAGGACTAGAGCTTGACACCTGTGACCTTTGACCATGATATTTCCCTAATAAAGTGGCCTGTGTTAGGTACACTTGAAAATGGCGGTGTACCTAATGGAGTGTCCGTGTGATTCCCTCGTTAAGTGCACCTGCGTGAAAAGTTTTAGCTCCTGCGGAACGTGAAAGGGGCTAAAAGTTTTCACGCAGGTGCGTTTAACGAGGGTCACTTGGAAAACATGTTGGAACGCGGCCCCGAGGACTAGAGCTTGACACCTGTAACCTTTGACCATGATATTTCCCTAATAAAGTGGCCTGTATTAGGTACACTTGAAGATGGCGGTGTACCTAATGGAGTGTCCGTGTGATTCCCTCGTTAAGTGCACCTGCGTGAAAAGTTTTAGCTCCTGCGGAACGTGAAAGGGGCTAAAAGTTTTCACGCAGGTGCGCTTAACGAGGGTCACTTGGAAAACATGTTGGAACGCGGCCCCGAGGACTAGAGCGTGACACCTGTGACCTTTGACCATGATATTTCCCTAATAAAGTGGCCTGTTATTAAGTACACTTGAAAATGGCGGTGTACCTAATGGAGTGTCCATGTGATGCCCTCGTTAAGTGCACCTGCGTGAAAAGTTTTAGCTCCTGCGGAACGTGAAAGTGGCTAAAACTTTTCACGCAGGTGCGCTTAACGAGGGTCACTTGGAAAACATGTTGGAACGCGGCCCCGAGGACTAGAGCTTGACACCTGTGACCTTTGACCATGATATTTCCCTAATAAAGTGGCCTGTTATTAGGTACACTTGAAAATGGCGGTGTACCTAATGGATTGCCCGTGTGATGCCCTCGTTAAGTGCACCTGCGTGAAAAGTTTTAGCTCCTGCGGAACGTGAAAGTGGCTAAAACTTTTCACGCAGGTGCGCTTAACGAGGGTCCCTTGGAAAACATGTTGGAACGCGGCCCGAGGACTATAGCTTGACACCTGTGACCTTTGACCAGTGCTTCTCAATTATTTTCTGTTACGCCCCCCCCTAGCAAGAAGAAAACTATTCGCGCCCCCCTCCCCACCGTGACTATCCTAACTTGTCTTGTAAGCCGTAAAATGTTGCACTGTCGCAAACGTGACAGAAGTAACAATGAGAGCGCCACTGCCCCCTGCTGTAGTAAACGCGCAATTACACTTTATTCTAGTACTGCCAAAAAAAAAGCCTGTTCCCCAGGGTCACACGCGCCCCCCCAGGAATAGCACCGCGCCCCCTAAGGGGGGCGCGCCCCACTATTTGAGAAGCACTGGCCTAGGTGACTGATTCACAATTTGGTTTTGTCTGATATCAGAGATTAAATAAAGAAAACCAACTGGCTGATTGATTTGTTTTAATTGAGAGGAAAAAAAAAACAGCAAAAGCATTTCACTAGCTGACCAGGAGATGGCGACAGCGTGGCATCTGAAGACCATGGATTGTTTGTTCTGCTATAGCCTAGGTGACTGATTCACAATTTGGTTTTGTCTGATAATAGATATTAAATAAAGAAAACCAACTGGCTAATTGATTTGTTTTAATTGAGAGAAAAAAAAACATCAGCAAAAGCATTTCACTAACTGACCAGGAGATGGCGACAGCGCGGCATCTGAAGACCATGGATCGTTCTGCTATGCCGGTTTAAAAAAAAAAAAAAAAATGTAATTAGCTAGGGGTCAAAGGTCAAAGTTTACGGTTCAAAGTTCACCCAGGGGTCAAAGGTCGGTTCAAAGTTCACGGGGTCATGTGCACATTTTCGATTTTTAACTAGAGTTGAAAGTTCAGTTTTCAAAGGTCACCCAGGGGTCACCACGGGGTCACCACGGGGTCACCACGGGGTCACCGCGGGTCACCGCGGGTCACCACGGGTTCAAAGTTCAGGGTTCACTTTTTTTTTTTTTTTTTTTTTTTTTTTAGGTTAACCTTTATTTAACCCAGTGCTTCTCAATTATTTTCTGTTACGCCCCCCCCCTAGCAAGAAGAAAACTATTCGCGCCCCCCCTCCCCACCCTGACTATCCTAACTTGTCTTGTAAGTCGTAAAATGTTGCACTGTCGCAAACGTGACAGAAGTAACAATGAGAGCGCCACTGCCCCCTGCTGTAGTAAACGCGCAATTACACTTTATTCTAGTACTGCCAAAAAAAAAGCCTGTTCCCCAGGGTCAGACGCGCCCCCCCAGGAATAGCACCGCGCCCCCCAAGGGGGGCGCGCCCCACTATTTGAGAAGCACTGCCTTTGACCATGATATTTCCTCGGGGGCTGCATTCCAACATGTTTGCCAAGATTTCCTCGTTAAGAGCACCTGTGTGAAAAGTTAGGCTCCTGCAGAACGTGAAAATGTACCAATCTTTTCACGCAGGTGTGTTTAACGAGTGTAACTTGGAAAACATATTGGAACGCGGCCCCCCGAGGACTGGAGTTACACACCCCTGGAAGCTAGGGTTTCAAACAACTCATCTGATTTGAAAATGAGTTATTTGTCAGTTTGTTTTGTAGCTTTTACTGTATATAATTTATATTTCAATATCAGCAATTTGAGAGAATTGACATGTATGCCGAAGGCCACAAACACTCTTAGGCAGACCCTGAAAATATACAAAGAAAAAAGAAAAGAACTGATTCGGCAGCATTTCCCATACTAACCAGTAGATGGCAACAGAGTAGCGCCTGAAGACGATGTAGTGCTCTGCAAGATTGTCATCATTTATGTTATGTGATTCTGATTGTGATTTTGTATCATAAATGAAAAAGTCCCAAGCATAGAATTCAGGGTTATTACCAAGGAGCTAATCGTTCCTCTCTCCTTGAAAGATTTTTTTTTTTAACTTCTCCCTCCTCTTTCTACCTTGAGTGTATTTACACCAAAAGTTCCAGAAGGTTTTTCCTGGACCTGCTGTGTCATTTATTGAACAATGCAATCTATCATAAGTATAGTACCAACACACAATCATTACACTATCTGCTCATGATTGAAAGGTTCTATTTGACACTTTTACAGACTATAGTGTGAATGCAGATTAACAAGTGATAAAAGACACAAGTCAACGGTACAGTGGATGCTAGATTATGGAAAAACACCACTAACATTGTTTTCATACTTGTGGATAAACACAATGTATGTCCGCAATTAGTCACCACCTTGCAATAAATGCCATTTCTACAGCACAGTATACATTTTTGTTGTAAATAAACACAATGAAATAAATAAATGAAAAAAATAAAATATGCAAACAGTACATACATTTCATAATAGCACCATAATGCCCACTGCAGTTAAGTAAATCAAAGCCCCTGGCCACTAGTTGCAGAAATACACTATTTGTGATGTGACTCAATTATATCATACAAACTGAACTTCAGATATATTTCTTTCAAGACTTCTATCGTGGCTGTGTGTCGATCAACATTTTTTGTTTTGTCATTTTCCGATCACGTTTGTTTGCATTATTGTACAGCGCAGAGTTTAAATGGGCTCCACTTGAGGTTCGGTGGGCGGGGTAGCGATGTCTTCCAGCAGATCGGCGTCAGGTTCGGTCACCACCACGGCTACCTGCTCACATGTAAACAGTCGTTCTTGAGTGTGTGTATGCGTGTGTGTTTGTGCGTGCGTGCAGTACCTGGGATGGAAAGGGCTCGGTCGCTGCAGGGGGAGTCGCCCGAACAGCGTGAACAACTGGCGATGGTGGTGGGCGGGTCTGTGGGTAGCGAGGTCGCTCATTTGGAGCCTGAACCACAACAGCAAAATTTAAAAATAAATAAAAATTCAATAGTTAGAGAAGTTCGATGACGTGTGTAGTTGATCTAGTCTATTTATAGAAATGAAAAAAGATGAAGAAAAGCAAGTGAGGTCATGACCTGTGTCCTGCGTGCGGCGAGCACGGTCAGACCGAAGAGCATGGCGGTAATGCAGATCAGCAACTCCAGAACCAGGAAGATCACCAGCGTCCCCAGGATGCCATCAATGAGCATCTAAACAAAGCAAGACGTACTTGTTTAGCACAAACAACAACAACAAAAAAGAGAACGCAAGGACATGTACAATGGCTGTCTGCTTACTTTGCACTTTTGCTCGACCAGCTCGGTGCATTTCCTGAAACAATGTAGCTGCGAAGACAAAACATAAAAAAAAGTTGGCTTTGGGGCCACTAATACGTAGCAACAATTTTTAGAATTTTGATTCTAGTATTGCGTCACTGATCTCTAATGGAAAAGTTAATTAAAAGTTAAAAAAGTTTCAAAAGATCTGCTGTGTTATGCTAATTTTAATATCCACTCAATGGTGTTTCGCATTTATGTTAGCATTAAGCTAGTAGACTTCCTTCCATCTTGCAATCACATTGTTTCAGTCTCGCACCGGACAAGACTCGCTAAATGAAGCGAGCGCTACTCACGGGACATTTAATTATCTAACGAGGTGCAATGCAAGCGCTGGCTGTGGTTGCATTACCACGGCGTGGTACTCCAGGCGGCGACAGTGTTCGCAGTGGTATGAGTCCTGCCTGTACGGGAGGTGCTTGGACATCAGCCCCAGGGCGGCGGTGGCGAACGCGGCGCTGATCAGATGGAGAACCAGGGCGCATTTGACCTGCAAAACCACCAGAAACAACAGTGCTCTATTTATTGTAAAACTGGCTTGGTGAAGCAGCATGTGGCTCTTTGCTTTTCGTCATTTTGTACGCCCACTCACCCAAAACAGAGTAGGGCTCCTCCCACTGTGGATCAACACAGACCCCGACAAAATGACCTGGTTGAAAGAAGATCCAGTGGATCAGTGAAGGAGGTCAAAAGTCTGACCAATGCTAAATGTTAGCGCTAGCCCTCCTACCTGAATGACCACGACGAGGAAGAGCGCCACGTCGGCCGTAAAGTGGATCTCGTGCACCCGCAGCACGGACATGCTCAGGCACAGGATCAACACCGCGATGACCAGCTGGATGGCCTGAAGAGGACAAGGCAGCCACTATTGTTGTTGTTTTTTTCATCTTGGATAGATGATTGAATTAACTGTACTTCAGTTGGCAAGTTTCAGCAAACAGACAGCATGTTAGCATGTTTGGTTGGTCTCATGGTTCCATTCTGACTAGCTCACCCCCAAAGTCTTTGGCTCCATCTTGAAGTGGGACTGCAGCTGGCTCGGGCTCAGCGTCCCCGGCGGGGGCGTCGTTTCTTTCGGATCGTCCTGGGCCATCTCGCTACCTTTGTGATTGTGTGGACAAAAGTTTTGGGACACATTTACAGGTTGTTGGTAAATCCAGACCACATGCAGTAAACAGTGCATAACAAATTGTTACAATTTGATGGGTGGATGAGTCGTCACTGTCTCCTCCAGCAGACTTAGACCAGAGAGAGAGGCCTCTTAAAGAGACAGGTGACGAGCCAAATCATTAGGCACGCCATCAATCATGTTCAAAACATTTTGTCATATGCAGTACAAATGCACATTTTGATTTTACAATTTTTATTAATTTCCTTCAATGCTGCCATTTGTGGACTATTAAATAAAATTGGTCAAGGTACACTGCAGCAAAGTGGGAGGCGACTGCAGTATGACTTTGGGTGTGCTCTGGAGGGACATCCATGCATCTCATGAGAAACATATAGAAAAACAAAGGTGTTCTTACCTGTGCTGAGTTGCCAAGCAACCTCTTCTCGGTCAGGATGCCGTTGTTGGACAGGCAAGCTGCTAAAATTAGAGTGTGAGATTGTGTATGTGTGTGATGGCACTGCAGCAAACGGGCCGCTGCAGACTTTTTGCAGACTTGCAGTCCGGGAGAGAGGAAGGAGGGAAGGGAGGGGAGGCAGTCTGGTGATGTCGTCATGTGATGACGTTGCTTAATCTATTGAAAAATTTATTAAGATGTAAATGCTAAATATAACCAAGGGAGGAAAATAAAATCCATGTGGTGATTGCTAGTATAATAAATGTGGATTTTTTTTAATTCTAAATACCAATGGTCAAATATATTTAAATAAAAATTAAATATGTAAAATGAAATCAAATATAAATATTTCAACTAAAAGAAGTTTCTGCCTTTATTTTTTTTAAGACACGTATCTTCAGATTTTTTTTCTAGGGTGCGTTTAATATTTTTGGCCACGTGGTAGCGCTACAGAGCCCATTTAAAACTTGATACAGTAAACACAGCACAGTGTATTCTGAAACGTATACTGCACAAAGCTAATAAGGCTAAATCCTGAGTGACATCAAAAGACATTCACATAACACAATATTTATTATGATAGTGGTTGGAATTCAGCGTCTTACTTTTTTTTTTCTTCTATCGTGACAGCTGTGTTTGCGCCCTACTGATTCGGTCCAGATGTGAAAATAGACCAATCCAACCCCCTCAAAAAAAGCATCCAAAGGGAATTAAACTTAAGTCCTTGGATGAGTAAAATCAGCATATTTGGTCAACCCCCCCTTGAACGAGTGAATTAAAAGGTGTCAAAAAGCACATTAGTACCATGTTCACATTTAACATTCAAAATGAACAGTTCAGCAGTCACATTATGACAGGGTCCGAGTGTGTAGCCAAGGCACGTTGAGGAGCAGCAATGCCATCCTATAATACGCCACCGTTGAGTACAAAAAAAAAAAATCATATAAAATAGTTCCATAAAGTTTGTGATGTGCCCAAAGTGTGCAAACGTTGAATTCCTACTAATATTTGACATTTTTGTACCAAAGCCTACTAAAATAAGAGTACTGTACATTTTGCAGTCAGGTGGCATCAAAATAGCATTCCATAAAGTGAAAATGTGTTTTTTAAAAATGTTCTGGGAAAATAACCATTTTATCTTTGTCACATTATGACAAGTACAGCAATATATTTTTTTTTTTCTTTTATCCTTACCTGGAGTGCCGGCGCTCAAATGGGCGTGTTTGGCAAGTGTCCGTTGGAAGCGGCAAGCGCCGCCCCGTTGGAGAGGGTGCCCTCGACGTGCCCGTTGCGCTTGCTCTGCGCGGGCCCCACTTGGAGGGCCTCTTGCTCCTCTGGAGTCCGTCTGCCCGAATCCACCACCACTTGCTGCGGCACGGTGCGGCTATGCCACCGCTCTCTGACCACATAGAGGAGGATGGTGAAGAGCACGCTCAGGCAAAGCACTAAGAGGACCGACACGGCCACCAGCTCCTTTAAGTAGGAAGGGGTCTGCGATGACAGAAGCGAGTCCCCGTCTTGATAGACAGCCTCATTTGGTGCCGCTTTCATCATCCATACGGAAAAGTTGTGCCCCGGCTGCGTCGGTCCCTTTGGGCTGGGTAGGGGGCCGCTCTTCTGCTTGACGTGGTAGACGGCCATGGTCTGCCGGAAGCCGTTCTCGGCGGACAGGCACAGGTAGTGGCCCAGAGTGGCGGGCGTGGCCACGAAGCTCAGGCTGCCGTCGTCCAGGTGGAGGTAGAGCTCCGGCGACAGGCGGCTGTTTGGGCGCTCCCACGACTGGCGGGAGAGGCGCGAGGCGGCGGGACACGCGAGGCGCACCACCTCGTGCAGGGACACTGACAGCTGCTCGCCTGCGGGACAGGGAGCTGATATACACAAATTAAATTAAATTTTCTTGACTTTTCTTTCTCTAGTACTTCTGAAAATGTGGAAATAAGGCTTACCTGCTGGCAGGTTGCTTGGTCCAAAGCGAGCTCTGTGCATGGAGGTAGCGCTCTCGCACGCCTTCTCCACGTTGCCCCTCTCCACGTCCTGGCCCAGGTGGGTGCCAGAGACCCCCACGCAGTCCTGGCGGGCGGCATCCCACCCGCAGAAGGGGTCCCGGGCAAGGACGCACTGGGCACAGGTCCAGTAGAAGGAGCAGTTGGCCGTCGGGAGCCTGAGCACACCCTCCGATGTACCGACGTAGATCAAGCCCTGTTGAAGAAATGACGGCAGCTAATCTTGTGAGACTATTTCAATATTTACTAAAACAATGGCCGTTGGATTGAAATGGAACAGCTGTACTTTGGGTATGGACAGCTTGAGGCTCTTGACAGGTTGAGGTTTGAGGAACACCTGCACCTCCTCCACCACGTGCGCACCGCTCTGCAGCAGCACCGCTTTGTGAAGGTACCCCGACTCTGAAACACCATCAGAGATGTTTGACCTCCTGGCAATCCTGAAAAACGCTCTCACAAAGTGGCCTCACCTGTGAGGAGAAACAAGACCGTGTAGTCCACGCCGTCTGTCGCCCGGACCCTCTGGACGGCCAGGTGGCTGTAGCGGTGCTCGGTGGACACCATGGTGGGACCCCCGCCCGCTGGCCGCACGCTGTCGTCCGCCAAGAAGTTCTCCTTGACGAAGCGAAGGGCGTTGTCTGACGCGTTGTGCAAGCCGCACTGAAGATGTGAGGAAAGGACACCCTCAAATATTCATTCATTCTTCCGTATTCCACAGCCAGAAAAATAATTGGCTTTTGTGTCTCTGTGACATTGACCTGGCCTGGGTTGGCCACCCTCTCCTGCACCCTGGTGCTCCACTGCAGCGTGTCACGGTTGAGGACCTTGTAGCTGCCCGAGAAGGCCGACCTGATATCCGCCAAGCGGAACGAGCACACGGCCGACAGTCCCGAATTGATTGACCTGGGTTAAAAAGGGAAACAAAATCAACGACGCGTGACTCTACATGAAGCATAAAAAAATTATACAGTGTGAAGGAGAAGACATGTGGGACGGCAGATGACCAATCACGTGTCACATTGTATGCCGTGAAGTTTTTTTTTTTCATTTCTTTTCTTGCCAGGAAAAAATGTCCTCTTAACTTTCTTAAAGAAAGAACTGCAGCTGTAACAAAGTTCTGTACATAATAAAGGGAACCATAAATAAAATAAAATTGGGTGACCAAAAAAAAAACCCGAACAAATATGAAGGCAAAGATCTTACTGACCATTGGGAAGTGAAGATGCCGTAGAAAAGCGTGTCGTCCGTCGTCGCGCCATCGGTTGGCGCCAGGCTGTCGATGTCCTGGATGACGTTATAGGGCAGCTCGCCGTACGCCTGGCACAGTAGCTGCGCTTTGGCGAAGGTGGTCCAGCGCCGCTGGAGCGTCCGCTGACCTCCGACGTCGCTCTAGGAAAGAACAAAGAACGTCATATTTAATTCATGCCAGTTGGCCTGCGCTCCATTCCCGTTCTTACCGTGCAGACTTGGGAAACGCGTGAAACGATGAACTTGTCGACAAAGTCGTACTCCCGGCCCACTTCGCTGAAGAAAAAGTAAATTTTGCCCTCGTCTGGAATGAAGGTGGAGCTTATGAAAGTCGGATCTGCACGCAGAGAAGAAATTTTTTCTTATATGTAGAACAACAAAAAGTCCGTGCCCTCCGCAATGTCCTTACCCTCCAGCCATCCCAGCGTGTCGTCCAGCTTGAGGTCCACACGAGAGCCTTCGCTGAGGTGGCGGGAGATGAGCGGCCAGTTGCCCCGGTAGTCGGCCACCGTGCCCGTGTACAGCTCTCCGTCTGGTGACACATCACGACAAGTCGGTACATGTTTGTTTTGATCGAGTGGTGCTTCAGTGGTGACAAATGGACTGGAGCAGTAACAAACACTTTGGCGTCACAGACCTACGATGATAGCGGTGTTGCGCTGGTAGGGGTCATAAGGGCAGCGACCTCGTCCCTCGTCGGCCTTCAGGCTCATCGTTAACGTATCGGAGTTCTGGAAAAATAAAACAAGTGTGATTAAATCGGTCAATCAATTAATTCGATTAATTTGTATAGATAACTGATATATTTATGTAAGGCAAACTTACGATGTAGATACAACGCGGACTAAAGGCGAATGTTCCACAAGCGTAGAGGTGAGTGGCGTTCAGGAACAGCAACACACGGATGAAATTTGGACAGTCCGTCTGGAAAAAGAAAGAAAAGGTTTCACAAAAAGAACAAGAATTGTCACAATTTTGGATTGTGAAATGTGTGCAAACTTGCCATCTTCTTGCCTTTCATGGAACATTGCTCCAGGTCTTTGTCCGAAGGCTTCCAGTCCAGCTGTCAGAAGAACGCAATGCTCGGTATTGCACATCTCCCACTTAGCACGCCTTCCCTTACCTTGTTCCTCAGCATAATGGTGTCCTCAAGGCTGACATCCAGCTCTAGCACGATGTCACGGCCGCCCACGAAGAGCGTATCGCCGTCGTGGCTGAGGAGCAGCGTGGTGGTGTTGCCCACGTCGGCACTGCTGAAGCGGGTGAGGCGTCGCCCGGGATTGCCTGCGATCACACGTGAGGATCAGAGAAGAAACGAAATAAACGGCATGCACGTGGAATGAGTCGGGTTGGAAAAAAAGTCTCCACTCACCCATTGGGAAGGAGACCCGAGCGGTCGGGGTGGTCACAGAGGAGCTCAGACAGCACAGCAGAGTCACGGCAATGGGGAGCAAACGGCAGCCACTTTCCATGGTGGCACAAAGTTGAGGTGGAGGGTTGATGGTCCTGAGTAGGGGGGTCAAGGAGACGCTGATAGCAGGGGCAGCGACCCTCGCTGTGACCCCATTTTTCGGTTGGCGCCCATTGCTGAGACAGCTTAGAGGGGCAGACAGCAGGCATTGCAAATTACAAGCAGGTTTTTTGTAGAAAAGAATCTTTCCTTATTAATGAGGATGCAGGAATCAAATAGCATTGTTACTATGCAGTTCCTAGTCCAGTTATTTTTAACATTACTGAGCAAGAAAGTGAATTAAATGAACATTAAGTCAATTAAAATGGTCAAGATAACAAATCTGAGTTTGTATTTTACGATATTTATGTGAGCGTTTAAATGCCACACACGCACTTAACCCTGCTACGTTAGCTTACATGCTAACAGTTAGCTCTTCTCCGAGCCGGTTCAGCATTAAACTAAATCCTGCAAATGTTGCCATCGAAATACACGATGAACAGATGAAATATGTATTTTAATGTTTGCATTATTATCCCATAAAACAGCATTTGATGCAAACCACCCTTCTTTCGTATCGTCGCAGGTAGTCTTTGTGCAAAACATTTACAGCCATAACACAAACAAGGCGTGCACATTGCAAGATATCCACAAATGATTTAAACGCGCTTACGTATCGTCCGGTACCGCCGGTTCTATCCCCCCGGAGAGCTTAAAGCAGGAAACAGCTGCAAGGCAAACGCGTGTCGGCGTGGCGAAAACGCTGACCGTGGAGGGCGTGAGTGGGTGAGAGGGTGAATTGGGTCTTTACTATGACAACAAACTGCCTCCGCCCACCAGTGGGGCCGAAGACACACGACTGGTGGTCCCAGCGTGCCGTGTGACAGCCAAGATTTGAAGCAACCTGTCAATCACATATTCTCCAGGTCAACAGTCAAAGCTGCTGCACAAAATAACTACGCCATAATTTAGCAATCTTTCAGGTACATTACCCAAATAATCGTATTAAATTACTTCTAACCAACGTTTTAACCAATTCTGCAACAAAGTTGACCCACCAGTAGTTTTCGATCATAATCAAGATTTGTTTGAAGGTCAAGATAAAGGAAAAACTACTTTTTTTCTGTAGAAACGATCATTTAATGTCAGCTGTTATATATTCGATCGACGGATTGCTTTTCTGAATATTTGTTAGTCAGTAAAGTTTTGCATGCAATTTACAATTTGCAGTGTATAATGCGTGACTAGTACAAAATTTTCCAAGTGGGTACAGACTGTTCAATCCACACAAGTTTAATCAATGTCCACCATGTAATTAATCCAAATCTGGTTTGTTGGTGATTCCCCGCCCGATGTGTGATTTTGCAAAAGTACCTGTCAGATCTTTAACCATCCATCTTCTACGAGTAGACGACTTCCATTAATTTTCCTGCATGGACAGCACAGCAGTCAAAGCTCACCACCGATCTTGAGTCATTCCATTTCAAGTCAAAATTGCATTTAAACTTGGACAAGTTAACCTCGAAAAAGCAGGGAAAGGTAGGGAGCGGCTAATCAGAAGTAAAGGAGATTAGTCAGGATTAGCGGGGTGACCTGAAACCAGACACGTGGTCAAAAAGCCGGGTAAAACTACCACCCACAACTTGATGTGGCCTTTTTGACATCACTTAAACTTTTGCAGTTGAAACTAATTGAAATACTATCAAACCAAAAAATTAAATACTGTACCACTGTGGTGTCGTTGATATTGACCAATATTAGTTGTCTGTCGCGCCCCCCAACGGCCGGCACCAACCAGTAAGTGGCCCACTGAGGGGGATTCCCAACACTGTGTCGATACGGCAATGCCGAGGGAGTGACGTCATGAGCTGGCGTAGGTTGGAGGACCTCATTTTGAGTTTGTTGCCACTGCCTGTTAAAGCCATCAATGTCTCCCTATTTTATTGTCACTGTTTTATACAAGCATAGAAAACATGAGAACAATTCTGATTCTAGAGCACTGCGACAACATACCTCGAGATTAATTGTGCACAAGGAGTGAATTTATTCAAACATTATTTCACAAACTGGTTCTACTCAACGCTGATCTCACCCAACTGCCAATAAAATACATTTAATAAGTAAACATAACCTTTTTGGACTATACATGAGAAGGAAAAAAAACACATGAATGTGAGTTAATGATTAGAGCAGGTATGACCTTTTGTACCCTTTAAATTGGATGGATATGACAAGATATATTCATTTCTGTTACACTTTGATTAAGAGCACCAGCAATCCCATTTTGCTGATGGAAGGTTAGTTTGTTAACTAAATAAAACTAACAAGGAAAATGCAAAAGCTTTTTTCCCTGAATTGGTTTGGTAAGAGAGAAAACTAGCCTGCTTTGATTCTCGATTTTATTACACAACATATGATGGAAATGTTAAAACCTGTCATATAGAGATGATCGCGTATAAAAATGGAATGCCTTGCACATGGGCCATCTTCTTATATTTTGCCCCGAACCTGATGATGGTGGTTGTGGGTTCTACATTTCAGGGGGCATTAGGGGGTGGAACCTGGTTGCTGTTTTTGGTGCTGATTTGTTGAGGGTCTTCACAGGAGGGCGCAGCTGCACGAGGTGCCCTTGTTGCCGCCGAGGACGCCAAGCTGTGAGGTGGCTAGATTCTGGATTAAATTCCAGAAATGAGAGAAGGAGATGCCCTCACCGTCACCCACGCCCATCTTCCGCATGACCTCACCCAGGCCCTGTTCTGACATAAAGGCCTGCGGAAACACATGGAAGGAACTCAAATTAGGTTTTTATCTCTACTTGTGATCAAATTTATTTACCAACACACCACGCAAACGTTGCGACTTCACAGCACGTACTACATAAAGTTTAACGAGGCGGGACAATGGGAAAAATGTGTGTGTGTGTGTGTGTGTGTGGTCACTTCAAAACAGCAGTTTGACAGTTTGTCGTTAATTCGTCTTAACATAATACAAAGAATTCAACGTGTAAACTTTGCCTGCCTTTTGCTAGCTTAATGCTAACACACAATGTGAAATGCCATGGACAGATAACGTAATAAAACAATAATAATAAAAGCATCATCTTTTTCATCCAAAACTATTCATCTTTACATTAACAGAAAGCTTTTATGTAGCACTTTTTCTTAATAATTAAAATAAACTATAAATAACTACTTAATGGACTAATTGTAGCAAGTTGAAACATTTCAAAGAGGTTCTTGTAAAGTACACGAAAAACAATGTACTACCTCTGCAACTTAACACAGCAAAGCACAGCCCCGAACACGCCCGTCTCCAGTTCTCACCTCTACTTTTGTGTCCGAAGAGTAAATACACCTTGAGGCTTTAACAGTTACACAAAGTATGTATGGCTACAATGGAGCCGTGCTCCTTCTTCTGCTGGCAACGGCCAACGGTTAACTGGAGGAATTCAAAGCATGCGCTGAAAGATCACGGGGGCTGGCGGAAGACTGACGCGAACCATTAACACACACAACCCGGGCCCGCTAGCTTCAAAATAGAATCAAATTGTGGGAAAATTGACTGTTTGATTTGAAAAGCTCTTTCCCCCTTTAAAATGAATGAATCGAATTGTGCCTCATGATTTCATGTTACACGTCCAATTGAAATTGTGATGCCTCGGCTACATACAAGCTGCTTTTGTCTGAAAATGAAATTGTAAGCGGCACTTCACAATCATCTTTAATCCATTTTTCTGCTTGGACTGTCAAATGGGTCAATCTGATCCACAACAAGAAAATCACAATGAGTACCCTTGCTGTTGCTGCAAAACAGCTTCCATATGAGAGACGCTTAAAGGTATCAATCATGGTGTTTACACACCAGAACGTCGTGGAAAAGACGCTTGGACAATGTGATTTGCTCCCAAGGCTGCGAGTGTGGTTGGCCACGGGTTCCGCTTTCCACCCCCCACAACCCCCACCCCGCCTCCGCATGCATCTTTTAGACGTTGCTTGAGTCCGCAGAGGCGCCTACGCCGCACAATCGGACGCACACGTTGTCAGAGCGAGCCTCCTTCCTTGCTCGGCTGTGTGTGAGAAACATGAAGCCACGCCCAAACTACTATAAATGTGTGTGTGTGTGGGGGGGGGGGGGGGGGTGCTCGCCAGTCTTACCTTGCCCATTGTGGGCAGCTGAGAGGATAAAAGCCCCTTGAATTCGTCCATTTTTAGCGTGGGGCCGTTGTCGGCCGAGGCCGAGTGGAACTGGGTGACCAGCGTGTTGATGGCGCCCTCCAAGTCCGAGTACTAAACGGGTATCAGACAAGTTATTTTAACCCACCCGAGTATCACGATATTAAAAACTTTATTCCTCTGACAATTTGTAATATAATACACTAATTGTTTGGAAGTTCCATTTGGCATCTAGAGGGCCTCTCTGTTTTTTTTTTTCCAAGGTCCATAAATTAAATTACGATGAGTATTTTGGGCTTCTTTGACCACAGTTTTACTTGGTTTTTTTTATTACTTTTTTTTTTCTTAGAACTGCAAGCGAGCCACATGAATATCAAGTCACATGACACAAACTCAAGTTAGTGTTCTTTTGAAAGAAAAGAAAAAAAGCAAGAACTAGCTATTCCATGCATGCAGGCAGGCAACTTTGTTCTTTCGGTTTCTCACACACACACACTGAACAAAAAAAAAAAAAAAAAAAAAAAAAAAAAACACCACACCCTTGTTCTTTTAAGAATGACAAGCTGCTGCAAGTCGTTCACCTCTACACTCAATGTCATCGTTCTAGGCTACTTTTTTAAAGTATATTTTAGAAACTTTAAAGCGGAACTGTTGTTTTATGTGTAGTACGCACATTAAATTATTAATTATTGTCAATTGTCTGTCATGATCCTATTTGTATTCTCATGGTTACCATACAGCAGGATGATATTTATGTGTTAGAAATTTAAATCATGTAGAGTGGAGGCCTTTTACTTTTCAGAACATTTTATGAATGGCCTTTTTTTTTTTTTTTACACTTATTGCTTCCATCACCTCAGATGGGGATGAGTAATGAAAATAACATGGCAGCCTCGATACAAGCTCCATTGAAATTTGAAATTATTATTACTAAATTAAATCATTATTATTAAACACACAGACACACACACACAAACGCTTATTAAATTCAACTTTACATGTTGTATGGCCCTTATAGAATTTCAAATGGCCCCAGATGAGCGATTTTGGCGATCAAGTGGATCCGATCCTGCCTTTTAGGTTGACTTCACTTTAAAAAGAACGTCATCTTGTTTTAATTAAACAAGTTAATAACGCGCGTGCGCCGTCCGACTTTTGGAAAAACTTCTTCATACATTTAGGGAGGGGCCGCTTGCAAGCGTCGCCGCACCAAGAAGTTTCGCCTCGTACTGCTTTGCGAGCAACTTCAACTGTGTGATTAATGACACGAAAGCAAGCTAGAAAGTTATTCGGATGTCAAGAAAACCATTTTAAAACCGCTTTTTTTGGTCGGCTAGTTTTGACGCGCGTCCACGCCTGACCGCTTCAGACGAGACGCGCGCCGCCCACAAGTTTTTTAAAAACGCAACATGCACGAGTCAATTGACTGTTAACAAGACACAAAACACGCATTTGTGACTAAAAGTGAGTGTTTGCTTGGAAATCTACGCGAATGTATCTGTTTGGTTGCGTCGGTTTCCTACCTCAGGCATGTCGACTGTTGGTTCGAATGTTGCAACTTTTTCTGGTCCTGCGTGTCGATCCACTCCTCTGACTGTGTGTGTCAGCGTGTGTCACTGTGTGTGTGCGTGTGGATCTGCGTTGTTGTCAGCAGCTGGCAGCCGTCCCGGATCCTCCCTCCTTCCTCTCTCTGCAAAAGACAAGAGGAGAGAGGGGGGGAAAGCAGGAAGAAGGAGCTGTAAAAAGGGAAGTAAATCCGCCATAACGTGACATCATGACACTGTGTGTGTTGCTATTGTGATTGTGTGTGTGTGTTTTGTTCAAAATCTGTCATGTTCCTCAAGCCCACGTCTGGAAAGTTTTAGTTAAGACTGTCTTGTTGCTGTTTTACAAGTTCCAGTTTGTGATTTTTTAACATGCATTTTTGATTTGCATTAAAGTGGAAATATGATGGTTGAGCAGTTTTGAAATTGTAGTATTAAAAAAAAAAAAAAAGAAGGAGGGGAAGAGGAGGACAAGGAAACAGGCACAACCGCATTCCTTCGATCTGGTTATATGAGCGAAGTCCGTCACTGGAGAGTGCGTAAGTGTGTGTGAGTGAGAGGGGCCGCTCCGCATTTTGGTTTAAATTAACCAAAGGAATTTATTCTTTTAAAAAAAAAAACAGAAGGAATTTTAGCAGCAGATGTTGAGGATTTATTCAAAGATGATGTCCTTGAGGGGGTGTTAAGGGTGTGTCTTGTTAAATATGTGTTGAAAAAAGGGGGAAAGGGAGGTTGGGGGTCATCCAAAACAAGCCCCCGCCCACACGAAGCCACTGAAATGTGGGAAGAAGGGGTCGCCCGCCACACCCAATCGGAGAATCGTATCGGTATGTTGAACTAATGTCATGCAATGGAATGTATTGGGTAAGAAAGAGTGCAAACACGCAAATGTCCATACACTTCCAATAACTAGTAAACACAGGTAATGTTGATATAAGATTATTTGGGGTGTGGCTGTTAAAGATTCAACCTGTGCCGATAAAGAGCTTTAAGGCTATTTACTCTTAAAGGCAACATGTGCTTCCAGTGAGCTGAATGCAGGTTTGAAAAAAAAAAATTAAATACCGTGATGACCGATCACTTGTCAGTTGGCAAACTCGTTGCTGAGTTGCAGGTGGAAGCCTTCCAGGTGTTCTTTTAGTTTCTCCTTCACGTCGTCACTCAGATCTTCCAGTGAAGTGTTGCTGACTGGATGCAGCTGGCTTCCCCTCCCAGTTGGACCGCTCACGATCTCCGAGTTCGGTTGGCACAGTGGGACAGCTTGGCCAGCGACATCCTCGATGGTCAGATAGTTCTGCAGCAGGTTTTTGCCGGAGATGGGGACCAGCACGAACTGAGCCTCGGCATCGTCTTGAATCCACATGGATTGTTGCAGGTCTTGAGTTTTACTCTTGCCTTTGAAGTCACTTTGACAGCGTTGTGCAGCTTGGTATGAAAGTTGGAAACTTTGAGAATTTGTTTCGGTCGAGCTAAGTTGCTTTAAGTCTTTGTCAGGACTCTTCACCGGGTCTGCATCTTTTTCAGTTTCCAATGTTCTGGAACCTCTCCCGCAGTAACAGCAGTACTTGTCTGTGACGCTTCCGTCACTGCTCATGGGGTCATCTCTGGTCACTTGTATCCTCTGATGTTTGTCACGCAGCCTCAGCAGAGACGCTCGCACCCGGTTTTCCCGGCGCCGGGCGGCGTGGAGCTGCCGCAGGGTCTTCTCTAGGTAGTCCACGGCTTTATCGTAGCGCCTCCGCCATAGCAGTGGGCAGAGCTGGGCATAGCTGTGCTCCTTGGGCAGGTAGAAGCCCGGGCGCGGGGGGAGGCGCCGCATGTAGCGCGACGGCGAGACAGGCCGGGGTGGTGATGCAGCCGGAGGTGGCGAGAGCCGCTCTCCATCTTCTGCTGCTTCTTGAGAAGTTCCGGGTTGCTCTTCGTCGTTCTCGGCTTCGATGGCCGGCTGGACCGTGGCGTCATTGGGAGTTTGACACTTGGCAGCGCTTTGCTCGCCTGAAACCGGTCCATATCTTCACAGTTTAACAGACCAAGCGATAGAAGCAAATCAGCATGACTGGTTGCAACGGCAATCGTTGTACAGCGCGGCTTACGCGACAGATTAGCTAAAAGTTGAAAATGCTAATGCATAAAAAAAAAACAGGCATATATCCTTTGTCATCCGTGAAAAATTAATAATACTGCTGCTCACTGAGCAGCTGTGGCCGTCTTGTGTATATTTGCATGTATGTATTATACTGCACCCTGGTGGGCAAAGCCCAAAGCTGCACAATAAATCGATGAAATTATGATGCACGAAATGTTTATTTCTTCACGTTCTATTTAATTGTCTGTACTATATGTTTTTATGAAATACAATACACTAGACACTAATTTGAGACTCTACTATTTGTACAAAGCCAATCGGGATAATTTTTCCATAACATCTTACCTGTCTTCTTGTTTCAGGACCTTCCCCACCCACTTTGATTTGCTCACAGATGGGGTATCAAAGACTGTGGGGAACGCATCTTCCCTCAGTCTCCTCATGCCACTGCATGCACAAAATGGTAGTTATCTCAGTTTAAGAGTTAAGTGCTGAGCCCATTTGAACTTTATTGCTAACCAAAACATCAGGACATAAAACTAATTAAAAAATACTTTTTAACCGTAACCAGGAAGTGATGTATTTGGTTTTGATGTGAACTGACCTGCAACTGGCCATCTCAAAGCTCTCCAGCGTGAAGTGCTTTGAGCAAAAGTAGACAAAATTGGTCTGAGGGTCCCAGGAGTCAGAACGGTGGGAGTTGCTGATCCAGAGGTCCCGACGAGAGGCTTCTTTGGGCAACCTGTGCCATCAAATATTTGCAATTGACTTTGACATAAACAGTCAATTCTAAGCTCAGCTATGCAAGAACGGGGGAAAAACATGTTTCAATCTAGACAATGCTTTATTATTACTTGTGGAATGTGATGCCAGCATTACGAGTCTCACGGTTGTCACGGGATTTGCAGCCGCCAGCAGAACAGTGTCTGGGCATCTGAAAGATGGCAATAAAACATTTTTATATCATGGCCAAAATGACAGCGTTGAAGTTTATTTTTTATCATAGACATATCACAAAACGGGAAATACTGCAATGTGTGAATTGGAATAATTAAAAAAGAATTCCAGTCCAGAAAATTCTCCTTTAAGTCACGCATGCGTAGTGCTTATTTGGTTGCCATATGCTAAGTGCTAACAGGGCCTCCATCTTACCGCATCTCAGTGCTCGTGCATGTTGCAAAAATAATCGAAAAGGCGTGCAATGACATTTTTAAACCCGTGGGATGTCTCACATTGTTGCTAACTGCAGCGAGCTAACTTTTAAATTTAGCCAAGTGCCAAATAATTTGCATGCCAGAGCGGAACGAGCCATCTCGGTAATTAGCCATAAACGCGACAAAACAGCAAATACGCCCGTTTATGCTTCACGGCTTTGGAAAATATTTACATTTGACGGTTTGGTCGTTTATAACAAAAGTATATTACCATGCACAGAAGAGTTGACCTCAGGAAGATGGCTGCTGTGTCCGCCTTGCACCTTTTTCCGGTTTTATGACGTCACTTTTATGGACGTTCGGTTTAACATATGAACACAACTTTAACGACTAGACATTAGTGTGAAATATTGGCGGACGTAATAAAAACACATGGGTGTATTTTTCAAAATACTATAGTAAATTATGACTGAAACACGTAAAGAGTATTCTAGAAAAAGACGATCAGGCTTTAATGGACAAAAAATGGGTTGTTGAGTTATCGAAGTGGGTGTTTGTTTGTGAATAAATAAATAATATCACAAGCAATGACATTCTTATTAAAGACTGGAGAGTTGACAACCTTCATCCTTGGGAACCTAATTTTGTAGGCATCGCATGCATGTATGCAAACGAGCTCTTGTCTGCAGGTCACGGTCAGAGATGGGGGAGTTTTTTTTTTTTTTTTTTGTATGTGTTTGTTTTAATGCAGAGGCTGTCTGGACTCTGGAGGATATGTGTCTGGCCAGCCCTCCCCTTCATTGTCCCCCATCCAGTCCTCCCCCACGAAGTTGGGGTGTGGGTGAGCTGCAAATCACAACGCCTCGCAGCAGTCAGACGCGGATGCAAAGCACCGGACTGCACATCATTTCTTTCTTCCCCATCCTATGGCGAGGTTGCTGGAAGTCCAAATGAGGATCCGAGCTCCTCTGGGGGGCACGGTCATGTAGCCAGGGGCTGCATGCGGAGGCTCCGGGCTGCCTGCAACGGCGCGGGCTCCTCCTCGCTGCCCCGACTTCCCCGGCGTCCCGGTGGCTGTCTGATGCGAAACCCAGCGGCCCATTTGCGAAGCTCGAGCCCCACACAGTCCAATGATTATTGCTCTTGCACCAGACCCCAGCCACAGGGCATGGATATATGTAAGTCATCTACCACGCCTCTAAATATTGTGCATTTTTTTGACTGTGTTTCAATGCTTATGTGTCTGAATGTAAATGATGGGGTGAGATGTCTGCAGGTGTATTCCACAACTCTTGCAGCACTTATTCCATTGCATGATGACAAATTTTGTGATTTTTTTTATGCAGTGCAGGGAGAATGCTTGGTACAGGCGTTACAGCGCACTTGCAGCAAATTGTGTATTTTGGTCATTGTTGGCTGCAACATAAGGAAGCCCAGTAACAATATGCAAGAAAAAAATACCTCAGTATTATAATGGTCAGTAGGAAATGCATTAGTTGAGGGCTAGTCAACATATTTATATTCAGTACGGTATTAAATTTGACATTTAGCTCATGTGGAGGTGTGCCTAATGAAGTGACATGACACCGCAAGCTTTGGTAGTTTTTGAAAACAGTTCTGTCTTTTTTTTTTTTTTTTCTTCCTTGTGTAACATTTTAAGTGACACATGACCCCCATGGCTGTTTGCATTCTTAGAACACACTTAACTCCCCAAATTGCATGTAAAAAAAAACACACCACAAATTAACACTAGGCAATGACAACACAAAAGGCATAAATTACATTTACATTTATGTCAACATACAGTGCTGAGAGCAAGTATTCTCTTTTTTTTTTTTTTAAGTGTTAAAGATTCTGTTTCTAGAAGAGATTGGAAGCCTGAGTAGTTTGACTTTGTTAGTTTGTTTGCATTCTCGATGGGTCAAACCGAAGCAGCAGTGGGATGAGTTGTATTAACAATCCTGCATTTATTCACTAAACAATGCCGATTTTGTTGAGCGTTAACAATCTGCTGACTGTTGCCTCAGCTGGCCTGCTTTTTCTCAAAGGAAATATGATTTCAAGCATAGCAGAGGCACCGATGCAGATTTTTGTTGTGACGTGCAGTGGTGGGAACGAGGCCGGACGGGGGTAAGACGAAACAAAAAAAAAAACCTCACATCCAGATTGATTTGCGATGCACCAGACTCCTCATTATAGCCGGCTGTCTGTCTGGGGGTCGTTCCTCCCCAAGGCTGGGGGGTAGCTAGGTGGGGGTCAAGGGTGAAAGGTGAAGGTCTGTCAGCCAGGGTCTGTGTCTAACTCTTTGTCTTCTTTCCCTTGCTCTTTGTTTGCATGGCGCATAGCCAACACAAGACATTTTGCTTTTTCCTCTTCCCACGTAGCCAAATTAATAATCAGACATTTCATTTCTATTTTTGATGTGCACGATTTTTATAAGTCGTCATTTCGGGGGCGATTCTGAGCCAGTTAATTGTACTCTAGTATCTGCTCCTAGACTGCGTTTAAGATCAATACAGGAGTCAAATTGTGATATTTCTATTTTCCATAGGTCTATATACGTATAACGGCGCTCCTATTTTTTTTTTTATTGGCAATATATGTCTTGAAAATGAAGCTCATCAGCTTGCAAGTGCTGACAATGATTTAAATCAAGGTCAGATAGGCAAGGTCAGGAGAACTGCATCACATTTGCATGCAGCATTTTTGAATATTAGATTGGGATTAGAGACATAGCTAATGAGCCAGATGGCGTCTGATCTGCTGCGCCCTGCCTTCTTTCCTCTTTGACTGGCTCTCCCGTGATTAAACACTGTGCATGTGTGTGTATTGTGTCTAGACGCGTCTGGGTAATAAATGGTCCAATAAATGATCCCCCACAACCCAGACCACATGGCTCATCCAGCTCGTATACCCCCCCCCCCCCCCCCCGACCCCTCTCACCGCTACCATCACCCTTCTCCACTCTAGTTTTACAATGCAATCACTCCCTTGTTTGAAATAAAGCAGAATGCATCAATGGATTCCGCGACCGTTATTACCACAACAAATATACACCGAACCATGAGACGGATTGTACAACTTGATCTTGTGAGAATTATATTTATGCAATACATACATACAGACAAGGGGCTGGCCAAATGGCTGATTCAAATCAAAACCGCAGACTTCCCGTGTGCTTTTGAGCAGGGGTTCTTGAGACTTTTTTGTGCGTCTAGTCATGGTAGGCATGGCTGCCAAATTTCCTGTTGCTAAGGGAAACTGGCGTAGGGGGCTAAATGGATGTACTGTACTAGCACAACATATAAAAAAAAAGTTTAATTAGGATTAAATGATTGAAAAATAACTATGTACACATGAGGTTTGATTGAATCATTTTCATCGGGAAAGCGAAGGCCCAGTTACCATGACGACCAATGCATCACTGTAACCGTCGCCTGTGTTTTCTCACGTCATCTGGCCTCCCTGACAATGCCTCCCGTGTCCACAGCTGAACTGGAGTTGGTTCAGATAATACTTATCCTGCTGGCGATGAGCGTCATGGTGGCCGTCGTCGTGTGCCTTCTCATGCACTACCGCCTCGTCGCCCTATCACTCCTCGGCCGGCTGGGCCAGGCGCGGGAAGTCTCGACGGCGGAGGTCCGACGGGTGAGTGACGAGCCACGAATGCTTTCGTGTCTACTTGGCGGGGAACTTGTAACGAGTCTCTACGTGTTTTTATCAGGACGCGAGTGGGTGGCCGGATGGTGTGCTGAGTCAACATGGACAAGGCCAGGTGAGTCATGTGTTTTTGCCTTTTCTCTTCTTTCTACAGTAAGCCCTGCCACAAAAACTGAAAACATACAACTATTGGATCAAGCAAGCTTGAATGAGCGCTCATAGTTTCATCTTGTGTTTTTTGGCCTACTTGTGGGTTCCAGAGCTGCACCGCACCAGTCCTGGTGCAGCACCACCACCACCTGTGTCGCCTGCAGCCCACCTACCCATACATGCCGCAGGAGACCGTCAACCTGCCCCCCATGATCTGCTTACCCAGCGAGGAGGAAAAGGCACCCCGCTACTTTCGGCAACATCCGGAGCTGAAGCGCTCCTGCATTCGGGCGCCGCCTAACCGCAATGTCCTTATAGACAATTATGTGCACAACGCCGGACCACGGGTGGCCAAACAGGATTCTGAAAGCGGCGGCGAGAGGTCCGAGAGCCCCCCGCCCTCCTACAGTGTGACTATAGAGGACCCCTATTGTAAAAGTACTCCCCCAGGTCCAAAAAGGTTACAGACACATTGGAGCCCCACTGAAAACACGACCTCCACCGAGGCTGTCCCTCATAACTCCTCAGTCACTTGAGAGATGCAACCAAACTTTTCCTTTGTGATATTTAAATGTTATCAAATGTTTTTTATGCGGTGCTAAAAAAAATCTCTTGTGTTTTTGTCTATTTTTGTAAGCTTTTCCATGTCTTTCTGCTCTACATTTGGACTCAGTGCCCTGATAAACATTAGTCCGAACTCACAGAATGTACTGGGCTTTGTAATGCAAAAAAAAAAAGCTAGCTGAAGTTGCACAGAGAATGCTTCTGCTTTTTGATGATTTTTCAAGCTGCTAAAGCTTTTTGCTTGCGTCGGAGAGCGTATATGTAGACATTTCTTTTATCACATTATATACCCAGAGGCAAGTTTCTGTTTTCGTTTCATACTCACGGCGACATTGATGTCACCACCTCAAGCACTTTTGCCTCTGAATCGACAAAACACGGGAAGGAGGACGACGCATCCTCCATATAAGCCATGCACAGCAATATACTCTTGTCGGTGCAATTGACCTGAGTTTAAGCTACAAGTATAGACGCTGAATTTTGAGAAAAAAAATATTCTTGTCGTTTACATTTTCATGTTATTTAACAAAGATTTTGTATTTATAAGGTGTAGCAGTTTACAATAAAAGGCTGAAAGTGATAAGGACTGTCATTTCTTATTTCTACGGCTGGAGTTATGCAAGTTGGACGATTTATATCTGTTATTTAAAATCTGTCTACATATTCATATTTAGTTAATATCTCCACAAAATTAGTTTTAATGACTGTGTTTAAAATCAAAACTATTTCAAGTATGATTATGATAATTTAAATTTATTTAAATATCTTTACAAAAGAAGAAAATAGTATTAAATTGTATTTTTTAAGTGTGATTATGATCATTTAAATTTATTTAAATATCTTTACAAAAGAAGAAAATAGTATTAAATTGTATTTTTAACAGAGTGGACAGAATACACCACCACTTCCAATACACTAGAAGGCGCTGTGTAATCGACAGCCTACATGCAGGGCCTCCCGGTACACGTCATGCCAACTGGAGTTTTTAATTTCTGCGCATGCGTGTCTGCAGCCCTTCGCTACTCGGGTCTGAAAAGAGGTTACAGAAGGTAACCATCTCTCCTGGTATTTTCTTCTTTTTCTCGTTAAATTGTGCTTTTATCTCGACACTGACACTTTAGAACCAGACATTTGCACATTTCACACCGCTCTTGGTGTAACAATCTCCTCTTTTTGACGGAAATGATCTTGTGCTGTCTGTTCCACGTAGGCGTCTCTGACAATCTAGTGAATGCTAGCGAGTTGAACGATATGCTTTTCTGTTCATAATGGTGATTACAGTCCAATATAACATTGGACCAACCTTATGTGTTAACGATATTGTGAGCTCAATATTGGCTTTTAACAAACACGATTTTATGCATGTATCAAATTATACATGCTAATATACTACTGCATTTACACATTAGGTTACACGCTAACGGCACTGAACGTTTGACAGCAGCCCTCAGCTTAAGTTGACACAAATGTATGCAAATAGTGCTATGATGAGATTGTCTCTTACCAGTTACTCTGATGTTTTGCTTTCCAGATGATGAAGATGCTGCACATTTTTTTGGTCCTGGCGCTGATCGCCCTGGGCTCTGGAGAAGAGGGCGCCCGTCTGCTAGCGTCCAAGTCCCTGCTCAACCGATACGCCGTGGAGGGTCGAGACCTGACCCTGCAATACAACATTTACAATGTGGGATCTAGGTGGGAACATGTCTCTATATGATGCACACAGCAATGGTGTGTACAGTGAACAAAGGCTGCAGCTATTGACTATTTTTAGAGTAGATTTTTCTACATATTCGCTAATTAACTATGTATGTTTGTGTTCCAGTGCTGCTCTGGAGGTGGAACTGTCGGACGATTCTTTCCCTCCCGAAGATTTTGGAATCGTTTCGGGAATGCTGAACGTGAAATGGGATAGGATTGCGCCGTATCCTTGGTCAAGTTTGTTGTGAACACTCCAGTAAACAAATGTGCGATGACAGCTCACCACTGAGAGAATTGTTATTATTGGAAATGGTTATAGTTCCTCATGGCTTCAGACATAACAGTTACATCCATTTTCTATAGCGCTTCTTCAATATGTTTTTTTTGCTAGGGTGAGTTTCTTTACATGCTATCAACTTTAACTTGGTGGAATATCAGAGCCAGCAACGTGTCCCACACTGTAGTGCTGCGCCCCCTGAAGGCCGGCTACTTTAACTTCACCTCAGCATCTGTCAGCTACCTGACTCAGGAGGGCGGAGAAGTTGTGGTAAAGATTTCACATTTTACTTGAATTGGCTATAAAGGTTGACAGTCTAGTGACAGATGCTCTGTGCGGTTAATAGGTGGGCTACACCAGCGCCCCCGGCCAGGGAGGCATCTTGGCACAGAGGGAGTTTGACCGCCGCTTTTCCCCACATTATGTAAGCCACACACAAACACAGCTTTCATCTCGACTTGCCTACCTTTTTGTTTGTTGTTTCTAGCTGGACTGGGCCGCCTTTGGTGTGATGACCCTCCCCTCCATTGGCATCCCACTGTTGCTCTGGTATTCCAGCAAGAGGAAGTATGACTCACCCAAGCCTAAAAAGAACTGAAGAAAGAAAAAGAAAAAATACACCTTTGTTGTCATTTATTTTGTTTAGGGTTTCAGACTGAAGGGGTGGGTTGGTATGTAAGGGGTTAAGTGGGTGCAGGAGGTCTGAGAAGCTTAATGACCCATATTGGGGGTTGAAAGGTGTGCCAGTTATTCAATGTCAAAAAACAGGTTCTTAATGCAGGGATGAGAATGGCAAATGTGAAAAAACACTGAAAAGTAGCCGGGGGTCTGGCTATATATATATATATATAGCCGCCCCGCCCCCCCCCTTTATAAGCAACATTTTCTCAACGGATTTACACAATTCACGAAAATCCTTTCAACGGGAAAAAAATGCGGCTCTGCGAAAAATTCTCATCCCTGTATTAATGAGAGAACATTTACAGCAGCAGTTATTACTGTAGATTGAACTCCGTTTTGAAGTTGTTAGACTTCAATATCAATAAAAACAAGGTGGTTTTTTTTTACTAAACCTGGATGAAAACAGGTTCTTAATGAGAACATTTACAGCGGCTGTTATTACTGTTTGTAACTGTAGATTGAACTTGGTTTTGAAGTTGTTAGACTTCAATATCAATAAAAACAAGGTGTTTTTTTTTACTAAACATGGATGTGCTTGGTTTCATTTGTGTACTCTATTCTATCGACCTTTATTACTAAATACAATAAACACATGACACCCAATTACTCATCTAAATTGAAAGTGTTATTAACCACAAAATCAACTTGAAACAGTTTTAGTTGAACACTAACTTTATTTTATTCATTATATTATGCTCCGTAGTTATTGTCAGGGCTTTATTAGACTAACAGTTTTAAATAAATTGCACTACACCATAAGATTGATTTAAAAGATTTTAAACACCAGTTCCAATCAGCCCATGAAACAGGTGCTTTATTATTTTAATCCAGATTTTGGGCAAAACTTGTTTTTGTTGTGCTATGACATTAAAACAATATACTGTATAAATTTATGAAGTTAACACTGAAGTAGTTCCGGTTTTATTGTGAAAGCGCGCGTCGTTCCTTCATGCACTCTTGACAATAAAAACAAATGAAGCGTTATTGCGAAATCAGAAGGAAACGCCAGCGAGGCATCAAAATTCCCTTATTGGGAGGCGCCGTGAACGCACCCTTGTTGTTCGGAACCGAAAAGACCCGTCTGCTGTGAAGCTAATTCGGACAGAACGTCGTGACGTGCAAGTGCTTTCCGCATTCCAGCCAGCGTCATCACCGTCGTGAGTTTGACACTGCGAGC